>NC_057386.1:28739314-29050265 GCF_019320065.1 Cervus canadensis
AAGGGCAGCTTTTTCAATGAGGCAGAGATTTGGCCAGGTCTGAAAATTTGGGTTAAAATGGCTAGGGATCTTTCAGCAGAGAGGAGACAAAAATAACCAAAGTAACTCAGACTTGAGAAGAACAAGTTTTGAAAGTCAATTTGATTCAAATGGAAGGAAACTGTAAGAGAGAAAACTGGAAAAGCAATTTAGAGCTAGATTAGGGACAATCTCGAGTTAGTTTAGTAAATGTGCTGCAAATTCGGGAACCACATTCAGCATCCACAAGCTGGGCAGGAAGATGGGAAAAGAAGAGGTTTCGCTAGTCATATTTGTCTCCATTATTGGGAAAAGCTAATGCCTTTCTGGCTTGCCAGGTGGTGCTCACTGGTAAAGAATCCACCTGCCAATGCAGGAGACTTGGGTTTGAACCCTGGGTTGGAAAGATCCCTTGGAGGAGGAAATAGCAACCCACTCCAGTATTATTGCCTGGAGAATCCCACGGACAGGGAAGCCTGGCAGTCTACAGTCTATAAGGTTGCAAAGAGTCGGACATGACTGAGTGACTAAGCATGCCCACATGACAGCCTTTCCAGAAGTCCCAGCAAGCTTCTTCCATCTCATTGACCAAGCTGTGTCTCCTGGCCACTCCTGGCAGCCAGGAAAGGCACAAAGATGCCATAGAAGAGCTTTTCTCACATCCAGAATGAAGGTGGGCAAGGATGAACAAGTTTGAGACCAAGAAGAGCCTTAGAGAAATGAAAGTATCTGTTCCTTTCCTTCATGGCATCTCACAGGGGTTGTTATTGCTCTGTAATTTCATTAACATAGAAACAGACTGTCATAATGAAAGGTCAAATAGGTAAAGAAAGTGAGAACCAGGGGACTTCCCTGGTGGTCCAGGGGTTAGGACTCCACACTTCCAATGCAGGGGGCACAGGTTTGATTCCTGGTTGGGGAACTAAGATTCCACACGCTGCGAGGTGTGGCCAAAAAATAAAAGAAGGAAGCTGAGTGCCAAGAATATCCCAATATGTTTACTGTAATATAGAGGTTAAACACATTAGACACAAGAGTGGTAAATGCTGTAGTCATTAGAGATGATCACCTAGTAAAGATGGGTCTTGAGCTGAGCTGGGGGAAGCCTTTAAAAGGAGACCACGTAATTCCAGGTAAGTCGAACACACAGGAGACACGAGTGACTAAAACAAGTCATAAATAAGCCTTAAAACCGGAGGGCATAGATGAAGTATACAGACATCAAGAGAGAGAAGTAAGGACTAATTCCACATTAGAATCTTTAGGGAAAGGTCTGTGGAAGGGGTGATTTTTAGGCAGAGGCTTCAGAATTCGGTAGCAAGATGATGGGAAAGGATCGTTCTGGAACAGGCTCATAGCAGGTATGGATCTTCGTTTATATATTCCAGCTGTGTGATGAATGCAACTTGACTTTTCTAGAGTTCAATTAATTTCGGTTTCTATTGCCTGCGTACTGGGGATGCGATGCCTGGGGAGAGGAGGAAGCAGGCATTGCAAAGAGGTTCCGGGGAATGATGCTCTTGATGTGACCTGTTTACACAGCATTTGCAGAGATGGTCCTTATTCCCTTGCACAGCTCCAGCTGGTCCAGCAGGTGTTTCCATCATGTCTATGCCACTCCGGGATGTAGGGGACCCATTCTGCATTTCTGACTGAGGCAGGCTCTGGGAAACTCCGTGTGACCGTATAAAACTGATCTACCCTGACAGGAGGCTTCCCAGGTGGTGCTAGTGGTAAAGAACCCACTTGTAAATGCAGTGAGACATAAGAGACTCAGATTTGATCCCTGGGTCAGCAAGATGCCCCGGACGAGGGCATGACAACCCACTCCATTGTTCTTGCCTGGAGAATCCCATGGGCAGAGGGGCCTGGAGGGCTACAGTCTATGGAGTTGCAAAGAGTTGGATACAACTGAAGTGACTTAGCACGCATGCATGCACCTTGATATAACACACAGCCTTCTCTTTCCTGGGATTTACTGCCTCCATGGGACTCTTCCCCCCAAAGATGCCTCTGCCCCTTTCATCTTGCCACATTTTAGAGATGTTTACTTCTCTCTGGGATCTCCTGGGGGTGTATATTTTTCCCTATACAGTCTGGAATTTAACAGTATGGTCAGGAGCCTGGCCGGCTACAGTCCATGGAGTCGCAAAGAGCCAGACGCAACTGAGCAACTAAAGAGCAGCAGCATTCTCTTTGGTGGCTCAGTAGTAAAGAATCTGCCTGCCAAGCATAGTCATGGGTCCAATCCCTGGGTTGGAAAGGTCTCCTGGAGAAGGAAATAGCTACTCACTCCAGTATTCTTGCCTGGAGAATCCCATGAACAGGGAGCCTGGTGGGTTGCAAAGAGTCGGACACGACTTAGTGACTGACAAGTAGCAGCAAAAGTTTTCATAATACATCCAAACTGAAACATCACATGTTTCGCTTTTTAAACGTTTCAATATGAAACATTTCAAACAGAGAAGTAGTGAGAATAGCAATGAAGGTCTGTGTACCTGTGTCACCCAAGATTCACTGCCTCAATCTCTTTCCATTTTTAGCGCAATAATGTAAATCAATTGTATTTCAACTTCAAATACATAGAGTGGTTTCCCCGGTGGCTCAGTAGTAAAGAATCCACCTTCCAATGCGGGAGACATGGGTTCAATCCCTGGTCCGGGAAGATCCCATATGCTGTGGAGCAACTAAGCCCGAGCACCAAACCACCGAAGCCGGTGCTCTAGAGCTTGGGAGCTGCAACTACTGAGCCCGCAGGCTGCAACTGCTGAAGTCTGCACGCTCTAGAGCCTCTGCTCCACAGCAGAGAGGCCTGTGTACCACAACTAGAGACTAGCCCGCTACTGCTGCAACCTGAGAAAAGCCCATGCAACAACAAAGACTCAGCACAGTGCAAAGTAAATATAAATTATATTTTTAAATACACAGACTTGAAAAGCAAAAGAAAAAAAAAAAAGGCCCAAACATCTTTTCATTCCTAAGAAATGGTTACCGCTTTATCTTCAGAGACAGAGAGAAATTGTCTTGAAGCAAAACTTGACTTTTCTCCCTTCCTACCTGGTGAAATTTTAGTGAAATTTGGCTTCTGCTGTCTAGGTTCAGAAGTCAGTTGTACTGAGATAGTTTTCAAGAGGGTTGATTTTAGACAAGACTACTGTTTCATTTTCCGGCCACTAATTCACTGCCTCAAGCTGAGCCTCCTGCTTTTGCTCCTTGTAGACACAGGGACTCAGTGTAGAAGGAGACATTTTCCCCCTCGAGGTCCTTCTCTATGAAATGGTGGTAATGGAACTTGGCTGTGAGGCTAGCCAGGTAGCGTTCCCCTGCCTTGGGACTCCTCGGAGACCATTATATATAATCACAGAGTGTCACCGGCATGACATGAATGATTATGCAAAACTCTACGCCCAATTTCCAAGTGGCTCCACAATTTGACAAAATGATGTGGCCATTTGTGAAATGCAAGCCAGCGAGGGGAAATGAGGGGTATAGGATTTCTGCAGAAGTGACAAGCTCATCCAAAAGCGAGACCCCTTCCAGCCGACAAATTGTGCACGGCACAAATTTCTCCCTAGAGCGAGCCAGCCGTGTGAAGGATGCGTTTGTGCTCAGCTGTCACTGGGAGGCATTTTGGATGAGTTTTTAACCAGTGGTGGCACAACCAACCTGGGCTCCTTTGGGGGTGGGATGAAACTCTGCCTGTCCCCCACTCTCATGAGAAGACGTTCAGGATGGGAGTGAGGCTGCTCCAAGCTCCCAGCAGCTGGACACGTGGTGGACACACCTGCCTGCCCACCGCACTCGTGGGGTCCCACTCCCTGGATGGCGTCTCCGCAGCTTGTCCACACTAGAAAGAGTGTGATTTTATTCCTCTCCCAGTGCATGCTCAGTCACTTCAGTCATGTTCAACTCTTTGTGACCCTATGGACTGTGGCTCCTCTGTCTGTGGGCTTTCCCAGGCAAGAATACTGGAGTGGGTTGCCATTTCCTTCTCCAAGGGATCTTCTCGACCCAGGGATCGAACCCATGCCTCCTTGGTCTTTTGCGTTGCAGGCAGATTCTTCTCTGCTGAGCCATAGGGGAAGCCCCTCCCTCATACAGACCTGAGAGTAATTCTAAGGCAAGAGTAGAAAAAGAAGTCAGGGCATTCAGATTTAGCAGCATTTACTGGGTCCACTGGGCCCCCCGGGTGGTTCAGAGGTATAGACCCTGCCTGCCAATGCAGGAGACATGGGTCCGATCCCTGGGTGGGAAGATCCCTTGAAGTAAGAAAGGGCAACCCACTCGAGTGTTCTTGCCTGGGAAATTGCAAGGACAGAGGAGCCTTGTAGGCTACAGTCCATGGGTCCCAAAGAGTCGGACATGACTTAGCGCCTCAACAGCAACGAATGGGTCGCAGTCCTTAGCCACTTCATCTAACACGCTCAGGAAGGTGCCTGCCCTGGGTTGTGCAGGACAAAGTCGAGGGCATGCCATTCCCTAATGATGCCCAGCAAGCCATTCATCAGGTGCTCCAAGGACAGACGGACTTCGGTGGGACAGATTCGGGATTGGTCACTGGGAGCCTGGCTCTGAAACATTTCTGGAACTCTGACGGGTGACTGAGCATCTCTGGACCTCTGTTTTCCTATCTGTAAAATAGGAACACAAACTAGATCACCCTGCTCTCGTCTTTCTGAGATAGAAAATGTTAACATTCTGTGGTTCTGGGTTGTTTAGTACATCTTTTCTCAACATGGCTAGCGGGGAGTTCCTAGGCAGGGCTGGTCCTTCTTTAGGTCATGACATGGCTTTAAACAAGAGAAGACAAGGAAAAAACCCAACATCATCGGAAGGGAATTCTCCTGGTGCTGACGCATGGCCCCTTTCCTTTCTCATGCATCCAGAGTTTGATGTGACAGTGGAAAGAGTCGAAGTTTTGAATTCCTGTCATTGGTTCTTTAGTAGACCTTCAGGGAGCAGAGTTTTTTTTTGAAGGTCCAGGGTCTTGCACAAGGTCACAGTGACAACGTTGCCTGCACACAGCTGATCCGTGGGAAGATTTCTGTGGACGCAGCCAGGAGTTGAGTCTTGCTCTGAGCAGTATGCAAACCCTTGATCTGCTGATAAAATGCTTGATCTTGATAAAATTCGTGTGTCACCGTGCAGACCAGGTCTCTTCATCTCCCATCCACGTCCACCCTCCAAATTTGGGATCTCTGTTTCCAGATTTTTCTTTCATGGCATCAGGGACCAAAAGGGCCATGGTGGGGGGATGAAAATGTCTGCTGCTTCTTGCTTGTTTTGAGGTCCAAGGTGCAACCATGCTCTCTAATTCACACACCCACCCACCCACGTGGAAGACTGGGCTGTCGGGTCACCTTCTGAGTCCTTTAAACGTTTCTGTAAAGCTCTAACTATAGGGAACAAAATGTGGTTTCTTTTCAGTTGTGACCGGGAGGCTGGTCATTGTGCTCAGTGGCGTGTGGTTTTAATTAATCTTCAGCATTTTGAACTCTAGCCAGGCTGATGGTGACTCCTCAGCCAGAGCTGGGGTATCAGCAGACTCTGGGCCCTTCCTGGATGTTCCACGTGAGTGGAGATTTTCAAGTTGGACCTCTTTTGTCCTCTACCGGTAGGGGTGGGAGGGGTAGGAAAAGCAAGTGACTTGATAACATCTTTAGAAACCAAGTAACGAGCCATTAGGAGGACTAACAATAAATAAATGCATTTTCCATTCAGTGTCTCTGTGGCAATCCAGACGAGCATATGACTAGGAAAATGTAATGAAAGCAATT
This sequence comes from Cervus canadensis, assembly GCF_019320065.1. Taxonomy (NCBI): domain Eukaryota; kingdom Metazoa; phylum Chordata; class Mammalia; order Artiodactyla; family Cervidae; genus Cervus; species Cervus canadensis. Next base: position 28,745,110 of record NC_057386.1, read on the forward strand.
GTAACTCTTTTGGTGGAGAGGTAATTACAGTCTAGGGCTGCCTGACTGATCAAAATTACACTGCTTATAATAAATTGCCACACAGCTAAGTCTTTTCTGAAGTCCTTAGTATGATTTGTGTTTGTGCACTTACTTAAAACATCAGGGAACAATTTATAAACATGAGCCTCTTTGGACACTGCCAGGATCGGCATTTACGATTAGAGAGCCTGTTTAAGGTTTCCTGATTTATAGAGGATAGATCATATTTTCCCGACACTCTCATGGTCAATTACAGACCTGCATGGTGCATTTGGTAACTTAAAAGTAAATTTAATCTTCTTCTTTTTTTTTTGTAGTATTTGTGAGCACGCCAAGTCAGGAAAACATTTTCTTTCAGACTGAGGAGAAAGATGTTTCCAAGAGAGCTTACTATTGATGCCACAGATGGGGGTGGGGAGCAAAGCCATGCCTCGTCTGTCTTCCTGTGACATAAACATTAGGGACTTCCTTATGGAAGTAAAGGGGGCTGAACCCTGCACACGAGTCCCCAAGCCCTTGTCATAGGAAAGTTCAAGAGGCCCAGTAGTTGTAGTGACATTGCCTTTGAGGCCACAAGAACCAATGTGATGGATCAGAAGGAGCCTTGGGCTGGAAGTCACAGGACACAGATTCTAAGCCCAGTTGTCAAATTGCTGTCTTTCAGTTTTGTATTTTTTTTTTAAATTTTATTTCTTTGGCTGTTCTGGGTCTTTGCTGCTGCATGGGTTTTCTCTAGTTGCGTAGAACAAAGGTTACTCTCCAGTTGTGGTGTGCAGGTTTCTCTTAGTCAAAGCTTTGGTTTTTCCAGTAGTCATGTACGGATATGAGAACTGGACCATAAGGAAGGCTGAGTGTCAAAGAATTGATCTTTTCGAATTGTGGTGCTGGAGAAGACTCTTGAGAGTCCCTTGGACTGCAAGGAGATCAAACCAGTCAATCCTAGAGGAAATCAACCATGAATATTCATTGGAAGGACTTGATGCTGAAGCTGAAGCTCCAATACTTTGACTACCTGATGTGAACAGCTGACTCCTTGGAAAAGACCCTGATGCTAGGGAAGATTGAAGTCAGGAGAAGGGGATGACAGAGGATAGGATGGTTGGATGGCATCACTGACTCAATGGACATGAGTTTGAGCAAATTCTGGGAGATGGTGAAGGAGAGAGAAGCCTGGTGTGCTGTAGTCCAAGAGGTTGCAAACAGTCGGATACAATGAAGTGACTGAACAATGAGGACAATAATTCAGCACACTTTCTTGCAAGCTGGCGGTTTAACATTTGTCTTCACATCATTGAACTGAAGAATTTGGATGATTTCCTTCTGCTCTGGCAGCTGGAACCTTCTCCCATACTCCTGGGAAGAAAAAAACCCATAGTAAATGCTTATATATCAATTTTACCTCTTGCTGGTAGGTTGTTATACACAGCGGGTGGGGGCAGTGGCCTCTCGTTTTTTGCATCTTGAGCTGTACGGAGTTGCCTGAGAGAGTGACGTGATCCTGAAAAGAAACTGCGAATCTGTTCTCTTTCCTGGGCCCGTTCAGTTTAGTGGGAAGATCTAATATCCACAGTGATGCCTGGAGCACTGCTCGTCCAGGCATTGTCCTTGCACCAACCCCATCATTATCGCTTAAGAATGTGTTAGAAATGCAGAGTCTCAGGTTCCAAATTAAACCTACTCAGAAACTCTGGGTTGGGGCTCAGCAACTACTTCAACAAGACCTCCAGCTGATCTCTATGCAAGCTAATGTTTCTAGAACCCCTGTTCCAAAGAGATGCATGAAAGACCATGAAATGATGTGTTGTAAAAATTCCACAATGGCAGAGTTGCATAGTTGTGACACAGATCATAGGGTCTACCAAAAATATTTATTATTTGGATCTCTACAGAAAAATTTTGCCAACCCTTTCACTTGGCCATTATGTGCACACACATTTACATATACATGCACACATACATACACACGTGGATGAGTGATCTTGAGCATGAACGCTCCCCTGCATATTTATAAACTATTATTACATCTTGGAGGGGTCACCTTTACCTGTCATCACCCCTTTCTCACATCCCATTCCCCGCTCAAAGCTCTGACATCTTTCATTCCCCTAAAGCTACTCTTTTCCTAGGTCGTGAAAAACCTTGTTATTGGTAAATTCAAGGGACGCTTTTGAAAATCCTTAACTTCCTCTCCTTTTCTGCATTCTTTGTTACAGTTGATCATCACCCTCAATTTGCAGCTTTCTCTTTTGTCCGCATCTCTGACTCGTTGCTACATTTTCCTGGTTGTCGTTTTCCTTTATGGACCCTCCTTTCACTCTGCAGGAAGGGAAATCAAGACAGCTTCATTCTATTTCTTCGATCACTGTTCCAGCTGAACACCTGTTTCAAGGAGGATGCCCTGGAAATAGACCTGAGGTGGGTTGGCTGCCATGTGTCACTTGGGGAGGCACCATGGGGGCGTCACCTGAAAGCTGGAAAGCAGAGGAGGACTGGGCGGAGGAAGGGAGGCAGAGCCGAGTTACCTTCAGAGTTGTCCTGACTCAAGGCCAGGGGGCCTATGAGTTGTAATCCCTCCTTTGACCAGTCACTGTGTGCAATCTGTCCCAGGGGAGGGACACCACCTTGGGAGTGACCGCTACCTTTGCTGGAGGAAGGTCCACCGAGGCACTCAGGCAGCCAATGCTCCCAGTGGCTGGGCTCTGCTGGAGGACAGAGCAGAGCATTTTCAGCCTCAGCCTACATGCCTTTTGCATATTGACAAATGCAGCATTCTGCATGGAGCAGACACAAATCTCTGCTGAATAAATCACTGAATTTCTCTTTCTTCTTTCGTCCATGCCCTGTACCCATTTTTTTTCTTTCTGTAGCCGCATTTATCTTTTTTTCTCTTTCTTTTGCAAAGTCCTGCTTACGTTTTAAAAACATGAACTCTTCATCAAATAACAACATATCTTCTCCTATTTGCTGCTTTCCTTTCGATTTCACTGATTTCGCTTTTGCAATATACAAAAGGCCTTCCTCACTTTTATATGATCCAAACTACCCATCTTTTCTAGGTGGCACGTTTAGTATATCTTTACAATCCCTAGATCAGAGAACATGTACTTCTCCCTATTTTTTTTTTCCTGGTTCTTTTTAGGTTTTATTTCTTATATTTTTACTCTTTAACCCATCTGGAAATTATTTTGGTTTAAAGCATGAGGTAGAGATCTAACTTATTTTTTTTTTTTTTCCCAAGGAAGATCTCTTTATATCACTCCAAGGAGTGTGGATTCTATTTGGAAGTTCATGTGGGCAGGGGAGTTCCCTGAAGAGAGCTGAACCAGGGCAGTGACGCGATCAGGTCCACTCTCAGGAAGGGCACATGGTCTTTGTGGCACCTGGATGCATGCAGATGTTTGTAGGGTTGTGGGCCTTCCCGCATCTCCCATCACCTGGTTTTCTCCACCTTCCTGGAAGGCTGGCCTTACTTTCCAATGCTTAAAGCTGGACCCACTGACACTTCAGGAATGCCTCAAAGAACCCATCATTAATTTGCTCCTATTTGGCACTTGCCAGAAGCTGGTTGGAGACATTTGACGTGTGTTCAAGAGCACCAAGGGCTCATGTTAAACATCCATTCATCCACATTCTTCGAGCCCAGGGTCAGTATTGAGTTAGCTTTTCAGAGAGCCCTGTGTCTGGTCCATATTATCTCAGTCCCCTTCAGAAAAGCTTCCACTCCGTTAAGATTTAATGCCATTTCCCCGACTTTTATCTAAGGGCCATGTGAGAAACATCCATTTTGAGAAACTTTCTGTATCTTTCAGAGAAACATATGGCCGCTGGGGTTTTCTTTGTTTGAAGAAAATATTTTACATGTGTTTTCAGATTAAAATTTATCTCAAGTTCTCCTTGGAATTTATAACCGAGGAACATGCAAATGAACAATGAGAGGGTTTCTCGGGGAACTTCCAAGAGGTGCTTTGAATACTCAGCAGGTTCTGGTCAGTTTGGGCTGCTCGAAGAGAACGCCACAGGCTGGGTGGCTTCAACAGTAAACATTTAATTCTCACAGTTCTGGAGCCTGGGAAGTCCAAGACCAAGGTACCGGCAGACATGGTATCTGGTGAGAGCCCAGTTCCTGGTTCATAGATGCCATCTTCTCCTTGTATCTCCATGCGAGTGAGAGAAAAATATTCTTCTCCTGCCTTTTCTAATAAAGGGCATCCATGCAGGCTCTGCCCTCATGAGTCACCCACCTCCCAAAGACCCCACCTCTAAATACCATCATATTAGAGGTTAGTATTCTAACATAGGAGTTTGGGCAGATATCAAACATTCAGTCCACAAAAAACCCTGTGGGCTCAACCCCATCAAGGATCCCAGAATTTACGTCTGCTTTACATGGGCTGGATCTGATCAGAAGGCAAGGGGTTCGTCCTGTCTTGATGGAAACTGGAGGGTCCACTTGCCCCATCTTATTCTACCTTCCTTGCTTGTCCTGAAGCCTGATTCCTCCTCGACTGGTAACAGCCCCTATGATACCAGAGCTCTCTACTGTCTCATGGGCATTCACATGTAATATAAGTCCTTGCCCATATCTTAGAGCCCCTTCCGGAGCTTGAGTCCCATGGGGCCTCTCTTATCCACTGGTCTGTCCTCGGTGGCCGGTGCCAAACCTGGTTGTACCACAGCCAGTGTTCAGAAGGCCTTTGTGGGATGAGTGAGTGGTGGGGGGATTTATGAGGTTAAAAACAGGATGCAGGGGAGTCCTAAGGTGAAACTTCAGACTGGAATTAAAAAGAGAAATGATCAAAGACATTTCTCAGAGTCCCTTGGGATTGGTTAGATATTTTTCATACTCATTTCATTCCTTCATTGCTTCACTCAGTCCTTCACTCCATCATTCATTCCTCATCCTTTGTTTTTTTAATTATACTTCTAAAAAAACTTTATGTATTTTTGGCTGATGCTGCTTGGGCTTTTCTCTAGCTGTGGTGTGAAGATTAGGGTTAGGGTTAGCATTGCAGTGGATTCTCTTGTTGTGGAGCATGGGCTTTAGGGTCCTCGGGCTCAGTAGAGGTGGTACATGGGTTTAGTTGCCCTGCTGCATATGGGATCTCCCCAGACCAGGGATAAAGCCCACGTCCTCTGCATTGGTAGGTGGATTCTTACCACTGAGTCACCAGAGAAGCCTCATTTCTAGTTCTTTCTAAATTCACTCACAAATTAATATTTTGTTGTTGGTTTGAGCACCCTCTCCCACTGGTGACTATAGCAGATGCTTACTTGAAATTTCTAACACAGGGCTCAGAAAACAGAGTCTTGCAGGCCAAATGGGCCCCCTGTATGTTTTCATGTGGACCTCTGAGACAAGAATGGCTTTTATATTTCAAAACTATTTTAAAAGTCAAAAGGGAAGTGACGTGTTGTGACTCATGAAATTCGGGTGAGATAAAAGTTTCAGTTGGGTGTGCGGTTTTGCTGGAGCATCACCTGGCTTGGGCGTTTGCATACTTTGCCTAGGGCTGCTTCCATGGGATGTGATAGTCAATTTTATGCGTCAACCGGACTGGACGGATGAGGCCCAGAGAGTTGGTGACATGCTCTTTTTGAGTGTGTCTGTGAGGTGTCCTGGGGGGGGGGGGTTAGCATTTGATTCAGAAGGTCACCTTCAGCATTGGAGTGAGCATCATCCAGTTCACTGGAGCCTAAAAGGGACAAAAAGGAGAAGGAAGGGCAACTTCTCTCTGTCTTCTTGAGCTGGGATGTCCATCTTTTCCTGGCTTTGGACATGAGATCTCCTGGTTCTCAGGCCTTATAACTTGGACATAATGACAAACTTTCTGGTTCTCCAGTCTGCAAATGGTGGATTGTGGAACTTCTCTACCTCTATAAACATGTGAGCCAGTTCTCACAATAAACCTCATTACCTGTATCTATCTCTAGCTATCTCTCTCTGTCCATCCTTCTGCCCATCCATCCATCTACCTACCCATCTATCATCTATCTATCTATATATCTCTCTGTCTCTCTATCTATATCTATCTATCTATCTCCATCGTCCATCCCTCCATCCATCCATCCACCCATCCATCTACCTACCCATCTATATATGTATCATATATCTATCTCTATCTGTCTGTATATCAACTCTCTCTCTATCTATATCTCCATCCATCCATCCACCCACCCATCTATATATCTATCATCTATCTCTCTATATATCTGTATCTATCTATATATGATCTCTTTCTCTCTATCTCTCTATCTATATCTATCCGTCTCCATCCATTCATCCACCCATCTATCCATCTATCTAGTCTATCTCTATCTATCTGTAGAGGAAAGCCTAAGATATTTACTCTCTGGCCCTTTGTAGGAAATGCTTGCAGCCTCCTGTTCTGACACAAAAAGCACACACTCAAAACCCAGGGCACACGCTCCAGAGGCCCTGACTCTGAGCAGTGATGGTGAAAGGCGGGGAGGGATGGAGCAGGGCTGGCCATGTCTCTAAGTGAGGCTGGGGTCTGCAGATCCTGTGAATCAGACAGATGACAGGGCGGGAGTAGGAGAGTGAGGCAGCCGATGAAGCCCAGGCAAATACAAGCTCAAGTCCGAGAAGGCATCTGAAGCAGGAATGGCCCTGGAGGCCAGGAAGGGTCCAGGAGAACAGGTCTTCTGCTGGGAGAAGCAGAGGATCAGCCTTGCCAAGGGGGCTGAATCACCAGCACCTCACTCATTCCCACAGCGGAAGCTGCACTTTGGTAAAGCCGGGCCAGAGTCAGGGCTGGGGGCAGGCCTCCTGGCAAGATCATTCACTGCCGAGATTGAGGGAGGAACTTCTTGGAAAGATATGAAAGCTGGAATTTACAACATGAGGAAATGTTCTGAAGCTATTATTAATATTAACAAGCGCCTCCACAGACTTCTGTCTCAGGGTTGTTAAAGCGCTTATCTTTTTGGCATCTGAACGCACTAATGCAAACATGAAATATATGCTGCAGGGAAGGAAAAAGAAATATAATGAGTGGGCACCTGTTTCAACTCTGAATTTCATATGACATTGGTTTACGTGGCGACAACCCGCAATTTGTCCAGGGAAGTCTCTCTGTGAAGGGACCTGACATTCCTTTGTGATTTGAGAGGAGATAAAAATCTCATCAATGCTTTTTGGTGGGATATTGATTTTTCCTTCCACTTCTCTCTGGCAGATCGAGAAAACTGAGTTCAGTGTGCTAATGGAATCGAAGTGGGAATGTTAAATACAAGTAGTTCTGCACCATTACCCCCGAGGAGCTGTCAAGATGCTTCATTTCCTTGTTGGCGTAGCCCGAATATTCCTTCAGATAAGGGGGAGCTGGAACTGACAGCCTCAATTTCACAAGGCAGGAATTTAAAGCCCATTGTGTGTTTTTATTTCTAAATAGTTTTATATTCTGCTTCAATATGCAGAAAAACGAAGGCATGACCCTGGTTGAAATACGGATTCTACCAGAGATGGCTGTGCTGTACAATGTTAAGCAAAACTCTTAACATTTAGAAAGTTATATGAAAGCTGGGAATGGGGTAGAGACCTTTCTACTCGAATGGGGAAAAACAGACAGGACTAGAGAGACCATAGCGAAATATATTTTAAGTAGCTTCGTCTGTGTTTTGTCTCTTTGCTGTTGTAATGAGGGAAGGAAGAAGTAGGAGAAGATCGTACTGGAGAAGCCAGGATACGTCCATCCCACACCCATGTGCTTTCCTCCCTCTGCCACGAGGGAGAAGAATAAAGAGAGACTGCTCTCTGAATGCCTGGTCAATTCCCAGCGTCTATGAGACGAAGCCTGCATCCTAGAAACGCAACTCTGTTCCTCTGACTCCTCTGATCTTGGCTTTGGTCCAACGCTCACAACCTGCACATGACTTGATCCAGTCCATTCTGTGCCTCTGATCTTGCGATCCCTAACTGGGTCCCTCCCGAGTTCTTTGTCTAAGTTCCCCTCACCCCTCCCTGCTGACAGGGACAGCTTCAGCCAGATGTCGGGTCTGGGAGGAGAGGTGTCCTGTTTGAAGGCATCTTAAATCTTCCTTGGTCATCAACAATGGTGTCTCTTTTTCTCTTTTCCTTTTTAAAGATATATATATATTTTGACTTGGACCATTTTTAGAGTCTTTATTGAACTTGTTACAGTATTGCTTCTGTTTTTTATGATCTGGTGTTTTGGCCATGAGGCGTGTGGAATCTTAGCTCCCCGACCAGGGAAGGGATCAAACTCTTACCTCCTGCAGTGGAAGATGAAGTCTTCACTACTGGACCACCAGGGAAGCCCCTACTTCTGAATCTTTCTGTTAGACCCCCTCCCTCCCTGCACACAGTGAGCTAACAAGTCCATGAGATGACCAGGCAAGGCCGCTGCAGATGACGCGTTCTCTGCGTGCATACTGCTCTTGTCTTTTCAGGCAAAGGAGGGGCGCTATGAGTTTGCATGAGTGCATACTAAGTCGCTTTAGTTGTGTCCGACTCTTTGTGACCCTATGGGCCCTAGCCTACCAGGCTCCAGTAGGTTGCCATGCCCTCCTCCAGGATATCTTCCCAACCCAGGGATCGAACCTGTTTCTCTTAAGTCTCCTGTGTTGGGAGGTGGGTTCTTTACCATTAGCGCCACCTGGGAAACCCGCTCTGAGTGCACCTCTTTATAAAGCTCTCAGTTCTTTCCTTTATTCTATTCTGCAGACACTTCCTAGCTTTCCACTAAGCAGGAGTCCTGAAGGACATGAGAAAACAGTTTTCCACATTCAAGGCTACTTGATGTCACACCCAGACAGGTATAGGATCACCCACACATTCTCGAACACACAGACACACACCTCTCCACATTCTTGGGTAAATTTTCTCTTATGAAAAGTAGCTGAAACTCCCTGGGGAAATTAATTGTTGCTATAAAGAAAAAGGGATGCTGTTGCCCTTGGCCCCAAGATAAGCATCAGCCACAGGAGATTTGAGTCATGCTCAGAGGAATGCGTTTCCCCCTGGGAGCAGTAAAACCCTGGCAGCTCTGGCCTCCTTCCCAGAGGCGCTGTCTCCCAATGCCGTGTACGGGGATTCTGTTCAGAGATTCTCAGTGTCCGTTCTGTACAGTGGACATGCTGTTTTGATTAAGTCCAGCCAAGAAGAGTGAATGGTTACCTAAGGAATGTGGGACTGTCTCCCTCACTGGCGCTAGTGGTAAAGAACCCATTCGCCAACGCAGGGGATGTAAGAGACGCGGGTTTGAACCCTGGTTGTGGAAGATCCCTTAGAATAGGGCATGGCAACCCACTCCAGTACTCTTTCCTGATGCTGGGAAAGATTGAGGGTAGGAGGGGAAGGGGGTGACAGAGGATGAGATGGTTGGATGGCACCATTGACTCAATGGACATGAGTTTGAGCAAACTCTGGGAGATGGTGAAGGACAGGGAAGCCTGGCGTGCTGCAGTCCATGGGGCTGCAAAGAGTTAGACATGACTGAGCAACTGAACAATAACAAGCAATTTTTAAAAGCCAGCTTAGATTACCCGAAAGCCTTGTACTGACAAGTCAAAGCTTATCTTTCCTTCCTTCCTTCCTTCTTTCTCTCTAGGTTTTGTCTGTATCATACAGCATGCAGTATTTTAGTCCCCTGACCAGGGACAAAAACCATCCCTCTTTCGATGGAAGCTCAGTGCCTTAACCACTGGACATCCATGGAATATCTCCCCCTCTCAACCAGTCTTTAGATTATACCTAATTTTGGGACCTCAACTTTATAATCTTTGAACTGAATGATATTTTTGAAGTGCTTTGTTTAGAGTGAAAGTGAAGTCACTCAGTCGTGTCCGAATCTTTGTGACTCCATGAATTGTAGCCCACCAGGCTTCTCCATCCAGGGGGCTTTCCAGGCAAGAATATTGGAGTGGGTTGCCATTTTCTTCTCCAGGGGATCTTCCCCACCCAGGGATCAAACCCAGGTCTCCTGCACTGAAGGTAGACGCTTTACCCTCTGAGCCAGATGCTAATAAATGGAACTGACCCCCCAGGAAGGATATTGTGGTCAAATAAATTTTGGAAACACTGGATTAAACAAATTTAAAGACACTTCTTTACTGTAGGGCTTCTCGGAGCCCTAAATATTCTAAGGCTGCACTGTCTGATATAGCAGCCTCTTTATACACCTGACTACTAAGGTCTTGAAACATGGCTTGTCTGTGTTGAGATGACGTACTGTACCTTAAAATACACAGTGGATTTCAAAAGGTTAGTATTATGAGAAAGAATATAAAAATATCTCATTAATAATTTTTATATATATTGCATGTTGGATTGCTAATATTTTAAATATATTGGGTTACATAAAAATATGATTAAACTTAAATTTATTTTTCAAAATGCGACTCCTCTAAAAAAATCTTAAATTACAAATGTGACCGACATTGTAGTCCTGTTAGCCGGTGCTGGTCTCATGTATCTTGTATGCGAGAGGTGAATGCAATATAAGCGTCTCCAGAATTTATTTGACTTCAGACTCTTTTTATTCAGGGAGGAGCTCATGGAGTCAGTGCTCTGTGGAATATACTTGAGGAAAGTGATCCAGCTCTGACACATGATTCTGTGATATTGTGAGGGGGGAAGGAGCAGTGATCTGTGTTTCTTCTCTACCTTCGACTTTGGCCAGAGGCCCTCACGGCTCCTGGAGAGGTGGCCCTAGGGCATCTCAGCTCAATTCTTGGCCAGAATTCTGGCCTTCTCACTTTTTCAAGGGTTTCCCTGGTGCCTCAGGCGGTAAAGAATCTGCCTGAGATGCGACAGACCCGGGTTCGATCCCTGGGTCAGGAAGATCCCCTGGAGAAGGGAATGGCAACCCACTCCAGTATTCTTACCTGGAGAATCTCATGGACAGAGGATCCTGGTGGGCTACAGTATATGGGGTCACAAAGAGTCGGACACAACTGAGCGACTAACACACCTATTCAAAGCTTCCTCACTGGTGACTTCCCTGGCGGTCCTGTGGTTAAGACTTTACCTTCCAATGCAGAGGGTGTGGGTTCGATCCCTGGTCAGGGAATTAAAACCCCACATGCCTCCTGGTCAGAAAACCAAAACATAAAACAGAAGCAATATTGTAACAAATTCAATAAAGGCTTTAAAAATGGTCCACATCAAAAGAATCTTAAAAAGAACAAAACTTCCTCACCTATTCTTCTTCTTTAGTTTTTAAGACATTTTTTCCCTTCAATTTATTTATTTATTTATTTATTTTTTTAATTTTTTATTAGTTGGAGGCTAATTACTTCACAACATTTCAGTGGGTTTTGTCATACATTGATATGAATCAGCCATAGATTTACACGTATTCCCCATCCCGATCCCCCCTCCCACCTCCCTCTCCACCCGATTCCTCTGGGTCTTCCCAGTGCACCAGGCCGGAGCACTTGTCTCATGCATCCCACCTGGGCTGGGGATCTGTTTCAGCATAGATAGTATACATGCTGTTCTTTTGAAATATCCCACCTTCACATTCTCCCACATAGTTCAAAAGTCTGTTCTGTATTTCTGTGTCTCTTTTTCTGTTTTGCATATAGGGTTATCGTTACCATCTTTCTAAATTCCATATATATGCATTAGTATGCTGTAATGTTCTTTTTCTTTCTGGCTTACTTCACTCTGTATAAGGGGCTCCAGTTTCATCCATCTCATTAGGACTGGTTCAAATGAATTCTTTTTAATGGCTGAGTAATATTCCATGGTATATATGTACCACAGCTTCCTTATCCATTCATCTGCTGATGGGCATCTAGGTTGCTTCCATGTCCTGGCTATTATAAACAGTGCTGCGATGAACATTGGGGTGCACGTGTCTCTTTCAGATCTGGTTTCCTCAGTGTGTATGCCCAGAAGTGGGATTGCTGGGTCATGTGGCAGTTCTATTTCCAGTTTTTTAAGAAATCTCCACACTGTTTTCCATAGCGGCTGTATTAGAGAAATGCAAATCAAAACCACAATGAGGTACCATTACACGCCAGTCAGGATGGCTGCTATCCAAAAGTCTACAAGCAATAAATGCTGGAGAGGGTGTGGAGAAAAGGGAACCCTCTTACACTGTTGGTGGGAATCCCTTCAATTTATTGATTGACAGTAATTGACATAATCCAATTCAATGCATTCTGAGAAATAAATACACGAGTATGGCCATCATCATAATCAAGACAGACAATATTTCCATCATCCTACATTATATGGGCTGACACAGGAGATGCAGTTTCGGTCCCTGTGTGGGGAAGATCCCCTGGAGGAGGGCATGGCAACCCACTCCAGTATTCTTACCTGGAGAATCCCATGGAGACTGATGGGCTACAGTTCACGGGGTCACAAAGAGTCCAACACAACTGAGCAATTAACACTTTGAGTCACATACCAAGTCCGGCTGATGCTTTTGAATTTTCTTTGCTATATGATAAAAGTGATATGTCTTCATTACAGGGAAATTTCCCCTTTCCACGACCCTAAGAACTGGCCTAGGCCCTGACCCAATTCACCTTGCTTGGCTCCAACTGTCTGTCGCCTGTTAACCGACCTCACATCCCACTCAAAAGCTTCATTTCTGCCTCAGGCTCTGGGGATTCTACCAAAGGGGTGTTTTCAACACTCACTTCGTTAAGTTCTGGAACATTTGGTTAAAATCTATTCCCTACCTTATAGGAGCACCTCATAAAATCGCCCTGGAATCCAGATCTGGCTCCTGAGAAGTGGGCGAAAATGGTTTCTTCAAGCAAGCTGAGGCTGCTACACAGACCCCTGGCTCTTCCTGGAGTGGCCTGTGTCTGTCAGGGAGCCAATTCCTGCACGACAGCGTCTCGGGCTCACAGAGCTGGCTTGGGGCTGGCAAGGCCACAGCCACCTTCTCCATCCCCCCGCTATGGACAGGAAGCTTTTTATGACATGCAAGGAATCTCCCCTTGTCTTTGAAAGCAGTCATCTTTTCCTAAATGAATCATGCACGGAGGCAAGACTACAAACATTGTTTCATCCTTGATACTCTACTCATCTTCTTCTTTTTTATTTTTAATGGAAGGATAATTGCTTTATAATATTGGTTTGATTTCTGCCATACATCAGCATGAATTCACCATAGGCTTACATATGTCCCCTCCCTCTTGCCCCTCCCTCCCACTTCCCACCCTTTCCCACCCCTCTAGGGCTTCCCTGATAGCTCAGTTGGTAAAGAATCCACCTGCAATGCAGGAGACCCAGCTTCGATTCCTGGGTCAGGAAGATCTCCTGGAGAAGGGATAAGCTACTCACTCCAGTATTCCTGGGCTTCCCTTATGGCTCAGCTGGTGAAGAATCTGCCCGCAATGTGGGAGACCTGGTTTCGATCTCTGGGTTGGGAAGAGCCCCGGGAAGAGGGAAAGGCTACCCACTCCAGTATTCTGGCCTGGAGAATTCCGTGGACTGTATAGTCCATGGGGTCACTTAGAGTTGGACACGACTGAGCAACTTTCACTTTCAGGTTGTTATAGTACTTCTTTTTTTAGTTTTGTTCTCTTTAAGATGTATCTTATTTTTTTAACTTTTTACTTATTGATTTGCTGCATATGGTCTTAGCTACTGCATGCAGGATCTTCGATGCGTCGTGCGGGACCTTTTGTTGTGTCGTGGGCTCTGGCGAGCACAAGCTCAGTAATTGCGGCTCACAGGCTTAGCTGCTCCGCAGCACGCAGGCTCTTATTTCCCTGGTCGAGATGGAACCTGCGTCCCCTGCTTTGTAAGTCAGACTCTTAACCACTGGACCACCAGGGAAGCCCCTCGACTCTACTTCCAAAAGGTAGCTAACCAGTTATTCTTCTGATTTCCATGAACTCAGAAAGGTCTTTGCTCTCAAACCCACATGGGATCCATGGATGCTGAGGTCCAGGATGCGCTGGCAGCTTTCCCACAGGCTCAGAAAGCTGCTCCAGGCAGGAGGACAGGGAGACACTTGGCCCATCCCCTGGCTTTAGAGATGAGGATATGAGACTTAGAGCAGGAGAAACACCAGCTTCAGGTTTCGCTCTTGCTCTTTCCTCAGCTCAGTGGGACTCTGGTGAGGATGAGGCAGAAATTCTTAAGGGCAGCCTAGGTATGTCATGGACACAAGTATAGACCTTCAAGGCCTTCCCTTGTGGCTCAGTTGGTGAAGAATCTGCCTGAAACGCAAGGGACCCAGGTTTGATCCTTGGGTCTGGAGGCTCCCCTGGAGGAGGGCAAGGCAACCCACTCCAGTATTCTTGCCTGGAGAACCCCATGGACAGAGCAGGCTGGTGGGCTGTGTCCATGGGATTGAAAAGAGTCAGGCACAATTGAGTGAATAGCACAACAGCACAGACCCTCAGAGGGTCCCAGTGGGACCCGAATGTCGTCTTTTCAGCTCTGTCTGGACAGCTCATTAAAGGCTTCCAAAATGCTCTGAATTGCTGCTTGGCTGAAATCTTTGGGCGCTGACCCTGAGGGCTGTAAAATAACTCTTGGTCCCCCACTTAGACTTTGTCAGATGTCCGTGAGCAGCCTGTGCTGATTCTGCTGGCCTCCATGTCTGTTTGGCTTTACTTTTCTAAAGGCTTGGTGATTTCTCCTCATTTCTACCCCATCCCACACTGAATTTTCCTGTTGGGTGCTTCAGAGCAATTAACATCCCTTGTCTTCTAAGCAGGGCTTCCCTGGTAGCTCAGTGGTAAAGAATCTGCCTGCAACGTAGGAGATGCGGGTTCAATCCTGGGTCGGGAAGATTCCCTGGAGAAAGAAATGGCAACCCACTCCAGTACTCTTGCCTGGAGATTCCCATGGACAGAAGAGCCTGGCAGGCTACTGTCCATAGGGGTTGCCAAGAGTGACTGAGTGACTAACACTTTCCTTTAAGTAGTCCTTATGCAAAATAAAATTTGTGTGGAAGCTCAACAGGTAAACCAGTGTAAATAGAAAAGCCTGCTTGATCTCGATGTGCATCAGAATCACAAATGAATTACTCCTTAATAACACATTAAATATGCCCCAGGATACTCCTTAGAGTATTCTGTGTATGACCCAGATTCAGAATTAGAAGATTTGAGATCCAGTCCATGTATCTATCTGCCTTTGGAGCATCCCTGGAGATTCATATGGAGGATTTTAAATGAATTTTTATCCAGGGATCTAATTTAGTCAGTTTAAGACCATGTTTTGGGAGACATTTTCATGTGATTTTAAAATGCCACAGTTTTTAAAATACTGCTCAAGAGGTTGGCTGGTTGAGGGTCATGTGATTCTTGTTCTGAGGGAAGTTAGGAGCTAACGAAAGACATTGTAAAGTAGATATGTGGGTAGATAGATGATAAATAGATATAACCACTTTCTTACTGAGAGACTCTTTACACATTTTTTCCATTATAGTTTATCAGAGGACATTGAATATAGTTCCCTGTGCTATATAGTAGGACCTTGTTGTTTATCCATCCTATATATAATAGTCTGCATCTGCTCATCCCAAACTCCTACTCCACCCCTCCCCCACCCTTCCTCCCACTTGGGAACCACTAGTTTGTTCTCTATGTCTGTGAGTCTGTTTCTGTTTCATAGATAAGTTCATTTGTGTCATATTTAATTTATTTTTTTGTGTGTGTCATATTTTAGATTCCACATATAAGTGATATTGTATGGTATTTGTCTTTTTCTGACTGACTTCACTTAGTACAATGACCCTTAGGTTCATTCATCTTGTTGCAAATGGTGTTATTTCATTCTTTTTTTATGGCTGAGTAATATTCCATTGCATGTATGTACATCTTCTTTATTCATTCCTCTGTCGATGGATAGTTAGGCTGCTTCCACGTCTTGGCTATTGTAAACAGCGTGGCTATGAGCATAGGGATGCATGTATTTGAGATACGCTTTAAAGAGCTAGAATGTCTGAGTTTATTCTGCTTTGAGTCTCTTGAAAAGTGTAGTTGCTAGTCTCTCCGTCTTGTCTGACTTTGCGACCCTATGGACTGTAACCTGCCTGGCTCCTCTGTCCATGGAATTCTCCAGGCAAGAATACTGGAATTGATAACCATTCCCTTCTCCAGGGTCTCTTAGTTGGGATCTAAAAGTAGACTGTGGTTTTTGTGTTATAAGACCCACAACAGGCCATAGTCTCTCTTATCTCTAGTTCACCCTGGTCTTGGTAGTTCTGATAGCAGGTGCTTATCTCTGTGCTGTCTGGGAAGACTTGCTTCTGAGTAAGAGGAAGCAGACCCCAGGCCTATTCACTCCTTTACTCTCTAATGAGGAAGTAGGCCCTGAGAGACGGAAAGAGAGTTTGTTCCAGTGTGTCTAACACAGGCTTATTTCCTTTCTTCCCATAGCAAAGCTGGAAGAGGAGTCTTTGAGTGACACAGAGCAGGGCTTGAGGATCCCCCACAAACACGAGTTATCACCTAGACCTATCTATTTGCCTCGTTCCTGTTCATGGTGCCTCTGCACTATGTGACTTTCAACTCAACTAGGCTCTTGACACAATAAATTCTTCCACAGTTCCCAAGCTGGGTCTTTCTCCCAGGACTTCCTGAGACTGTGTCAATGTTTCTCTACTTTCAGATACCTGCAACCTCCACTTTCTTACTTACTTTCAGCACAAGACTCGGCCAAGGTACTTCTTAGAGGAACTACAGTCCAAGTTCCATGACTTCATTTCATAAGGTCAACAAAAGAGGGTTTACCCATATTCACCCCTAGATATCCTAGCCTCCTGCCTTATAATACAGGAAAATATGATTCCCTCCTATATTAGTCCATTACTGCCTTTGTGCTCTGCATTGCTTTCCCCCTGTTTATCTCCCACCTAACTCTTTACTGTCTGCTTCCTGTCAACATTTAAATGTGCTTGAGCTTTTTACATCTTTATAAAAATGCCTCTCCACCCTAACCCTAACTTCTTCCATGTCCTGTCCCTGCTCTCCTCAAGCACTCAGCCAGAGGTCTTTTAAGTTATCTGTGACTATTATCTTCACTTCCTCACTTTTCTCTTACTCTTTTACCCACTGAAATCTGACTTTTTTTCTTGTCAGTCCGTAAAACCATAAAACTACTTTTGCAAGGACCATCTGCAACCTACTTGCAGACATTAGAAATGGACATGTCTAAGTCCTCTGGCAAGAGATCCCCCCTGGGTGACATTTAGAACTGTTGACAAAGTTCTCCACTGTGAAGCACTTTTATCTTGGTTTCTGTGACCTTGTGTTCTCTGGTCTCTGGTTTTTCTCCCACTTATCAGATTGAGTCTTTGAAATCTTTGTGCTTTTTTTTTGTTCAGCTCTTAAGATATTGGTGTTCTTAAGAGGGCTTCACCATTCTCACTCAACACGTATTCTCCCCAGTGGTCTTCAACCCACCTATTTGTTGATAACTAGCATTTATGTGTTCAACAAATAAATAATGTGTTAGAGACAAATAGCATGAAAGATAAACACATTCAAAAGCTGGATCTTTGAAAAGGCCAACAAAATAAATCAACTCTTTTTGAGCCTGATTGTAAAAAAAAGAGGAAGAGTAAAGACACCCAAGATTAGAAATAAGAAAGGAAATGTCACTGATACAGAAGAAATGAAAAACTTTCTAAAAATTTCTACACCCAACTCCTATGGTAATAGATTTAAAACCCTAGGAAGAGGAGGTGATTTTCTATTATATAATAATATATTTCACCAAATTTGACTCCAGAGGTAGACAATTTGAATAGGAAAATTTCCAATAAATGAGATTATAAAAGTGGTTGAAGAGGCACCCTCGGGAAAGGGATTGAGAGAACACTATAACGTGGCTGAATTCTCCCTCACGTCTGAAAAAGAGGCAATTACACCGGAAGTTAAATAATTCGAGATCCTGGAAAGTAGTAGAAACCACCTCAACTCATTGCATGCAGCTGGAATAAATACAAAATAAAAACCTGAAAAAATAGCACAAGAAAAAAAAAACTTAAGCTTAATTTCACTAGTGAATATAGAAGCGAAAATGTTAAATATACACTAAAAATAAAACCTTGCAATCAAAAGAATGATCAAGTAAAGCTTATTCTAGAATATATTAGGAAGCTACTCCATATACTATATGAAATGAACAAATTAAACAGTAATATTGGACAATATAAATCCACTGTGATAAGATTGACATGAAATTGGCTTGAATGTATTGATATTGATCCATTCAAAATGGATCAATGAATCAAAAGAGTAAATATAGTAAAGGATCTCAGTGTATGAAATAATTCAATATTGACTGTTTCGTCAAGATTTTTGTTGCAGACAACAGAATTCCCTCTAAGTAGTTTAAACAAAAATGTTTATTGAGATGGTTCAGTGAAGTATGAAAGGATTCATCACTCAGTCATGTCCGACTCTTTGTGAGCCCATGGACTGTAGCCCACCAGGCTTCTCTGTCCATGGAATTCTCCAGGCAAGAATACTGGAGTGGGTAGCTATTCCCATCTTTAGGGGATCTTCATGACCCGGGGGTTGAACTCAGGTCTCCTGCATGACAGGCATATTCTTTACTATCTGTGCCACTAGGGAAGACCAAGAAGCTTCTAAAAACCATCTGGGAAGATAGAAAGCTGGGTATTAGGCATCCAGGCAGAAAGTCAAATCATACTCAAGACTTTTCAAGCAGAAGTGTCATTGCCCCTGTTCTTACTACTTGGCATTTACAATATAAGACCTCGAGAAACCTTTCACAGCCACCCTAAGACAACAAAATCCTGCTCCACTGTGCTTACCAGGGAAATGAGGACCCCCGTGTGCAGCTTTCTGTGCTGCCCTCTCAGCTCCAAGACCAGCTTGGGTGTGTCTGCTCAGTGCAACACACATGATACATCAAGTCACAGGACAACTGATTTAAGAATGTAGGATTTTAGCCTTCCAGACTCGGAATCTATAAGAAGGTGAAGTCAGATCATAACATCTCCCACAATGACAAAGGCAATGTGACAGCACACTGGAAGGAAAATATAGCTTGGATCCCTATCCTGCAATACTAAAAAAAATCCAGGCAAAGAAGGGACAGCTTAATAAAATCTGAAAAAAACCTACAAGGACCAGAGACTACAATGGAATAAGCTTAGCAATAGGATTCTTATAAATAAATCTTAAACTACCTCCTTAAGCAAGAAAGAAAGTCCAGAGAAGGAAGTATTCTGACTAAGTATAAGTGAAATGTTGATTGCAAAAAAAGATGGCACAAGTCATTGTTAATTCCAGCATTTTGGCCAGGCCAGTACCAACCTATAATTTACTACCAGCCTATGTCTTGGTAAGCACACAGCTGAGAATAAACTTCTACAGCAATTTAACTTTGCTATCACATCCAAGTGTGTGATTTCATATTTTTAAAAATATTTATTCACTTATTCATCTGGCTGTGTCGGATCTTAGTTGCAGAAGGTGGGGTCTTTAGCTGTGACATGTGAACTCTTAGTTGTGGTTTGTGGGATCTAGTTCTCCGACCAGGGATCAAACCCTGGCCCCCTGAGTTGGGAGTGTGGAGTCTTAGCCACTGGACCACCAGGAAAGTCCCATGAATTTTTTTATTTTATGTAACACTTATCTGCTATCAATTCAAAATTTTAAAATACTGTGTGCTCTGTGGTCCTTTGCCACAGAGACTTTGAGGTACACTGCAATAAACAAAGTACATATACCTATATGAGCTCTGGAAAGTTATTTGCAATGCAGCTGACAAAATATTAAAATCTATAGTATATATGAATTATACAAATTGACGTGAAAAAGTGAAAAAAATGGACCTAGAGATTAGCTGTAATTCAGAGAAGTAAACTGTGAACATTCAGTAAAATCATATATCATTTGTATTCATGCGTGATCAGGATTATGTTTTACTCTTGAGACTTACAAAAATTGGAAAGAGCTGTAATACCAATTGCTACTGCAGGTATGGAGAAATTCTTACACATTGCTAGTATAACTGTAACTTGGTACCACCTTTTCAGGAAACAAACTTGCCAATCCCCATACATATAAAAATAAATTGAACATATTTCTTGACTCAGCAATGCTTGTCCTAGGAACCTATCTCATCAAAACAAAAGCACCCATAAGTAAGTGTATCTGTTCAAAGATGTTTAGGGCAGTCTCTTTTGTAGTGGCAAAAAACTAGAAACAAAGTGCATATCAGTAATAGGGGAATGGCTAAACAAGTTATAGCCCATCCACCCCAGGGAATCTTATGTAGCTATTAAAAAGGACAAGTTAGAATTATACCAATTACTTTGGCAAGATTTTTATGAGGTATCCTTGAGTGAGAAAAATAAGATGCAGAAAATTTTTAATATGATCTCATTTTTATGAAATAATAAATGGAAAAATGCTCTATGTGTTTTTACATCTGTATGTACATTGAAACATACTTATGAAAAATGTAGAAAAATTAAAAATATATAAACTAGGTTGTTAAGATGGGTTATTGTGGGAAGGGTTGGTGAAGATGTGGAGGGTGCAGGTAAGAGTCAGAGAGGCAAGAAAAAGCAAAGACAGCATTATGTTAATAAATCCCATCAGTGCATGGGAGGATTCAATTTATGGAAAAGTGTCCATTTTGTGTATATGCATAAAACATTTTTAACACAATCTTTACAAAGGGTGAGTTAGCTTTGTAAGTACTGCCTTGTAGAGATGATCATGATAAAATGACAATAAAATAAGTCAATAAGGAAATCCATCAGGAAATCAATAAGGAAAAGGTTAATATCTTGGTAGAAAATTGTTCAAAGAACCTATACGGCGATTCAGTAAAAGATAAGTACAAATTACCAGTTACCATGTGAAAAATGATGTGCGACTTTAATAATCAAATAAATGCAAGGGAAAATCCTATGAGATGCTTTTGTCCCATGTCAGTATTTGAAGTGTTATTGAAACTGGCAAACCTTTGGGTGAGGATAGCGCTTTCAAGCATATTTCCAGACAGGATAAGAATTAAAGTTTGGAGGGAAATACTGTATCTGTAATATGCTTTGAAACCTGTAAATAGCAGTGATGTTGATTTTCCTTCTAAAATTTCATCCTGTCAACATAAGCACACAAGAGGAAAGCGACTCTTCGTGAAAGGAGCCTTTCAAAGCATGTTCCTAAATGAATGAAATGGCAGAATGCAAGTTTTACTGGATTTTTGTTGTTGTTGTTTAGTTACTAAGTCGAGTCTGACTCTTTTGCAAACCCATGGCCTGTAGTCCACCAGGCTCCTCTGTCCATGGGAGTCTCCAGGCAAGAATACTGGAGTGGGTTGCCATTTCCTACTCCAGGGGATCTTCCTGACCCAAAGATCAAACCCCTGCCTTCTCCATTGGCAGGTGATTTCTTTACCACTGAGCCACCAGGGAAGTGAATGAAACATTCAG
This sequence comes from Cervus canadensis, assembly GCF_019320065.1. Classification (NCBI taxonomy): domain Eukaryota; kingdom Metazoa; phylum Chordata; class Mammalia; order Artiodactyla; family Cervidae; genus Cervus; species Cervus canadensis. The sequence continues at coordinate 28,766,517 of NC_057386.1, forward strand.
AATGACTTAAATGTTCAACAGAAAGGAATTAGTTAAAGTATATGCAACCGAGTAAAAATATCTATTGTTATGCAAACATGCTTATGACAGGCTGTAATTCAAGAAGACAGGTGAAACAATGGTGTTAATGTTTTGCTGATATTCAAGTAAAATTTTATACTTCGATAGGTAGAAAAATGGAAGAGACAAACCCAGAAATGTTATAAAATAATTTGGGGATGGATGGTGAGATTGTGGATAACATCTTGTCTTTGTGCCTTCCTGTGTAGTTTCCAAGTTTTCTGCTTTGAGCAATAGTTTTAATGCAAATGAAAAAAGATGTTACAAACATGTTAAAAGGCTATAAAGATTAGCATCTTCTGGAAGTGCAAGCACAGGCGGATAAGCAGGTAGGCGTCAAGGGCCCCGCTCAGGAAGCGAGTTGGCTGCCAGGCGGGGTCGTTCTCTCAACATGAATTTGGCATATGAACTTTAACCTTTAGCTTTCAGAACCGGAGATGTTATCAAAGGCAGGTCATTAGTTAATGGCTTCGAGGTTATTTCCGAAGCCCCTCGTGGGCTGTTGTAAATGATTAGTAATATCATTATTGCTTATACATTTGCAGGCCAGCCTACTATTGCTTTATCAGCACCGACTCAGGGTTTTAATAGGCAAATGGCTTTCAACTTGGGGTTCCCCAACCTCAAGAGGAGCACAAAGGTGGTAAGCTCTCTGAACTACTTTATGTGCATGAAAATGTCAGGAAAATTACGCATTCACCCTTACATTTCTACAGGCTGACAAAGCCTTATTTTAATTGCCTTGGCTTTTTTTTTTTTTTTTGCTTTTAATAGAAAATACACTTTTCAGTTAAAACATTATAATGGTTTGCAATAAATATATACATTGGGATAGTTGCCTTTTTACTAAATTAGTACAAATTTGGGTTTTAGAAAAGCCTTTTTTTCCCCTGGCTCTAAGATGATTCTAATAACAGTGTTTAATATTCAGGCTCACTACACTGCTTAAGACTGTATTTTAACCTTCCTTATAGATAGGAACTTCAACAACAACTTGCCATGATATTTCTGTAGAAGACACCATAGGGAAGATCTTAGCAGACATTTTCTATTTTCCAAGTGGGCCAAAAAGGCAGAGAAAGATACACAAGGTCCTAATGATTGAGGGAAACATATGTTATCTGATCTACATTTTCTGTTTCTCACTTTTTTATTTCTCCTTGGGCTCCAGGGTTATTGCCTTAGAAATAACCTGGTCATGAAGAAGGCAACAGACAGTCACGTACACGCCTGCATGTAAAGGTTGTAGGGAGGGGGAGGGGGAGGAAGAGAGAGATTTCTTGTATATAGCATGATCTTGTGTAATTCTTCCTAGACTTTTGTGAGGTTGTTGATGTAATTTCATTTTTTTTTAAACAGGAGAAGGGTTGAAGCACAGAGAAGTTGAGCGATTTGCCTGGAATCACACAGCTGGAATCAAAGCCAGGATTTGAACTTGGGCAGTCTGAATCCAGAGCCTGGCTCTTAACCCCTCTCATAACAATATCACATTCTTATACCCTTAAAAAACAGAGGAATCAACCAGAAGCACTATGAAAATAGCTTTTTAATAAAATGACTAATTCTGGCAATGGGCCCAGAGAGGAGATGAGAAATCTGTTTAGTTTTACTTGCATGACTGATACATATCTTAAAAGGGAGTTTCTTGCTGGACGATTTTAAAAAAATTAATTATAAATGCTGAGGAATTAAAAAAAAATCAACTAGCTGAAAATTCTGGCTATTGTTCATCATCAGACATTATATTTTAAAGAAAAGATTTTTAGCCAATTTAGCACACAAATTACATTGGTATATCCTTAATCCAGACAACTGATGCTTCTTTAAAAAGTTGTTAGCTCTTGGTCTATTCTGTAAGTGGCCAGAACAAAGAGAGAAAGGTTTTCAATGTGCTTCCTTCACTATTTTCTGACTGGTTTTGAGTTATGTGGACAGTGCTGTGAAGTTTCACCGGTAAGAAGTTTAGCCCTGGAACCAGAATTCTGACAGTCCTGAAGAACTCTTCTGTGCTGTGCTTAGTCGCTCAGCCGTGTCCAACTCTTTGTGACCCCATGGACTGTAGCCCACCAGGCTCCTCTGTCCATGGGAATTCTCCAGGCAAGAATACTAGAGTGGGTTGCCATGCTCTCCTCCATGGGATCTTCCCAACCCAGGAATCAAAACATAGGTCTCCTGCATTGCAGGTGGATTCTTTACTGTCTGAGCCACGAGGGAAGCCCAAGAATACTGGTGTGGGTAACCTATCCCTTCTCTAGCAAATCTTCCTGACCCAGGAGTTGAACTGGGGTCTCCTGCATTGCAGGCAAATCCTTTACTAGCTGAGCTACTAGGGAAACCCCTTCTAGGTGGAAGAATAGATTTGTATCTTGGACTCCCAAGCAAAACTTTCAATAAGCAAAAAGGAAAAAATCAAACAAACAGCTTTACAAGAGACAATGGGATGACTACTGGCTGGTTCGGGTACGTTTATGTGCTGGAGTTTGGAGGGGTAAGGAGGTCAGGTGAGCAGAGCCTACTCTGTTGATTTCTCTAAGTCTTCAGCTGGGGCAGTCACGTACATCAGTATTATACAGCATTAAAAATCATGCTGAAGGAGAGTTGAGCTAAAGTGTTGTGCTAATGTCTGCTGAACAACAGGGACTCAGTTATACACGTCACTTATCCATTCTGGTTTATCACAGGATATTGAATGTAGTCCCCTGTGCTGTATGGTAGGACCTTGTTTATCCATCCTGTATATAATAGTTTGCTAGAGTATTTTCTTTTAATTTAAGAAATGAAAGAGTTCCAAGTATAGCCAGCAAAAAGCCTTCATCAGCCCAGTGTAACTTTTCACTCAAAATGACATCAGCCTCTGGTCTGTCACCTCTAATGAGGTGAATGAACTTAGAGCCTATTATACAGGGTGAAGTAAGTTAGATGGAGAAAAGGAAATATTGTATATTGACACATACATATGTAATCTAGAAAGATGGCTTTGCAGAAACCTATTTGCAGGGCAGCAAAGAAGACCCAGACATAAAGAACAGTCTTCTGAACACAATGAGGGGAAGGAGAGGGTGGGACAATTGGAGAGAGTAGCACTGAAACATATTCATTACCATTGGTAAAATCGATAGCCAGTGGGAATTTGCTGTGTGATGCAGGGAACCCAGAGCCAGTGCTCCGTGACACCCTAAAGGGGTGGGATGGGGAGGGAGGCGGGAGGAGGGTTCAAGAGGGAGGGGACAAATGTATACCTAAGGCTGATTCACATCGATGTATGGCAGAAACCAACACAGTATTGTGAAGCAATTATCCTCCAATTAAAAATAAAATTTAAAAAATGAAAACAAAGAAAATGTGTAGAAGGGGCTCATCCTATGGGCACTGATCATAGAGTCCAGGGTCTTATGATAATTTTGTAAAAATCAAAACTCCAGGCATTGCCGTGGTAAACATGGCCTCTCCAGCATCCTTCATAGATGGTGCTTGACTCTTCTTGAGGGCATCCTTGTCATCAAGCTCTAATCCTGTGAATGTCCTCCCAGAAAACATCTGTGAAGAGCTCGATGAACAAGGTCTGGAAGGCAAACATGAGGACTGACCCTTTCCTGTGCTGTCTTCTCCACGAGCCCTCCCATCCTCAACCTGCTCCCTTCCATGTCCCGCTTCTGCGAGCCCAGTATAAGCGTGGTGATAGGCCGAGCCCCACTGTCTCGCGTCGTCCTCTTTGTCAAGGCTGTGAGTGTTCTCCAAGATCACCAGCCCTTTCTCATCCCTCATCTTAACTTAAACCATCGGCAGCATTTTCCCTCTTGTTTCAAAACAAACACTACCCTCTCTTCATTTTCCTCCTGACTCACTGGATGTTGCTTTCTCCACCCACTCACTCAATCCCTGTCATTTTTCCACCTCACCTGCCGAAGTGTTTCAGAACTCACACTTGTATCTCTTCTGGTCTTTTTTATTTTTTAATATTTATTTATTTATTTGGCTGTGACGGATCCTAGGTGCAGCTTTCAAACTCTTAGTTGTTACATGTGGGATCTAGTTCCCCGAACAGGGATTGGACCTGGGCCCTCTGCATTTGGAATGCAGAGTCTTAGCCAGTGGACCACCAAGGAAGTCCCTCAGTTGCTTTTAGACAGGTGTCCTTATATCCTGAGAGCCTCTGTTTCTGGATTAATATCTTGCTGTCCTTCGAGTCTCTGTTACAGAACATAGTATTTAGATCTCTCCAAGCTCTGCTATTCATTCATTCAACAACCATTTGTGCAATCTATTAAGTGCTATATAGAATAGGAATCAAATATTTGTCAAATTAATAATCAAATATCTGATTTTAGCTGTTGTAAAGACATCCCAGGGACACTATACTCTGGAAGTAAGAAGAAACACTGACAAACTGTTGGATATCAGGGGCTGGACTACATGATGAAAGACATTTAAAATAGGGCTTTCATTCATTAAATCAATAAAAAAATTAGTATTTACCAATATAGGACACTGTACATGTCAATTGAGCATTTTATAAGGCTAATAGGCAGAAGGATCTACAAATTCAAAGCATAAGTTGTCATATTTGTCAGAGCATCCATTTCATGGAGGAAAATGTCTCTGGTGAATTACTCTAAAGAAACTATTTACTGGCTACATGTCACTGCATTTCTCCAGGAGACATCAGCAGTAACTAGGGAAGTAGACAGAGACAGCAGAGAGACGTTTCTTCTTTACTTGTCATGACAAATGAGAGATTTAACCAAACTGGCAAAAAGTACAGATTCAGTGCAGTGATGAGCAGTTTGGAGAAGAAGATATGCATTCGTATGTACAAATCTGAGCCTGCCAAGCTCATATGAAAACTACAATTTGCTATCAGTTAATCTTTACTGTTTAAAGTTTTAGGTAGGGGAGGAAGCAAATGGCCTCTTTTGTTCATAAAGCCGAATGACCACTTTCAATCCCCCAAAGGGGACTGTTTGACAGATGATGTTTAAAGTAGTTTCCTGGAGAGCTGTGGAGTCAATGCTGACATAAGAGGGAGCTTTGCAAGACTCCTTTTTGAGGGAAGGTGGCCACTATGGGGAGGAAGAGAATTGCCTTCCTCTCCTGGGATGAGGGGATGGACAGAAGAGACAGGATAAGGAAGACAAACAGGCTAACCCAAATAATAGGCAGGAAATTAGGATAATAAACAGTGCTATAAGAAGGCCACACAGAGCATGGTGGGGATGGACCCGCTGAGCTGAGATGACATCTCAGCTGGCACTGATGGAACATCTTCAGCGCATGAGAAAGCATCCTGGAATACTCGAGAGATGCCAAGGTGGGCGAGACACCGTCCCAGCCCGTGAGATGCTGATGATAATTAGGGAAGGGAAAGACATTCACGGATCATTTTATTTTTAAAAGTTATTTCATGAATCATTTTAATACAAAGACAACTCTGGTCCATACGTAAGATATGTTATTATGTACAATAAAAATAAGACATATATGTATATGATTTAAAATATACATACAGTAAGTTCTCTACATACAAATGAGTTCCATTCTGAAAGCATGTTTGTGAGTCCAACAAAGTTAGTCTAGGTACCCAACTAACACAATTAGTTATATAGTACTGTACTGTAGTAGATTTATAATACTTTTCACACAAATAATACATAAAAACAAACACACACACACAAAAACAGTTTAAATCTTACAGTATAGCACCTTGAAGAGTACAGTAATCTAGTACAACAGCCTGCATACAGGGGCTGCATTGAATGGACAGGCAGGAAGAGTCACTGATGGAGGAGGAGGAGGAGGTGGGAGATGGTAGAGCTGAAGGATTATCGGCAACAGGAGACGGAGGGCAAGCTGCAATGTCGCTCACACCTGACGCTGATAGAACTCACGTCCCCATCTTTAAAAGTTCGCAACTTGAAGGTTCATACGTAGGGGACTTAGTGCATGTATATAAATTTAAAATAGTGTTAAATATCCACGTGTGAACTTTGCATTCATTTTCCTCCTTCTCTGGAAACTGTGAGATTATTCGAAGCTGGTGTGCAGCCCAGAAAAGAGACACAGTGTGAGGAAATTGGTGATGTCATCAAGAAGCAGTAGGCATCACTCAGCAAGGCTGAATCCTCCGGGCACATATCGTGAGTCACAGACTCCTCAACTGTCCGGGGTTCCGTTTGGATGAATCACAGGACGACTGACTTTGGGCTTCTTGGAGACCAGGCTGGGGTTCAGCAGTCGTGATGTTCTGTGTTGCTGATGGCAGCCCCTCATTTGTCAGCCTCAGGAACCTGAGTGCTGGGGGTCGAGTCTCTTAACTACTGATGTGGACAGGATGATCTGGCCTTGTGCCAAGGTTCTTGCTTCTCTGGTTTTTGTTCCCGAAAACATCTGTCTCCTGCAAGGACACTGGCAGAGTAAATGAACTATCCTCAGTGTCCTTACCCTCTCTGCTCTGTCAAAACAACAAACAGCTCACTGTGTAAGGGGCTTATCTTGTAACCTCTGCTAGTGTCTCTGGCTTTAGCATGACTGACCTGGGGCTCCAGGCAAATGGACAGATCTATTCCTGAGACACTGTTTGTCTTCCAGTGTCAATATTGGCAAAGGAGGGGGCGGGGATCAACAGAAGTCTAGCTGGTCAGATCAGTCTGTGGAATGAACAAAGTCAAAGCCCATGTCAACAGTGGTTTGACTGATTTTTAACCTCTTGGACAAGTCAACTCAGTTTCAAAGGGTTGGACCCCTGGGACATGGACATCCAGGCAGTGGGTGCCTCTGGAGGTAGGTCATGGGCGTGAAGAGACAGATGGACATTTAAGACCCATGGAGAGCATCATTTGTGCTGTTACACAATGCAAGAAGAGAAAGCTGCAGGGAAGCCTTCCTCCCTGGAAGTCCCCGTGCCTCGGGACTTCCTCGGAAATGGTAGAACTCCCAAGAACAGCCAGCAGCGCCCAGCATGGTGCCAGGTATCTTCCGTTCCCCAGCAGCTGTTCTCTAATCAGTATGAATTTGCTAACTGAATGGGCAATTTCTGTTGGCATGAATGAAGAAATGGCCAAGCATTCTGTGAGATGTTGTTTGCTCTTTCTTTTAACTTTCCCACCAGTTGCCCTTCTTTCTTTTTTTTTTTAATTTATTTTTTAGCAGAGTATAATTGCTTTAAAATGCTGTGTTAGTTTCTGCCGTACAACGTGAGTCAGCTTTAAGTATACATATGTCCTTGTCCTCTTGAACCTCTCTCCTGCCCATCCAGGTCATCACCGGACACTGACCCGAGTGAACTCCTGGTACTATATAGCAGCTTCCCACAAGCTGTCTGTTTTATATGTGGTAGTGGACACATGTCAGGGCTACTCTCTCAATTTATCCCACCCTCTCCTTCTCTTGCTATGTCCACAAGTTTGTTTTCTACATCTGCATCTTTATTCTTGCCCTGAAAATAGGTTCATTGGTACCATTTGTTTAGATTTCATATATATGTGTTAATACATGATATTTATTTTCCTATTTCTGACTTATTCCTGACTTATTTCTGACAGGCTCTAGGTTCATCCACAGCTCTCCAAATGACCCAGTTTCCTTCCTTTTTATGGCTGAGTAGTATTCCATTGTATATATATGCCATATCTTCTTCATCCATTCATCTGTCAGTGGACATCTAGGTGCTTCCATGTCCTGGTTATTGTAAATAGTGCTGCTGTGAACACTGTTTCCCTTCCCCTATTTCTTGGAGTTTATTAGATAAGGAACCAAGCTGGTCACCGTCCTCTATAATAATGGGGCTTCCCAGGTGACTCAGTGATAAAGAATCTGCCTGCCAATGAAGGAGACGCAAGAGACACAAGTTCAATCCCTGGATCAGGAAGACCCCCTGGAGGAGAAAACGGCAACCCGCTCTAGTATTTTTGCCTGGAAAAACCCATGGAGAGAGGAGCCTAGTTCATGGGGGCTACAGTCCATGGGGGCTACAGTCCACGGGGTTGCGAAGAGTTGGACACAACTGAGCACGCATGCATGCACGCACTTTATAATAACAATACCTGTGCACTGTGAACAAGACTTGGACAAGGCTTGCAAAGCCCCTGAGGATGCATGACTGAAAGCGGCACTCCTCTCGGGGTTGAGAAGCAGACAGATGCTTGCCCTAGTCTGCTCAGGGGAAGTAACCCTGATGAAGAACAGTTTGGAGGGTGACCCCCGTAAGGAACCATTGTTGGTGCTGAGTCTGTTTATCTGGGGGGACTGATAGTTTTGGCAGCCATCTCTGGTTGAAGGACAACTTTGCTTTATTCTGGAACCAACATGTGAATGCCACAAGGAAACAGGCTTTATTCAGCCTCCCGTAGAGAACTTTTGAGCAAGTGGAGCCGTTCAAAAAAGATCATGCTCCCTTAGAGCACACACAGCTTGTCATCATTGAAAATACTCAAGTGAAAGCAAGAGCAAGTGACAAGGGATGTCAGGCTGGGGAGAAGTTGGTGCAGTATGGCCTTGAACGTTCCTGGTGCTTAAGACCGTGATTCCGTGAAGAAGAGGGAGGTCCATAGCCCATGCCCTGGACCACCAGGCCGTCAGCCTCCCTGGAACCATGCAGGGTTTATGGAATTGTGGCAATCAGACGGGGCCATCTCCCAGGGATTTATCTTATCCTGATAACTCCATTAGACCAGGAGATGGACACTAAATAAACTCATGCAGGGAATTAAAGTCATCCTCTTTGAATCCATTTGAAGTCAGACCTTTGAAGCAAGCTTTCTTCTCCCTGTTTCCCCTCTTTTTTTATTTAAAGACATTGTGTCAGGAGTGACTTTCTGCTGTAATTACCCCCGTCACTGCTGCTTGGGATGGTTTTACTAACTGGCGAGCGAACCTTGCCAGGAGCGTGGATGATGGGCAGTTCTAAAGAAGACGAGGAAGCTCTTTATCTCGGAGCTGCAGTGGCAGCTGGATCCTCCCATGACAGCCCCTGACGTCCCCTGGAATGTCTTCCTGAGATGACAGGTTACCCGTTCAAACAGAAGCCTCTGAACGCCAGCTCCTGGCAACCCCGTGCTGCTTCAAAGTGCAGGTTTGTGTGATGGAGAGAGACTCCTGCCACAGTCAGGCTTCCATCGTTGTTAATTGATGACTCACAGAGCGACCAGCCTGTTTTGCTGGATGAGCAGCCGGGTTGATTATTAGAAATCGCTTTCATGGGGGCGAATGGTACAGCATCCTTAATGCCAAGGGTGAGGCCCCCTGTAGAGTGTATGGGGCTTTAGTTAGCTTAATTTGACTTTCATCATAGTTAAATGAAGCACGGGGGAGTTCAAAGGAAATTTCGGTGCAGTCTACAAAGAAGCTCACCCAGACAGTCGGATGTCATGCTTTTCAGAGACGTGTCCTCATGGCATCAAATCTGAATGGAATGATAAGAATCATATCCTTCAGAACTCCTCTGCATGACCAATTTTTGCCTTTTATCCTAGCCACTGTGGACACAGCCCTAAAATGGGCTCAGGATGCTCCTGTTAGGGGATGGGTGATCCAGGCCTGCTTGATTCTTCACGCGAGCAGAACTTCATATTCTGAACAACGTTTTATCCCTTTAGGGTTGTCGTGGTTTTCAACCCATTCAATACCAGATACCACCCTATCCTTAGCATCTGTATATAAATCTCTTTGTGGTTCTTCATAAGGGGGAGCTCAATAACTGAGCGTCATCTCCATGGGGGAAGAAAAGCGCCCATTACCTCCTTTCTTCCATTTGTGAGGATCACAGGAAGGAAAAGCAAGGAAACAACCTGGACGCGGCTCTTGTTTCTGAACTCTAGAATGGAAGTATAAATTGAATAGTTTATGTGACACCTGTTAACCTGGCCCAACAGAATCTGATGACTTCAGGGGTTAGATTAAACACAAAGCTGGAAGCGTAATCCCTACTCCTCACGTGTGGGACTGGTGGTGGAAACCGTGGTCCGTGAAGCCAGGTCGGCTCTCTCGTCTACAGCCTCCACTTCCTTCTGGCAAAGGCCATCATCATCGTCATCACCATCACCGTCATTGCGGCCTGTAAGAAATTCCAGATATGCACATTTCTACTTGTAATCCAAGACAGCGTTTCCTGTAACGTCACACCTCAGCTCCTCCAGTGGCTCAGTTCCCTCTGAGATGATGAAGTTTCTTACTGATAATTCACAGGTCCAAATAAAGAACAAGTTAAGATGAGACAATAAACCAGACCCTTCTGCAAAGGGAAGACTTTGATCTGCCAACCAGGCTTTCCATGTCCTTCCATATAAACACCAGTTAAGCCTCAAGTTTCAGACTCCTGAAAGTCCTCTGGACAGCAAGGAGATCAAACCAGTCAGTCCTAAGAGAGATCAACCCTGAGTATTCACTGGAAGGACCAATGCTGAAGCTGAAGCTCCAGTTGCGAACTGGAAGCTCTGATGCGAACAAATGACTCATTGGAAAAGTCCCTGATGCTGGGAATGATTGATGGCAGAAGGAGAAGAGAGCGTCAGAGGATGAGATGGCTGGATGGCATCACCGATGCAATGAACATGAACTTGGGCAAACACCAGGGGATGGTGAAGGACAGGGAGGCCTGGAGTGCTTCAGTCCATGGGGGTCACAAAGAGTCAGACAACAACAACAAGCCCCAAGACGCTTAGTAAACAGAATGGTGTGAGGTTGGGATATTTCCAGAGTGGCAAAAAAAAAAAAAATCTGAAAAAGGGTTCACGGTTTTTGCATCTGGGGCTTCCCGCACTGTTGTGTATGCTCTATTCGTAAAGCTCTGTTTCAATACTGCAGTAGTTTTATAATGTGCTTCCAGCTGCTTGCAACCCCAGGTGGCCGGTTATTCAAAACAAATCTTTGGTAAATATGACATTTTTTCTTACATTCCTCGTTTCTTCCTGCTGATGGCTCATGCTAAGAGGCCACGGGGGCGCTGCTCTCCTCCCCTCTTACATTCCTGAGCTGAACAAAGAGACAGGAGTGCATAGGACAGCTGAGCCGCGGAGATGTTCTCTGGAAGCCAAGCAGAGGCATCCGTGGGTGTTGAGGATGCAGTGGGGCCGGGGTCGAGGATCGGCCCTTTGGCTGTTAACACCGAGGTCACCGTTTCCGATTCTGCCTCTGGTGGTCGTCACCCGTAAGCCAGTCCCTCTCATCAGCAGACAGTGAGAATGATTTAGTGGTGTCCTTGAACTTCCCAGGGGGCCCATTCTCATGGCTCAGTGGGCTGTCAAGATTTATTGTCTACTTAGTCTCTGGGCCGAGTCGACCAGTGGAAACTCAACTAATTCCTCTGCCAGTCACATCACAGACCTGCCGCTTCCAGGGCTCCGGTGGTTTATCCCACCCTGGGGTTCTGATGCTGGGTTTCAGGGGTGTCTTGGGTCAGCAGAAGTTTCCAACACACAGCAGGGGGGCGGAGGGGAAGTGATGATTCCTTTTGAGAAATCACCTCTTCCACACTATGTCTAGTCTTGGTGGGACTGGACATCCAGATGTCTACTCTGCACGCATGGTGTCACTTCAGTCGTGTCCGACTCTTTGTGACCCCATGGACTGTAGCCCGCCAGGCTCCTGTCCATGGGATTCTCCAGGCAAGAATACTGGAGTGGGTTGCCATGCCCTTTCCCAGGGGATCTTCCTGACCCAGGGATCGAACCCAAGGCTCATTCTGTCTCCTGCATTAGCAGGCAGATTCTTTACCACTAGAGCCACTCTGCAGTGGGAGATAAAAGGGGTCTTGGGGGCTCCTTCTCCCAGATCTACCTGCTTTCTGGCTTCTGCAACCGGTGAAAAGGCCACTGGCCCCAAGCATGGCCAATCACCCACTAGAACTGTGCACAGGAACAGGGGGCAAAGGTCCGTGAAAGGCCGGGGACGCACCCATGCCGGCAGTGTTGCCTGTTTGCTCTGTTGTACATCAACTTCTGTTGCCAAATGCCTTCCAGCGTATTGGTTCTTCATTATTTCTTGGACTTGGATCTTCAGCTTTCAACTCAATTCCATGACATCTGATATTCTAATCAATTACTTCTTCTCTTATAACCAAGACACTTGAATTTTTAAAAAACAATTAAAAAAATGTATTTGGCTCTGTCGAGTCTTAGTTGTGGGGTCTTTCACTGCGGTGCATGGACTCTCGAGTTGTGGTGAGTGGGCTCCCGTTGCTCTGTGGCATGTGATCTTAGTCGCCTGACCAGGCTTGAACCTGCGTCCCCTGAACTGCAAGGCAGATTCTGAACCACTGGACTACCAGGGAAGTCCCTACACGAAAGCTTTTAATTTATAGGGGAAAAAACTGAGGCCAAGACCAGGTCTGTACCTCCTTCAGAAATCCCCTTGTACTAAATTTGCACTAAGACTAGCACCTGAACTCAGCTTCCTGACTAAGCTCTTTCTCCTGCACCAGGGATAAATTCAAATACCTACAGCAAACAGGCAACAAAGATGTGTTCTTGTCATTTTTCTTAAATTGCATGGCCTTCACAATCCTTTATTTTCTTACCTTTGATGGGAATGGGTCACAGAAATATATTTCTTTACTATAAAAAAATGTGAAGACAATAATAATTGACAGCTGACACTTTGCGCCAATATTTAGCACAATAGGGATTAGTGGAGATTGTGGAAAACTAGTGAATACACTCTACATAAAAGTAATCAGCCTCTGTTCAGCTCAGTTTGTTATTGCCCCGGAATAATTTGGTCCCCGTATTGCCCGAAATAACTATTTAAAAGATAATGTGGAGGGACTTCCTTGGTGGTTCAGTGGTTAAGATTTCATTTTTCAATGCAGGGGAGTGGGTTCAATCCCTAGTTAGGGACCTAGATCCTACATGTTGCAACTAAGAGTTTGAATGCTGCAACAAAAGATCCCACATGCCTCAGGGCCAAGAAACCAAAGCATAAAGCAAGCAATATTATAACAAAATCAATAAAGACTTTAAAAATTGTCTAATCAAAAAAATCTTAAAAAACAAAAGATAAGGTGGAAATCTGAATTTTTTAATGTAAAATGTTCTGGTCTTTTTAGTGATGGCTGTCACTGTTTAAAACCAATGTGAATTCCAGGTACCACATCTCTAGGCTGGATTTAGCCTATGGACCATTGGACTGTACTGTCTGCCTTATCGCAAGCTCCTCCCTCCTTTTCCCATGAATGTGTATTCTGCACCTGCTATGTGGAAGGGTGGATGACTTCTTTCCATCCTGGAGAACTTCTAGAAACAAACTGCATGGGTGTATCCTTATTTGTTCTCCAGCAGAAAGAAAAATTCAAGCTTGATTCATCTTCATCTTGCCTGTCCTTATATTTTTAGCTAAAGTTCAGGGTGAAGGAAAAGGTTTAATTAGAGGATTCATTAATTAGAGTGTTGAGTATTCCTACGGGGATAAAATGAGTGTCTGTGGAGCAATTCTGTCACATGGATGATTATCTAGAAAGGTCAGACATGAAGAAATATTGATTTCAGGTGTTTAGGATAATTCCATTGCAGCCCTGGGTAGAAAGTTTCTCTGTTGCATGTTTACAGATCTGTGGCCAAGTGAAAGAGCATATATGATCATATTTTTTTAATGGTGTAAATAAAATACAAGACAGAAAAAAGATGGTATATAATATGATGACCTAAAAAAGTGGTTTGGCTTATAATGAGTAAAAATGAAGATCGAAAATTATGCTTTAGGGGAACTTCTCTGGACTCCAGGGAAGACCCCACATTTCTGATGCAGCGGGCCCGGGTTCAACCCCTGGTTAGGGAGCTATACCCCACACGCTGCAACTAAAGATCCCATATGCCTCAATGAAGACATGGCACAAAAAGAAAATTATGCTTTAGAACTTCCCGCATTAGGATTCTAGACCAGAGCTGGCAAACTACAGCTTGGGGGACAAATCTGGCCCACAACTGGCTTTCATAAATAAAGTTTTATTGGCACACAGTCATGACCATTTGTTTATGTATTGTCTGTGATTACTTTTGGGTTACAACAGAGCTGAGTAATTGCTACAGGGACTATATGGTTTGTAAAGTCTAATATTTTTACTATCTGGCCCTTTAGAGAAAACTGCTAACCTTTGGTCTAGAAAGTGTTAAGTTCTGTTTGACAGATTAAAAAAAATGATGTATGAAGAGTCAGGATAGTGTGGACTGCTGTCTAGAGTCAAGGCAGCAAGAAGTGATAGAAATCAGGGTTTTGAAGTTTCAGTATAAAGGAAGATCTGATGATAGTTTCTTTTCTTTTTCAGCATGCACATTTAATTCTATAAAATTTTCCTCTAAATACTGTTGGGCTACACCTGTAACTTTCGACTTTTTCATGTTCATATCATTTCAGAATATTTTTGAATTTCTCTTGAAGCTTTTTCTTTGACACTTTGATTATTTATATGTGTGTGGTTAATTTCCAAGTATTAAGAGATTTCCCTTTTTTATTTCTGTTATTGAATTCTAGATTAATTCTATTATGAACAGAGAGCATACTTGGTGTGATTTTAATTCTGTTAAATTTGTTCAGGTTTGTTGTATAAATCCAGATATGCTCTGTCCTGGAGACTGTGACGTGTGCACTTGAAAAGAATGTATATTCAGCTGTTGTTGGGTGGAGGGTTTTATAAATGTCAATTAGACACAGTTAGCTGATGTTGTTATTCATTCTTTCTATATCCTTGCTGTGTTTTTTTTTTTCTTAATCTATTAGGTTGATCAATTACTTAAGAGGATCTCCAGCTACATTATGAATCTGTCCACTTTTCCTTTTAGCTTTGTCAGTTTTTGCTTCATGTATTTTTAATCTGTTGTTATGTGCATATATATTTAGGATTGTTATGTCTTACAATGAATTGACCCTTTTTGTCATTATGTAATCTCATTCTTTCTCCTTGGTAATTTTCTTTGTTTTGAGGTTTATATAGCCTGACATATCCACTATTGATTTCTTTTGTTTCCTATTTATGTGGTTTACCTTTTTCTAGATGTTTGCTTTTTTTTTTTTTTGGATGTTCTGGGTCTTCATTGCTATGCACAGGCTTCGCTAGCTGTGTCGTTCAGGCTTAGTCATCCTGCAGCATGTGGGATATTAGTTCCCCAACACAAATCGAGCTTTAGACCTACACCTGCAAGCTATGGCTCTCCGTGTTTTCGAGGTGTCAAAGAGACAGGACACAAGTCACGACGAGAGAACCTCCCACATCCCGCTGCACCATCTAGCCCTCCCTGGCACTGCATCCCTGGCACTATCTATCTGCTAGCACTCCTGGCACAATCTATCTGCTTCTGTCTTCCTGTTCCCTTCAAACCCTTTTGGAATCCCCTTTCTGAGATGGAAGTGGGATTCAGGGGTAATCACCTGGAAGGAGTTAATCGCCTTGCTTCTAATCACCTTCTTTTTCAAGGGCAATGGGTTAATTATCAAGACACTAACTGCATGTTAGATTCCCTGGGTGAAAGACTCTCTCGCTTTAACACAGTCACACTGCGTTAGTGATACTCATCACTCCCAGGACACCGCTAGAGGAACTGTCTCTGAACGGGTTGCCCTACAGATATATTCACGGAGCACAGAGCATTAAAATCCCCAATTGCATATTAAGGGATTTTTTTTCCAAATTGTAAAATTACTTAGCAAGAAAAAATACATTAATTAAAAAATCTATTCTTAGCTAGCCCAGAACTACACTTGAAATGCTCCAGAAGCGGCAGTTTTAAAGAGTTAGGAAATGCCGCACGTTTCTAGGTGCCTCTTATACCAAATAAAACTATTTGTCTTTACTCTGCTGGGTGGAACACTGCTTTTTAAAGTTTTGTTTCTTCACAACAGTTAAGGGAATCCTTTAATCACCCCCAGATTGACTTAAGGTCAACACACATAGGATTCAGTTTGCTGCAAGTACTACTCCTAGATTTGAATCTTAAATATACCACTTACTGAACGTGAACTCTTGATTCACCTCTTCAAGCTTCAGCTATTTGATCTTCAGAAAGAGGATAATGCATAGTATTTAGTGCTGTCAGGACTGGAAAAAGTGGGTGCAGAGGAACTGCTATAAAGCAGGGGTTGATCAACTATAACATTTATAATAATAACTGAATCAATACAGACAGGCCATCTGAGATTATGATCTGATTGACATTGGTGATTATCTTTCTCTGGTCCCTTGCTCTTTACTTTACCTCTCTCTTCTTTACTGTTTTGAAGTCCCATTTTTGGGCTAATTCATTCTTATATATGCCTTTCTCAGTAAGTGGGACATGGGTGTGTGTGTGTGTGTGTGTATGTGTGTATTGAGAACTAGACCTGCAATCAGCAAAGTTCAGATGATCTCAATTTAGGGGAATAGAAAAGACACAGGACATTCTAAAATGTTCATCTTGATATAGCTCCTGGGCAAAATTCTGCATCTGACTATTAAACATACTTGTTCTTCTGTGGTCCTTCTAATATCACAGTCTACCCACCAGAGCTCCTGGGTAGCCTCTCTTCCATCCGTCAGCTCACCTATGCCCTTAACTTCCCAAGTGCACCTTACTGAGTCCACTCCCTGCCATGTCCTTCCCTTCAGCCTCATGTCTCTTAAACGATCACCCCTCTCGACCTCAACTCCTACATCAGTCTCTCCCCTTTAGTCTCTCCAATTGCTGAGCAACTGTTTCACCTTCTCCATCTTCTCAGTCCCTCCTATGTCATCCTCAAAGTAGCTTCTCTGATCTGTATAATATTCACATATCTTACCCCAGGATTGATTGCTCCTTTCTTTCAGGACCAGTTGTCCTTCAGGCCAACACACTCTCCTCCCTTAACTGATCCCCTAAACATGAACACCAGATCCAGCTCTCTCTCCATATTCTGGCCATTCCAGGCTTTGTCTTCTAACTCAAAGTAAATATATTTTCTCTGGGGTCATACATGTGAGATCTAGTTCCCCAATCAGGGATCGAACCCATGCCCCTGCATTGGAAGCACAGTCTTAACCACTGGACCACTAGGGAAGTCTTTGTTTTCTTTCTTTTTAAAACAGAATTTATTTTTTAGAGCAGTTTCAGTTCAGTTCAGTCTCTCAGTCGTGTCTGACTCTTTGTGACCCCATGGACTGCAGCACTCCAGGCTTCCCTGAGAAGTCTCATTCAGGTCACAGCAAAACTGAGCAGAAGACATGGCGATTTCCCACATAGTTCCTGCATCCACACATGCACAGGTTTCTCCTTTATCAAGATCTTACACCAGAATGATCCATTTGTTAAAACTGATGAACCTACACTGACACATCGTTATGACCTAGAGTCCATCATTTGCATCACGGCTCACTCTTGGTGCTGTACATTCTATGGGCTTGCATGAATGTCTAATGACATATATCCATCATTATGAGTAATTTCACTGCTCTAAAACTCCCCTGTGCTCCATCTATCAATCCTTCTTCCCTCCCTCCCCTCACTAACTCCTAGGAATCATTGATCTTTTTATTGTCTCCTTAATTTTATCTTTTCAAGAATGTCATAAGATGGCCAATCTTTCCAGACTGGCTACATGCACTCAGTGATACGCATTTAATGTTGCTCCATGTCTTTTCATGGCTTGGTAGCTCATTTCTTTTTAGTGCTGAATAATATTCCATCATCTGGATGGACCATAGTTTATCCTTTCACCTGCTGAAGGGCATCTTGGTTGCTTCCAGGTTCCAGTAATGATGAATAAAGCTGCTGTAATTATCTCTGTGCAGTTTTTTACGTGGACATAAGTTTTCAAATCCTTTGAGTAAATAACCAAGGAACAGAATTGCAGAATCATATGGTAAGAACATTTTTAGTTTTGTAAGAAATAGCCAAACTGTCTTCCAGATTGGTGCCTTCTTGCTCTCCCACCAGCAAAGTGTGAGTTCCTGTTGCTCCACGTGTTTTAGCCATTCTAATATGAGTGTAGTGGTATCTCACTATCATTTTAATGTTTGCATTTCCCTAATTACACATGATGTTGAGCACTTTTTTAAAAAGCTTATTTGCCATCTGAGTGTCTTCTTTGGTGAGGTTAAAGTCGTCGACCCATTTTTAATTGGGTTGTTTGCTTTTTTATCATTAAGTTTTAAGAATTCTTTGTTGATTGCAGCGAACAATCCTGCATCAGATATGTCCTTTGAAATTTGTATTCTCTGAGACTGTGGCTTGTCTTTTCATTCCCCTGACAGTTTCTTTCTCTAGGAAAGACAATTATCATATCTGATTCATAAAACTGCTAGATGGATTAAACAACAAAACAAGAATACAATGTCTTATACATAATGGTTTCCTCTATCTTATTAAAGAAAGCACTGAGGATTAATTTGGGACATTAGCAGGCTGTGGACACATTTTGTATGACCTGGCAAACATCAGTCAAACTGTACTTATCGTTAAAAAGAGATCAAGCAAAATAGCTTCTTCTAAAGTTTGATGTGTTCAACACTGAGAAGGAGAAGTACAGAAAACCAACTCTAAAAGACAAAGATTTCTGTCTTCACAGGATTCAAAAACCAGAGCAGACACAGACCTCCTCAGTTACTCCTCCTGATTGTGTCCCAGACTTCTGATCCCCCGCTGAGTGCGGTCCGTGCTCCACAGATTGGATCTCTAAGCTGGCTGGCATCCCAGGATGCGCTTTGCAGCCTGAATCATGGATATACAGCCTCTGACACCCATGAGGGGTAATTGTCCTCCTATTCAGGTGGTTCTGCCTCTTTTCCTAGGGAGTGACTCCTCTCCCAGAGGAGCTGAGGTACTCTGGCCATCTAAGAATGAAGCGATGTAGACTTGTTGGCATCCAAGTTAAGTTTTTAAGTAAGAGAACTTGCTGTAATAATGCTCCTGAATCACTGTCAGCAGTCCAAAACCGGAGAAAGTCACTCTGCTAGATAAAGTTTTGGGGACAGTGTTGTAATGAATAAAGAAGATGTTTTACACATATACAATGGAATACTATTCAGCCATAAAAGGAGTGAAATTAAGTCTTTGAAAAGTCCTGGATGGACCTAGAGTCTGTCTTACAGAGTGAAGCAAGTCAGAAAGAAAAAATTTAATATAAATTTATAAATATAAATGTCATACATTTATATATATACAGAACAGGAAAAGAGACTCAGATGTAGAGAATGGATGTGTAGACACGGAGAGGGGGATGAATCACGAGTTTGGGACTGACATATACACAGTACCACGTGTAAAATGGACAGCTAGCAGGAAGCTGCTATATAGCACAGGGAGCTCAACTCGGTGCTCTGTGATGACCTAGAGGCATGGGATGGAGGGGTGGGGTGGGAGGGAGGCTCAAGAGAGGGGGGATATATGTATACATTTGGCTGAGTCATGTGCAGCAGAAACTAACACCACATATAAATCAATTATCCTCAAATTAAAAAAGAAAGAAAGAAACTGGGATCCACCTGGATTCTACAGCCCAGGGATAGCAAGATCTCATCTGAGAATGGCTTGATGGTAGAACTTGGGTACAGGTGAGAAACAGGGAAGCAAGCCAGGGGACACAAAGGTCACTGATAGTGAAGGAATATAGACCCTCAGGAGTTTCAGATACCAGAATACTCTAGGAACCAGACTTCCACTCCCCCATTTTTACAGACTCAGGTAAGTCTCTTGAACTCTAAGTCGACTTTGGTGTGTCAAGGCTATAAGCCAGATTTTAATATGATTTATGAAAATTAAGGAATACTGCATTTTTTCACTTTGAGTGTTGAGGGAAAATTCATGACTATCATATTTCAGAATCTGCAATGGTACATTAGAATCCCATATCTAATTTCCAAGCTATTCTGCTGAAAGCACCTTCAGATTTTATATCCATCTTGCAGTCATTAAGAATTGTGTCTTTCGAATCAGAATGACCTAGTTTGAATAATGACTGTCCTTCTTACAAGGTATACAAACAAAAGTTACTTAATATTTTTGAGTTTCAGATGTCTCCTTTAGAAAAGGAGACATCTACCTCCTAGGGTTATCATGGGGTTGGTTGGATAATATATCTCTATAAAGCACTTAGCTCATTACCTGACACTTAAAATGCATTCAGCAAGTGGTAATTCATTATTTCTGTTTTGGTGCTGGGCTTGGGGTCATGAGTGTGGTCCCCTGCGCTCAGCCAGCGATGAGACAGGAGTTTGGGAAAAGTCCCTCCATATAAAAGTCCCCCTTCACCTCCACTTTTCTACCTGCAACATTTTAAAATGACAAATGACTGCACTTCACACTCAGGAGGCAAGGGGCAATCTTGTTGATGAGTATAGATGGTTGTGAAAGAAAAGGTAATGAAATAAGAATTCTCCTTTATTGATCAGTTTGTGTAAATTAAATGTGGCATATTATATGTAATCTCATAAGTTCTCCTTTGACAGAGAATATGAGATAAATATGTGAGACATAAATTGGAGATAGGAGAGTGGCCAGAAGAAAAACTGTTCTATAAAGCTATTTAAGACCCACTGAAATGGAATTTCTGAAAAGAGGAAAAATGGGGAAGGAGACTCCACAGAAAGATGGGGAGAATGGAGTCCCCAAATTGATCAAGAAGTCCAGTTACTGAGAGAGAGAGAATTCAGGTGTCTAGCAATAATTTCCTACGTCATCACTAACCAACTGAGTGGGGAAAACCTGGAGCAAGTCATTCCAAGATGGAGCAATCTCAGAAGTCAAATCTACTTTGGGATTCCTTGGAGAGGATGCCTCATCTGTGATCCATCTCTATGAATCCAGAAAGCTGCTTGGACCTGACCTGCCAATGGCGGGGTTGGAGGTGGGGTCATAGATTGAGGTGGTAGAAGCATGGTGTTGCTGCCACCGCATTGAAATTCAGAGACTGATCTTGAGTCAAAGATAATTCCTTCTGTGGTAGGATTCATCTTTTCTGGAGTCACCTATGTCTGGATAGCTTTTTTTTTTTTTTTGCAAAAGATAGGAGAGCATTCCTAAAGCACTGGCCCTCAAAATCAATATGCATGCATATCTCCCAATATTTAAAATTCTGGGCATTAATTAAAAATTTGGGGTATAGTAAGGCCAGCTGATCAAGAACTGACTGCCATTGAAAAGACAGTTTGTTGCACATGTAGAGAATGGGCTTGTGACCCAGTGAGGGAAGGGGAGGGTGAGACCAACTGAGAGAATAGTATTGACATGTATACACGACTATGTGTAAAATAGATAGCTAATAGGAAGCTACTGTATAGCACAGGGAATTCAGCACGGTGCTCTGTGATGATCTGGAGGGGTGGGATGAGGGGTGGAGATCCAAGAGGGAGAGAATGCGTATACACATATAGCTGATTCACTTCACTGTACAGCAGACAGTAACACAACTTTGTAAAGCAATTATACTCCAATTAAAAAATAAGTAAATTAATTAGAATAATAATAATAAAATTTTTAAAAAGGAAGAGTTTGTTATGCACAGTTTCCAAGAGGAGGGAGATGCCATGCTATTGGGGGTCACCCAGAGAAGTGCCAGGGTCAGTCTCAGAGCAGATGGAGAAGGGGGAGCTGTGGCCAAGGCCCTTCGTTGTGTCCACAGAAAGGAATGGGCAAGGCAGGGTGAGAAGGCTTGAGACCACGAGTTTGAATAATTTCAGTGGACTCTGGGGCACAGAGGCTGTCCTAATTGTCTATTTCCTACTCCTACCCGCTATAGAGTTATTAGGAGATGTGGGAAATAGCCTGGAATTTGAGAGCCCTTAAAGGAGGTGATTGGGGTGTGGCTCTGGAAGGGCTGGTTTGTCATTGAAAAGCTTTCTTGGGGATGAGCTTCTTGCTATCTGTGCATGTGTGTGTGTGTGCATGTGTGTGTGCGCGTGTGTGCACGTGTACATGTGTGCATATGTGTGTGTGCATGTGCATGTGTGTGCGTGTGTGTGTGTGTGTGTTTAGTCGCTCAGTTGTGTCTGACTCTTGTGACCTCATAGACTATAGCCCACTCCTACCAGGCTTCTCTGTCCATGGAATTCTCCAGGTAAGAATACGGGAGTGGGTTGCCATTTCCTTCTCCAGGGAATCTTTCTGACCCAGGAATCAAACCAGCATCTCCTGTGTTGGCACGTGGATTCTTTACCATCTTAGTCACCAGGGACGCTGAGTGGATGAGAGAATCCCAGAAAACACAGTCTGAGCAGAAGTCTGTTCTCAAACAGCTCCCATCATAACTGGGCTCAGCAGAGAGAAGTGGATCCTCCAGCTGCCCAGATGACCACAGAGTCCTGGTTAAACAGTCTGGGCTCCGCAGATCTTAGTTCCAGTTTTTAAAATGGAGAAACTCTGAGGACAAACTGAACAGGTCGACGGCCTCGGTGTATTCCAACATCACTGAGCCCCCCCTCCCAGAGGCATATGGGCACCTAAACGACAGTGTTCTAACTCCATCAATTAACTGATCATCCGTCATCTAAGAGAAATGCCTCAATGTGAAGCAACAGTCCAAGGACCACAGATATTTTACATTTAATTTTGTTCAACCATAGCACAACCACGGGGCTTCCCAGGTGGCACAGGAATAAAGGAACTGCCTGTCCATGTAGGAGATGCAAGAGGTGAGGCTTCAGTCCCTGAGTCAGGAAGATCCCCTGCAGAAGGAAATGGCAACCCACTCCGGGACTCTTGCCTAGAAAATCCCATTGATGGAGGAGCCTGGCAAGCTGCAGCACATGGGGCCTCAAAGAGTCAGACACGACTGAGTGACTGAGCGCGCACACACACACACACACACACACACACACAACACAACCATAAATGTGTAGTTTGGTGAATCTCTAAAAGGTGAGTCTTGTAACCACAACCAAAACATTTACCAGTGACAAAGAGGGCTCCTTAATCCCCCTTCCCAGTTACTAAGCTCCCAGCTGACTTCCTTTCATCACCACAGGTTAGGTTTGCCTGCTGTTGAATTTTACATAAAATAAATTCTAAGGCACGTGCTCTTCTCATGTCTTTTGTGTCTGATTCCTTTTACCCCACATTGTGAGGTCCAGATATCACTGTGTGAATAAGCCACACTTCATCCATTCTCCCTGGTAGCTCCAGTCTCCCTGGTAGCTCTCCCTGATAGGGCTTCCCTCATAGCTCAGTTGGTAAAGAATCCTGGTTTGATTCCTGGGTTGGGAAGATCCCCTGGAGAAGGGATGGGCTACCCACTCTAGTATTCTGGCCTGGAGAATTCCATGGACTGAATAGTCCATGGGGTCACAAAGAGTCGGACATGACTGAGCAACTTTCACTTATCCAGTCTCCTTGAGATGCACACTTGGAGTGTTTCTAATTTGGAGGACTGCTGTAAATATTCTTTTTCTTTTAATTTTTTTTAAAAAAAATTTTATTTGGCTATGCTGGGTCTTAGTTGCAGTACGTGGGATCCTCAATCTTTATTGTGCCATGCAGGATCTATTTCCCTGAACCCCGCCCCCTTCACTGGGAACTTGGAGTCTTAGCTCCTGAACCTGTGAGCATTCTTATACATGGCCCATATGTACTGTTGGATTTATACCCAGGATAGAATCGGTGGGTCATGAGCAATTGTATTTAGCCAAATAGATATCTGAAGTGGTCATGCCAGTTTACATGTGCACCAGCTCCGTGTCCTTGTCAACATGTAGAACCAAGCTGTCCTTTTCATTTTATCCATTCTGGATAGTGTGTAGCCATATTACATCATGATTTTAATGTGTCCAGGTGGAAAATAATTGTCAAGGAAAATAGAATAAACTTGAATCTGAAAGTGCAGAAGAATAAGCCACATTTAGGGCAGCTTGCCTAGGGTGAAGTGTTTCTGTCAATGAGAAACGCAACTGAACATTTCAGCAGGAGGTTAAGTGCGTCAGGCCATAAGTGTTATCTGCAGGTGTGAGTGGGGTACAGGCAATGTCTGAAGCAAAAGACGAAGTATAGAAGAGTATGGAAGAATGTGAGGGTTCAACTAGACATTCAGGAACTGCAAACAGAATCTATGTATTCATTAAAAATGTAATTCTTGAGCTTTCAAAATGTGCTGGAAACTGACCTGGGCATGTGGATATAAAGGGAGTAGTCATAGTTCCTTCTCTTCCAGAGACCACAAATATCGAGGAGAGATGAATAAGATGGACAATAAGGCATTGTGATGAACATCTCTATGGAAGGGACTTGCACAAGCTGCGTCTATGCTCTGGAAGCAAGAAGAGGGTATCCATCAGTCTGGTCTATGCTCTGGAAGCAAGAAGAGGGTATCCATCAGTCTGGTCTGGTAGGGTTGGGGAATCCTTCACTAGGAGATGACACTGGATCCTGGCCTTGGTTAGTTAGTGGATGGTCGTTAAGAAGGTAATGGAGAGAGAAGCATGAGTGACAGTTTGGAGACGTATCAGTAGAAGACTATGGTGGTGTGGTCCAGTGGTTCTGCACAGATGCTGGGGGAAGGTGAGGGCACACAGAGAAGGTATTTTGAAAGCCAGCTGCTGAAGGACCTTAGAAATACAACTGACCACGTACTTCATGCTGCGGGCAGGGATCAGTCATCACAGCTCAACAGAGAGAGGATACTGTGATAACACTGGCATAGCGGGGTTTCCCAGGTGGCACAGTGGTAAAGAATCCACCTGCAGGAGATGCAGAAGACGTGGGTTTGATCCCTGGGTTGGGAAGACCCTCTGGAGGAGGAACTAGCAACCCACTCCAGTATTCTTGCTGGGAAAATCCCATGGACAGAGGAGCCTGGTGGGCTACAGTCCATGGGGTCGCCAAGAGTCAGACACAACTAGGCCCAGGAACTGTGATCTCAGGTAGGCAGTGGAGGACATAAAAAGAAAGCGACAGATGTGACTTCAAATAAAATATGGCTCGGTTCTCCTCTTGCAGGGCGAGAGTCCCCATTTATTGGGAACTGGAAAAGTACTTAAGGTGACGCTTTTGTTCTGCTAGGGTGGGCCTGGTCTGAAGGTAATTTTTCAAAAGCAGCTGCTCTAAGTGTTAGTTAAATGGTGCCAGGGGATTCACTGGACACAGGTGTCACGTTCAATCTTATTCATCTATCAATAAAGCCAGACTCCAAGTGCCGGTTGGATGGCAGCACGGCACCTTTGAGACAGGAATTCTATTAACAGATGCAACTCACTGCTTCAGTCTGGGGGTTGGCTACAGACTTCAGCATGTGTGTGCGTTCTCAGCCACTTAGTTGTGTCCGACTCTTTGTGACCCCCATGGACTGTAGCCCACCAGGCTCCTCTGTCCATGGGATTCTCCAGGCAATAATACTGGAGTGGGTTGCCATTTCCTCCTCCAGATCTTCCCGACCCAGGGATCAAACCCACATCTCCTGTGGCTCCTGCATAGGCAGGCAGATTCTTTACCACCACCTGGGAAGCCCTGCGGTTGTTGTTGTTTAGTTACTAAGTCGTGTCCAACTCTGTGTGATCCCACGGACTCAAGATACCCACAAATCCTTGACGTCTAACTTTGCTTCTCCATCATTTCTGCTATGGCTCCTGCTGGGGTGACTCAGATACACCTGTCACATACTTTTCCTATTGTTTGAGTTTGCTCCTACAAAATACTCTTTATCTGCCCTTTTAATCCAGGAAAGGAATGTTTCAGTGGTCAATCAATTTTTTGAATAATTAATAGATGCTGTTGGTACAACGTTTTAAAAGTTACATAAAGGGTAGTGGTGAGGAAAAAATTCTCGTCTGTCCCTGGCCCCAGCTACCCATTTTCTCTTGCCAGTGGCAAATACTATGACCCAATTCCTCGAACATCATTTCAAAGACATTCTATGCAACTGCAAACATGTGCCAGTTTTCCTTTTCTTTAAAAAAAAATCATAAATAGTAACACATGATACACCTTCTCTATCTTATATATCATCTTGGATATAGTCTCCTATCATTCACGCTTATTCTTTTTTAAGGTATCCCATTGTGAATATGCTTTTGTTTATTTAGTCAGGCCACTATTGATAGACATTTAACTAGTTCCTAATTTTTCATTGTTACAACGAATGCTTCAGTGAATATCCTCCTTTCTCATTTAGACATATTTATAGGATGGATTCTTAGAAATAGCACTGTTGTGCCACCAGGAATAAATATCTATAATTTTTAGATATTTAAATTTTTCCTGCACAGTAGTCATTTCAATTTTCACTCCTCATGAAAGTCTATTTTCCCAGGTGTTCCCTAACATACAATGCATTATAAAATTTTGACCTCTGTCAATTTTTTATTGAAAATGTTATTTGGAATTTTACTTTTTATTTCTCTTATCCTTAGTGAGGCTGAACATCTTTACATGGTTTTAAGAGTTATTTGTAATTCTTTTAAAAAGCTGAACTCTCTGGTTATCCATGTTGACCATTTTCCCACAGGATTGTTCACTTTTTTCTTATGATTTGCATGTTAGGAAAAGCATTCCTTTGTGTATCACATGAAAACACTTTCCTCTATTTGTTGTTTGAGTTTGGATTTCATTTTCATTTATCTGTTGAAGTAACAAATTTGAAAGTATTTATGTGGTAGACCTTCTTTGGTTTCTTTTCAGTTTTGTATCATATTTTCCAACTGTGAGATGATTTTAAAAGTTTCCATGGTCTCTTTTACTGCTATTAGTGTTATTTAAAGAAATGTTTATTTTGAAATGATTTTAGACTTACAGAAGATTTGCAAAGATAGAAAAGTGACTTTCAATGCAGGCTTCATCCAGCTTTGCTCAATGTTAACATTTTTTAGAACTGTGGTACCATTAGCAAAGCTCTAAGTTTAACATTGGTACAATACTGTTAATTAAACTGCAGGCTTTCATAGAATTTCCAGTGTTCCCACTGACATCCTTTTTCCATTTCAGGTACCAGTTCAGGATTCCACATTTTCTTTATTTTCCCTAGGTCCTAATCTTCTCTCTTCTTGACAATTTCTCCATCTTTGTATTTTGTGACCTTGACATTTCTGAAGCTTTGTTGTTTTTAGTCGATATGTCATGTCTGACTCTTTGTGACCCCATGAAAGCCCTCTCCATGGGCTTTCCCAGGCAGTAATACTGCAGTGGGTTACCATTCCCTTCTCCAGGGGATCTTCCCAACCCAGGAACTGAACCCGGGTCCCCTGCATCTCTTGCATTGGCAGACAGCTTCTTTACCACTGAGCCACCAGGGAAGTCTCTTTCCGAAGTTTATTGATCAAATATTTTGTAGAATGTCCAACTATTTAGGAGATACATATATTGACATGTCCTATAACTGGTAATGGTAAATTTGATCACTTGGTTAACATGGTGCCTGTAATGTGGTCCACTGTAAAGTTACTGTTTTCCCATCTTACTAATAAATATTCGTGGGAAATACTTTGAGGAAATATATCATATATTACGTATGCACACTATTTTTGTTTATTTACTTAAATATATATTCAAATCTATTTATATTATTATATGTATTCATATATTATGTCTTCTTTGTTTTCCCTGAAAAAAAAGTTTTGTGGTTTTTAACAAGTTTTTCACATTTTTGTCAGGTTTATCCCTAAGCACTCTATATTTTTTTATTCTATTGTAAATTATAATTTTGGTTAAATTTCTATGTTTGATTGTTGCTAGTTTATGAAAATCAAGTGGATTTTAATGTTGATCTTAACATCCTGTAATCTTGCTAAATTCACTTATTAGTTCTAGTGGATTTTTTTGTGATTCTATTGAATTGTCTACAGAAGAGATTATGTTATATGTAAGTAAAGACAGCTTTATGTATTCTTTTCAAAACTGAGTGACTTTACTTTATTGTACTTGCCTTACTGAAAGTTAGACTCTCCTTGTTGCATGGTTAGACTCTCCAGTATGATGTTGAATAGAAGTGTTGAGAATGGATATCTTTGTATGTTCCTCATTTCGAAGAAAGCAACCATTTAGTTTTTCACCGTTAAATAAGTTAGCTGCAGGGTTCTTTGGTTAACTTCTTTTACTAGGTAAATTTCCCTTCTATATCTAGTTTGCTGTAAGTTTTTCTTTCTTTGTTTCTTTTTTAAGCCATAAGACAATTTTGTCAAATTCTTTTGTTGTGTCTATTGAGATTATTCTTTTTTAGTTTATTAGTCTGCAAGCAAAAAGACAATGGAACAGAAAACTATCCATGTAGAATTCTACACCTAGCAAAAATGTCTTTGAAAAATAATAATGAAATAAAAATGTTTTCATAAATCTATGGCTGATTCATATCAATGTATGACAAAACCCACTGAAATGTTGTGAAGTAATTAGCCTCCAACTAATAAAAAAAAAAAAATGTTTTCAAACATTCCAAAACTGGAATAATTCATTGACAGCCAATCTGCATTGTGAGAAAAATGAAAGAAAGTCCTCCAGGCAGAAGAAAAATGCTACCAGATGGAAATATGACTCTACACAAAGGAATGAAGAACACAGGAAATGATAACTGCACTAAACACGTAAGGTCAATTCTTATTATTTAAATAAATTTAAAAGGTAATTATTTAAGCAACAAGAAAACTTAGTGGCTGAGGTTTATACCATATATGAAAGTAAAATGAACAATAGCACAAAGGTTGGAGGAAATAGAAGATTCTTATCTATACATAAAATAGTGCAATATTACTTAAAGCTAGATTGTGATAGATTAAAAAACATATAGCATAAGCTTTAAAGCAAGTGCTAAAATAAAACCACAAAAGGTTATAGCTAATAAGCCTCCAAAGTTACAAATATATTGATATTGCTATTAATAAATATATTCAACTCATCCAAAGCAAGGTAGAAAATGAGGAAAAAGAAAAGATGAACAAAGAGAAAGCTAATAGCAAGATGATAGATTCAAACCTAAGATGGCATCACCGACTCAATGGACATGAGTTTAAGCAAATTCCAAGAGATAGTGGAGAACAGGAAAGCCTGGTGAGCTGGAGTTCACGGTGTCAAAAAGAGTTGGACACGACTTAGCGACTGAACAACAACAAAGGTATGGGAGACACAAGAAGTGTAACTGGTCCTGCGTGAGCCTTGCTGGTGGTTCTCTCCCCAGCTTGTTCCTTGAGGTAGCTTCTTCACATGTGTTCTCTGATCAGCACTCACCTGAGTACTGGGTGAGACGGCTCTGTGGGTCACTGCAGTTCTCTCTCTCCATAGCTCTCTTTCCCTCCCCAATTTGCCTTGGTGTTGGCTTCCTTGAATTCTCAGCTCCATCTCTTCAGCTTAGGGAATCCGCTGGGCTCCACCGGTTTCCCTGTGCGGTGTCCTGGAAACTCTATCAAGCTACTCCTTGAGACAACCATAGGACTCACTTCATCCACATCCTGCCTTTCTGGGGTTGTGGTTCTTTACCTCTTAACGTTCAATTTCTTACAAACTATTGTTTTATATATTTTATTGATTTCTTTTTTTGTTGTTTTTTTGTTTCAGGTAAGAGGGCAAATTCAATTTCAGTTACTACTACACCTTGGTCAGAAGCAGAAATCAGTTTATTCCTTTTCATTGCTGATAGTATTCCATTGTACAGCTGTACTACAGTTTAACTATTTACATATTGAAGGTCTAGGTTGTTTCCAGTTTGGGGCAATTACAAAGAAAGCTTCTATAAACATTTACGTGTGATTTTTTGTGTGGGAACAAGAATTCTCAATTCGCTTGGATAAATACCAAGAAGTGGTATTACTTGGCCACTTGGTAAGGGTATTTTATAATTTCATAAGAAATGTCAGATTATTTCCCAAAGTGGCTGCACCATTTACATCTCCAACAGAGATCTATGAGAGTTCCAGTTGTTCTACATTCTCGCCAGCACTTGGTATTGTAAATTGTTTGATTATTGGTTTATTTTTAGTCATTCTAAGTGCATAAATAGTGGCATCTTGTGGTTTTAATTAGTTCTTCCTTAATGGCTAATGATGTTGAACATCTTTCTGTTTGCTTATTTGTCATCTGTGTGCCTTTTCTTGGTGAAATGTCTGTTGGGTTTCTGTTTTCATACTTGAGTTTTGAGTGTTCTGTATATATCATGGATACACATCTTTTATCAGATGCTACTTGCAAATATTTTCTTGCAGTCTATGTCTTACATTTCATTTTAGTTTTTTTAAAGATATTTTTTGATGTGGACCATTAAAAAAATTTTTTTTTATTTTGTATTGGAATATAGCCAGTAAATGGTGTTGTGATAGTTTCCAGTGAACAGAGAAGGGACTTAGCCATACATGTATCCATTCTCACCCAAGCTCCCCTCCCATCCAGGCTGCCACATAACATTAAGCAGAGTTCCCTGTGTTGTATAGGAGTTTCTTGTTCATTATTCATTTTAAATGTAGCAGTGTGAAGATGTCCATCACAAACTCCCTAACTGTCCATTCCCTTCATTCTCCATCTACCAACTGTAAGTTCATTCTCTAAAACTGTGTCTCTTTCTGTTTTGTAAGTAAGATCCTTTGTATCATTTTTTTGTTGTTGTTAGATTCCACATGTAAGGGATGTCATAGGACTGATCTCCTTTTCTGTCAAACATACTTCACTCAGTATGACACTTTCTAGGAGACATGGATCATTTTTAAAGTCTTTATTGAATTTGTTGAAACATTGTGTCTGTTTTCATTTTGGTTATTTGGCCTCAAGGCATGTGGTACCAGATAGGAGATGGAAATTCCCAAGAAAGGCAGTGGTGATGCTCAGAGGGGACCAAGATGCCTTAGAACATCATTGGAGTCCAAGTATTAGAGGAGGAAAATAGTGGCCACCATCCAGTTGCACAGCCAGAATTAGCATTATTCTCCTGGAGCATCCTGAAATAACTGATGGTGAGGACGATTTTCAGGGGATGAATGCCTTCCATGAGTGGCAAAGTTTGGAGAAGAGTCAGCAAAATATGACTCCTCTAGGGTGTTGAGTTTAAATGCTATTTGCTTGTTGGCAAAAGGCAAGAACTTATAAAGAAGGTTGAAAGAAAGGCCTGGAGAAAATAATGAGGCAGCATATTAAACAGGGAAAGAAGAGATGCTTCGTAAACTCATGTTTGTCCAAATAGATATGGCTTGATTTATCTTTCCTAATTAAAAGTTACTTTGTTAATTTTTAACTTAATAGCGAATTATTATTCAAACAACAGGCATAAAGGTCTTCTTGATGCCCACAATGCACTGTGTTTCTGAGTCTTTTCTCTGGCTTTGATCTTTCTGTATTGATTCCTCTTCTATAGCCTTTCCTGGGTCTTTCTCCTCTGATACCTTAAAAAATGTATTTCACTCTTTCTCTCCCTCACACAAAAGTGAGACTTCAGGGCTGAATCAGAGCAGGTGTTTGCCTTTCTACCCAGCCATCAGCCAGAGCTGTGCTTGGAAGCCCACCCTGTAGGTGGCTACTTGTCTGTCTGGATTGAGACGGAGCTGATACGGAGAATAACATTCTTTCCAACAAAGGCCTTCACCCCTGACTCTGACAAGCAGCGTGATGGATAGCTTTTGTGAAGTGCCTGATGTGCTTTCATTTTCCTCCCGGAAAGCTGAACATTGATTTTAGATTATTGAAGAGCAAACTAATTCTAGAATGCTGGGATGCTCGTATGTATTTGGAATTCAGTAAAATTGGAACTTGGTTGAATGCAGTTGAGTTCCCAATGTGTGTCTTTGGGCTCACACAAGTCCTGAGAAGGGATCTGTATCTGGGTCGTGTTTTAGTCTAACAGGTGATCTTGCTGGAGAAGCTATGTGGTCCTGATAAAGGTGGGTAAGGTAAACACCATCTAGAGATGTATCGGAGGCTCAAATCAAGGCTTAATGTAGGGAGAGTTCTCGCAACATCAGAATGTAAATAATTTACTTTACTCACTCATTCAGCACTGAGAGGGGAGGGAAGATTAATGGGTGGTTTTAAAGAAAGTCCAGTTAAAACCTCTGCCGCCCTCATGTCATGGAAGCAAGAGCCAGTTTAATCTAAACAAAAGGGGTGGCTCGCCCATTTGGGCTGGGCCGAGAGACCACACGGTGGCTGAGAATTGCCCATCAGCACGGTCCCTCTCTTTACAGCCCATTTGTTTCCATTTGCAGTGAAAAAGGAGATGCTCTTGCAGAGGTTAAGTCACTAGGTTATTTGTTATAAACTTTCAGAGAGGAATGGGTTTGAAACAAGTCTTAAGTGTTTCAGTGACAAATATTTAATGTCGCCTCTGAGATTTATAGCACTTCTGTTCACCCTTGGAAAGCTTTTAGTTCAGTGGCAAAGGTTACCAGGGGCTTGTCCAGCTGAGGGGAGGTTCCTTCTGCTGTGGTTTCATCATTTTCTCACTGGCTAGAGAGTATTCCAAAGTTTCCGTGATGAATAATCACTCATTCCGCTCACATCATCATTGGTCCTGCAGCTGTGATTGTCCTCGGAGACCAGTTGAAGGCGTTTAAGTGCGGCTGGCATCTGGTCTGTTGGTGGCTCGCACCTCCGCAGCTGGGAGGCAGGGAGGAGGTGGGCAGAACTGATCCCCACATCGCAGCAGCTGCAGGACCACCAAGCAGGCATACCCAGCTGTTAGATCTCTGCGCTTCCCCATCTGGAGTACCTATGCTGTTGCTATACCTGCATGAGAATGATCCAAATGGTGAAGCCCCCCTACCTTATGGCCAAGGTCTGGTTTCCTTCTAATACCTAACTTTGGATGAAAAGATCACTGCCCATGGACTTGATTCCATGAAATTGTTGCTGTTGTTCAGTCGCTAAGTTGTGTCTGACTTTGAGACCCCGTGGACTGCAGCCTGCCAGGCTTCCCTGTCCTTCACCACCTCCTGGAGTTTGCTCAGACTCATGTCCATTGAGTTGATGATGCCATCCAACCATCTCTTGGTCCCCCTGAAAGTGTGCCCCAGACACTTTGACAAGATGCACCTCGAGGTCACGGCTGCCTGCTGCTGGTGACCACACTGCCACCACCTGGCCTTGAGGTGGGGAATGGTGAAACAGAAAGATCTTTCCTCCAAAGACAGGACTTAGATGGAGGTGTGATTCCTTGACAGATACTTACTAAGCTTGCTTCCAGCTTGCCCTGTTTGCTACGTGCTGCACAAACAACGGCTAACAGTTACGGGGTGTTTCTCAGGGGCCAGGCTCTATTCTAAGCATTTCATGTGTGTTGGTCCACTCATCTCCACAGCAACTCTGAGAAGTGTGCTATTATCCCTACTTTATGGATGGGGAAGCTCAGACACTAAACTAAGGCAGGATTCAGTCACTTGCCCAAGAGCACACAGCAAACGCAGTAGGATATGAATCTAGGCTACCAGACTCCAGAGCCCCTTAGTCATGCACCTTCTAATCTTCTCACTGAGAAGCTTCTGGCAATTCTGTGCCTTCAATTCGGACCCCCAAATGGACAAGGAAGTTCCCTGTTAGTCTCCTTTAAAAGATGATGGACAGCCCATGTCTTCTGTTAGAGACTTGACTTCTCACACAGAGTGGAGCCTTGCCCTTTCATTCTCCCAAAGATATTCTCTCTTTCTCCTGCCCATTGATCCATTTCTGTTACCCTATGCCACTATCCATGTTTCCCTGGTGGCTCAGATGGTAAAGAATCTGCCTGCAATGCAGAAGCCATGAGTTGGATCACCCCTGGGTTAGGAAGATACCCTGAAGAAGGAAATGGCAACCCATTCCAGTATTCTTGCCTGTAGAATCCCATGGACAGAGGACCTGGCAGGCTACAGTTCCTGGAGTCGCAAAGAACTGGACATGACCGAGGGATGGAGTGCATGCACACATACACATACACACGCAAACACACACACACGCAAACACACACACACATTCAAATTATTGTATTAATGCCACTATTCACATTGTTGTAGCTTATATAAATATGTTAATGTTAATTGTATATAAAGTACAATGCAACATTCAGTGCATTGTAAGATTATAGATAACATTATGTAATATACACTAATGTGTCCTTAGTATACAAATTAATATCTACTATGGAAATCTCCTTCTCATGCTAGATTTTTTTTGGTTTGGTCTGTGTTGTACTTTTAGAATAAATTCTGAAATCATTAATTTGTTAAAACATCTTCTGCCACTTAGATTGGAATTGCATTGTGCATGCTCAATTGCTTGATTCATGTCCAACTCTTTGTGACTCCATGGACTGTAGCCCACCAGGCTCCTCTGTCTATGGGATTTTCCAGGCAAGAATACTGGAGTGGGTTGTCATCCCTCTAGGGGATCTTCCTGACCCAGGGACAGACCCGTATCTCTTGCATCTTCTGCATTGCTGGAGGATTCTTTCCAGCTGAGCCACCAGGGAAGCTGAGAATTACATTTTCTTACAGTATACTTTGAAAATCATGTCCATGCTGAGTATTCCAATCAAGGCCACAGCATAGCCCTTCATTTATTCAATTAAGCTCATATATATTATGCACTAATCTTGAAATCCCTAAGTATTTTATTGAGTTGACTAAAAAATAAAGTTCATTTAGAGTTTTCAGTAAGAAGTTAACCAAAACCCCCAAATGAACTGTTTGCCAACCCAATATATTTATATATGAATATTTCTTCTATTATATTCTAATTGTTTCATTGCTTGTACATATAAACATTAATATATTTTAAATTAATATTCTGTCTCGCTTTTCTAATACCTATTCATATGCATCTCTTGAGTTTTTCAGGGGATAATCTTATTATATCTAATAGTTTTCTTTCTTCCTTTCCAATAAGTGCAGTTCTTACTGTTTTTTCATCTGGTTACATTGCCAGTTTCTCAAGGACAATGTTGTCCGGTCCATCAGTCAACTTGACATCCCAAACTCACCATCAACCAGCAAGACTCAAGCTCTGAGCTGCACTGCAGATGAGCCAGGGGTGAGGTGCCCTAATCTGGACTCTTCAGGCATGGGTCCACACTGCAGCTTGAATCCAAGTGCTGAATTTTATTTAGTCTCGGTTTTCTCTGTGTTTATATTCACAAGTGTGCTTCTTGGCTTTTCAGTGTAACAACTAACATTTAGGTCAATGTGAGTCTTCTGCTATCTAGAGTCCAAAGCTTCCATGTGACCCATACTTTGTCCAGATATTCTTTGTAGACCTCCAGCAGCCCGTGACTGTCACTTCTGTGGTCTTTCTCAAGTTCTCTTTGCTGACATGAAGCCATCACCACTGCCTCCCTCTCCCAATATGGGGAAGGATGGAGACCAGAATGAGATTCGAGTGGAGCATTCAAGAGGGAGAGATGGTCTACAGGCACTTACCAGTGTAGACAGAGTTTTAAATGTGAAGGGAGCTGATGA
Organism: Cervus canadensis; assembly: GCF_019320065.1. Taxonomy (NCBI): domain Eukaryota; kingdom Metazoa; phylum Chordata; class Mammalia; order Artiodactyla; family Cervidae; genus Cervus; species Cervus canadensis. The sequence continues at coordinate 28,801,822 of NC_057386.1, forward strand.
AATGTCCAACGCAAAAACCTTTGAATTTTCCACCGAGGACAGGAGTCCTTTTCTATTGCAGCCATCTAAAATATTGTTTCACCTTCTGCTTAAATTTTTAATGACAGGGAGCTTAATTATTTTGAGAATATTTGACCTCTCCTTCCTCTTTTTGGTCCATATCCAGACCCCTAGCCAGCAGTTGAAGAAGGCTTTCACATCAAGAGTTCCAAGCCCTTGTAAAGAGGTGACACTCAGTTCTTGAGGGGGGATGACCCCTGGGCTTGTGTGAGGTTTGGCTGGAGTGAGCCGTTCTCAAATGCTCAGCTGTTCTCACTTCTCTATCTCCTTGTCTGACCCCTGTGATTCAAGCTCAGTGACCACCCCCCTACATTCTTGCCCCATGATGTCTTATCTTACACTCTTAGGACTGTCATGCTGACATGCCACCTCAAAGTTGTTGAAAATGGATCACCTTGTTCCCCACTCTGCTTCTCACTGCCATCAACAAACACTCCCTAGACCATCAACCCATCGAATGCCACTGATGAAGAGGAAAACTCTTCCTCATGAAGAGGAAAACTCCCAGGTCTTGCAAGACCAAATATAGGGACTGCTAAGAATATGTGAGTGTTGGCCCACAAAGAAGGCTGAGCACCAAAGAATTGGAGCTTTTGAACTATGGTGCTGGAGAATATTCTTAAGAGTCCCTTGAACTACAAGGCGATCAAACCAGTCAATCCTAAAGGAAATCGGTCCTGAATATTCATTGGAGGGGACTGATGCTGAAGTTGAAGCTCCAATACTTCGGCTACCTCTTGCAAAGAGCCAACTCATTGGAAAAGACTCTGACGCTGGGAGAGATTGAAGGCAGGAGGAGAAGGGGATGACAGAGGATGAGATGGTTGGATGGCATCACTGACTCAATGGACATGAGTTTGAGCAAACTCCAGGAGATGCTGGAGGAGCCTGGTGTGCTGCAGTCCATGGGGTCGCAAAGAGTCAGACACAACTTAGCAATTGAACAACTACAACAAAGTATATGACCCATTTCTTCTGAACTCTGAGTGAATCAACTGACCCTCATAGATACTAACACTTAGGCACGTGCACATCTAGAGTGATTTAAGCCCTGACCTTCTACTTGCTTCCAGACTCTCTCAGCCTTGTCCAGTACCCTTGGAAAATTCACACAACATTTATTTCTTGCTATAACAGCCTTCTTGGAAACTTCAGAGGTGGTCAATTATCTATTTCAAGACGGAGGAGGAATAACAACGGTATTAACCTCACCGCTGTGCAATCTCACCTTCGAAAGTGGAAATTTTTCAAAAGCAGCTTTAAAAGCTCAGCCTCCCCATAAAAGGTAGATTTTTCCCATAATCAAGTCTGCCATTAACAGCACAGAAAAATGACAAGAGAATTTTATCATTTCGGGAAACCTCTGTGTAAGTGTTGTCTTCTTATGCTTTTGAGGGTTTCCTGGCTTTGCTCTTTGGCATCAGTGCCTCTCCATAAAGATTGCAGCCCAGAGAAGATTGAGGATGGAAGGCATGTCTCTGCTTTTCAGTGACCTTGACTTACAGCACTTTACAGAAATGATGAGATTCCAACCTGTTCAGATTCAAGCTCATGCTGGGAAGTGGGCCCCTGTGAACACTGAGCCATGGAGCAGACCTGTGTGATTTGTGGGGTCTTCTAAAGTATGGGTTGGCATTTATTTTTCCTGTGAGAGGCCAGATAGTAAATATTTTAGGTAGCCTCTGTCACATCTACTCAACTCTGCCGTTGTAACTCCAGAGTAGCCACAGACTACTCATTCATAAATGAATGAATGTAGCTATGTTTCAATAAAACTTTATTAATTAAAAAAAAGGACAGGGTCTGGTCCTGGTCCATGGGCTGGAGTTTGCCAATCCCTGGTCTAAAGTATATGGTCCAGGATAGGGGACCCTTTGCCCAAGTCTAAGGGTGGATCCCCCTCAGCCCAGGCAAATCACTTGACCATACCTCTAAGCATCTAATTTCAGGACTAAGGGATGGTTCTGGTCCCAGGGATTTGCTTCTGTCCATCCCTTCATCTGTGAATCTGTCATTGCTTAGTCGCTAAATTATGTCTGACTCTTTTGTGACCCCGTGGACTACAGCCTGCCAGTCTCCTCTGTCCATGGGATTTTCCAGGCAAGAATACTCTAGCGGCTTGTCATTTCCTTCTCCAGGGGATCTTCCCGACCCAGGGATCGAACCCATGTCTCCTGCATTGGCAGGCAGATTGTTTACCACTGAGCCACTAGTGAAGCCCTCATCTGTAAGTGGAAGCATTTGAATGTCATGGAGGCTCCTGGTTTTTGTTGTTGCCAACACTGCTTCCCAGGGCAGGGAGGATTTGAGCAAAGTAAAAGACAGGATTATTAACTTGTCAGCATCTTTGTCTGATCGATAGCATGAATGAAATGATTTCTTCATAATGAACACATTTCTCAATAGTGCTCAGCACTCATCTTGTTCTGCTTTGTTCTGGGAGATTCATAAATAAGTGTGGTCTTTGTGGTAGTTGCACATGTTGTCTGAGGAGTAATTTGCTGTCATAAACAACTCCTGTTATTCTGCTCTAGATCAAACATGAACGAAGTGCAATCCTGATTCTTCACATAAACACAGATATGATACATAAGTATGAAAGTGAAAGTGAAAGCCTCTCAGTCATGTCCGACTCTTTGCAACCCCATGGACTATATAGTCCATGGAATTCTCGAGGCCGGAATGCTGGAGTGGGCAACCGTTTCCTTCTTCAGGGGATCTTCCCAACCCAGGGATCGAGCCCAGGTCTTCTGCATTGCAAGCAGATTCTTTACCAGCTGAACCACAAGGGAAGCCCAATACATATGCATCTGAGCTCCATTTTAACCCTTATTCTGGGCTGTTGTGACACTGTGGAGTTAACATTTGTTAAGTAGCACACAGGGTGCCAGATGGTGAGCTGAGGTCCAACGAGACCAAGGAGAAGTTGAAATAGAGAAGCTGATGACTCACGGGTCCTGGAGGAAGCGCACATGGGCCTAGAAGGCTGCCTGGGGAAGCCACGGCAGGTGCAGAGGCAGAGGCACACACCTTTAATAGGGCTTGGGGGCAGAGTGCTTTGGGCTTCTTTGGATAAAGCTGGATGGGTCAATGCAAACCAAAAAGTGTGGAGTTTTTGTAAGACTCATGGGAGTCTTATCTAAAGGGTGCATAACTGGGAGGCCCTGGAAAATGAAAGAGACTTGATCCCAGGGGCTGTTGGAGATTCATATCAAGAGTTTACCTTTACCTGTGACTCTGCAGACTCCTGTCCAGGGCGTGTATTTGCCTGAATGGCTGGTGTCAGTCTGTGGTCCCTGTAGGCTGCTTGGCCACCTAGTGGAGGCTGGGGCAGCAAGACTATGGAGGAGTTTAGCTAAGTCTTATCACGGGCTCTGCAAATGTCAGGGTGGACAAGGGCTAGGGGATATCTCTTGGTTTCTGATGTGATCAATTAGGTGGCAGAGGTGACAGCAAGTTTGGAATACATTGGCTTTTAAAGAGCTTTTGAAAATCCAGTAAAGGATGCTAGTAAACATTTGGATACTCAGAGGGAAGGTCTGGGTGGATGAAGACACGTGGTCAGCAGCCGTCAGTGGCTGAGCCTGTGGCTCTGCTGGAGATCTCTTGGGCAGAGGGATGAAGAGAGAACCTAGAGCCTGAAACCCAGCCTTGGGGCACAACCCCCTTTAGTGGCTGGGTCAGGAGGACATGCCTGCTAGAAAGGAAGCAGAGAAGGAGAGGTCAAGGTGGTGGAGGAAGGCTTAGAGAAGGAAAAGTCAGAAAAGCTGAGAAAGGAGTGACCTTAGAGGGTGGCTTTGATGAATTGTGTCCCACAAGCTGAGGAATGGATTTCAGCCCCCGGAAGTCAACAGTGACCTCGAGATCATCTCCATGAAGTTGGAGGATGAGGATTGGGAAGCCTTGATGGGATGGAATGAGGCATGCTTGAGGCCTGAGATGTGTGGATGGGGAAGTTCAAGGCTGTTGAAGGGAAGGAGGAAATAGAATGGGATCTGGAGAAGGAAGTGGGATCAAGGGAAGTCTTTTATTTTTGAGGATAAGAGGGGCTTGCGATATTCATGCTGATAGAAAGCTCCCTCCTAGCGGAGAGAGGTTGATGATAAAGGAGAGAAAAGAAATCACACATACATTCTAAGCTCACATGGAATCACTCTTTTTTTAAGTCTCTGGTTCTTCATGTGGGCTTACAAAACAGCATGGCTATCTTGTCTGGAGACACAGCAGACAGAAAAAACCCTGAAGAAGTTGCAGGGTGAGCCCCCACCCTCGCTTACAAAGGTAATGGTGTCCACCCCGCATTCCGTATTCCGACTCAGTTACATACAAAAGAGGCTTTTGTTATTTATCCTTCAGAAAATGAGTTACATTTAAAATAGATCTCATTTTTGATCCAGAGGCTCTGATACTCTCAGCCAGCTAGAGAGAAATAGCTTGTTGCTCTCTTGGTTCACTGGCATCTTAACAGCAGGATTTCAAGTTTCACAAATGTTTCTCTCCCGCACGGGTATCTGCCATGCTCTTCATCACTGCTTTACTCAATTAAAAAATGTCGTATTCCACAAAAAAACTGCATTTAGGACACAGGGGTCTCTGAGTGGCAGAGTTTTCAGAAAAGCTGTCATTGCAAAATGAAATTTAGAATCTTAGCGAAGGCACCAAGCTGGGAAATTTACATACTATCACGAAGCAGGACTAGCTGTCTGGAATAATTGAAAACCATGGTAATAACATGAGTTGTCCCAGGGAGTAATGTTAGCAAATGTAATAAACATTTTCCAAATCCAAGAGCTTCTATTTTCTATCTATTTGCTGCACAGAGATGCTGTTGACCTCACAACGAAATATCTTCCTTGATGTGCTTTTCTCTCCCAAATGCTGATCACCATCATCCCATCATCGTCAACACCATTTGGAGCAATTATCGCACTCAGTGTTTGTATGCATTTTCTCATTTTACCTTCACAACAGTCCTGAGAGGTCATGTTGCTGTTTCCATTCAGTGGAGAAGGAAACTGATGCACAAATAGGTAAATTGCTTCCCTAAATGTCACACACACCGTGAGTAAGTGGCGGAGTTTGCATTGGGCTCCAAAATCACTCTGAAGGGTAACTGCAGCCATGAATTAAAAGACTCTTGCTCCTTGGAAGAAAAGCTTTGACAAACCTAGATAGTGTATTAAAAACCAGAGACATCACTTTTCCCAACAAAGGTCTGTCTTGTCAAAGCTTTAGTTTTTCCAGTAGTCATGTATGGATGTGAGAGCTGGACCATAAGGAAGGCTGAGTGCCAAAGAACTGATGCTTTCAAATTGTGATGCTGGAGAAGACTCTTGAGAGTCCCCTGGACAGCAAGGAGATCAAACCAGTCAACCTTAAAGGAAATCAACTGTGAATATTCATTGGAAGGACTGACATTGAAGCTCCAATACTTTGGCCACCTGATACAAAGAGGTGACTCATTGGAAAAGCTCCTGATGCCAGGAAAGATTGAGGGCAGGAGGAGAAGGGGATGACAGAGGATGAGATGGTAAGACAGCATCACGGACTCAATGGACATGAGTTTGAGAAAACTCTGGGAGATAGTGAAGGACAGGGAAGCCTGGCATGCTGCAGTCCATGGGGTTGCACAGAGCCAGACATGACTTAGTGACAGAACACCAACAATTTATGTGACCCCAGTTTTTATAGAAAAGAAATTGTGGACTGCTGTTGAAAAGACAGAATACATAGTTCAGTTTGGGTCTTGGGAGACAGAAACAAAACAAACAAACAAAAAAACCCAGCTCACCAAAGTGAGCCCAGTTTGGAAAAAAGGAGGATTGTTGAGGGTGAGCTTGACTTCAGCATCTTTGTCTTCATCCTTGGGTGACATATAAATGATGGTTTCCATCTCTAAGGAATTTGTAATCTAGCTGGAGAGAAAATTCAGACATGAAAGGATGAATAACCAGCTACGAAACACAAGCTAAATTCCACCTTGTGGTCCAGGCAGCATCTACTACAATTCAAGTCAAGGACCGCAGTGAGCTAGAGGAGCTGAGAAGAATTCACAAAGGAGGGCAGACTTTTGTGGGACCTTGAGTGGGACTCACATAATGCTACAAAGTGGGACGTCCGTTCCAGTCAGGAGCATCAGCTTTAGAGGATTGGCAGGATGGCTGGAGTGTCGTGGGTCCTGTCTGTCCCAAGGATGAGTGCTGATGGTTACATGGAATCCTGCATCTTTCACTTGGCGAGGCTGCAGGAGCCCTGGGTCAGCTTGGGATCCTTGGTTGCACTTTTACAAATCACTAGGTTTTAATCTAATCATTCTTGAGTGAGCATTAACAGGCTTAGGTTCCTTTATTCCCAAAAGAATGGATGATATTTTAATGGCTCCAGAAAAGAGGACAATGAGGCTTGCACTATATGTGGGCTGTTGGCTAAGAGTGCTCATTTCTTGAAACAAGGAAAAGATGTGAAAAGAAGTCTTCAAGAGGTCCCTGGGCTGCTTGGAGCCGCCCTGCACCACAGGACCAGTTTGGGCATCTGTGAATGCTCGATGAGAGCAAAGAGGTAATTTAACTTAATGAACCGAGAACGCCTCGCAAGAATCTTTGAGTTCCTCCCAGCCTGTGACTTACCTTAACTGCCTACTAAAAGTAGAAAAAATTTAATGATTCTTTTCCTCTCTTTTTCTTTAAATTTTAACTCATTACTGATTCTTTCTCTGTTTCCATATAAGTGTCTTAAGATAGATCTTGCCTTAATACTGCCAGACTAATCTTCCTTAATTACAACTTTTATTGCATTGTTTTCCTGCTTAAAACCTGCAATGGCTCCCTACTTCCTACTATAAAGTCTTCTTGATTTACAAAATTGTTATCATCTCTCTGGTTCTGCCTCACACACCGACTGTATTCCATTCTAAGCTCTAAAACACACTCAGTTCACTTGACAAGCTGCCCTAAATGAGCCACAGGAAGCGTCCTCAGGGCATGGGCGTTTAACTATTACTTTGTCATATTTTCACAAGGGGCAACCTGATAACTTGGTCAGATTTTACCCCAGTGGCATCACCGCAGCTCTATTTTCACCATCTTGAAAATCTCTCCCTACGTTCTCTGGTATTTTCATCTCCCTGTCTATTCCCTTAAATTTTCCCCAATCAATGGAGCTTTGATTCTGGATTTTCACCAAAGTCTCCTTTTTCCCATAGCGGATTTGATCAGCCTTTGCAAAAACTAAACAGCTTGTGTTTTGTCAACATCAATTCCCAGTTTAGGTTAGCATCATTAGTGGCAGAGGAAGCGCTGTTTGGCTGAGCACTGATAATTAAAACGGCAAACAGGGACCTTCGTAATTCTGTCCATGTTTTGCATGGATAATGGGATGAAGACAGGTCACAATGACTTTTGAAATAAATGGTGACTTGAGGTCAGTCATCATCCACACCCCACCCTTAGGTACCAAGTGAAATTATTGAAAAAGTGTTAGTCACTCAGTTGTGACTGACTCTCTGCAATCCCATGGATTATAGCCCACCAGGCTCATCTGTCCATGGGATTTCCCAGACAAGAATACTGGAATGGATTGCCATTCCCTCATCTAGGGGATATTTCTGACCCAGGGATCAAACCGAGGTCTCCTGCATTGCAGGCAGATTCTTAAACCCCGAGCCACCAGGGAAGCCCCTACTGTATAGCATAGGGAACTATATTCAATATCTTGTAATAAGCTATAATGGAAAATGATCTGGAGAAGAATATATGCATATATATGTATATCTATATCTATAGGTGGGGCTTCCTTGGCGGCTCAAATGGTAAAGAATCTACCTGCAGTGCAGAGTTCGATCCCTGGGTAGGGAAGATGCTCCAGAGAAGGGAAATGGCTACCTACACCAGTATTCTTACCTGGAGAATCCCATGGACAGAGGAGCCTGGCAGACTATATAGTCCATGGGCTCGCAGAGAGTCAGACACGACTGAGTAACTAACACACACACACACACACACACACACACACGTATAACTGAGTCACTTCACTCTACACCAGAAACTAACACAATATGGTAAATCAGCTATATGCCAATTACAAAAAAAAAAAAGGACATGAACTTCAGGGGGAAACTCTCAGGGTCTTTCAGGGGAAAACTCTTTGCTCAGGTGACTAAGGAGCAGAAGTTTCCTGAAGCAAGTGAGGGCCTGAGGCATAAAGATGGGAGAGAAAGAGAGTTCTAGGCAGAGAATATAGAATTAATACAGGCTCCTTATTTGTGTCTATTTTGCCTCAACTTTTCTTAAATTTCTTGAGTTAGTAATTTATTGTCAGTATTGCTTATTTTTTAATGAACTTAAGGCCATGCTTTTTGGTCTGTGTATTGTCTTGGTCATGTCCTTTATATGATGCTTAATTTCTTTTTTTTTTTTTTTGATGCTTAATTTCTAAATAATTTACAATCACCATTTTCATGTACTTTTTGGCCTAACACTAATTTACAAAAAACAATTTAAAATGTCCCAATGTGGTTAGATTTTTTTGGACCATCCTATTGTGCGTTAATTTCTTTTTGTTTTAAGCCCAGAAAATGTAGCCCAAACAATTTCTCCTTCTTAAAATCCGTGTTAGTTTTTGTGTGGTCTAGTGGAGATGAAATTCAGTGACGCCCCGTTGCCCAGCTTCACAGGCTCCAGTGCATGTATTTACGTGCATTCGCCCCACCGAACTTCTTTCTTTTGCTCGAAACCACTTTTTTCATCTAATTTTGGGGCCTGTGAATCATGTTGCTATGGGAGACTCTTTCCTCTCCTACTCATTGTGTTTGTCAGGGTCCTTCAGAGGAAGAGAACCAACAGAATGCATGTGTGTGTGTATATATACAGAGTTAAAAATGGGCCCATGGGATTACAGAGGTGGAGCCACCCCAAGATCTGAAATCAGCAGGACGGGGGCCCAGCAAAGCCAGCGTGTAGCTCTAGTCGGAGTCTGAAGGCCTGAGAACCAGGACAGCCAATGGCATGAGTTCCAATTAGATGACCCGCAGGCTTGAGAATCAAGAAAAGCATGCTTCATTTTGAGTCCAAAGGTTGGAAAGGACTGGTGTTCCAGTTCTAAGCAGCCAAGAGGAACACGAAGAATCTCCTCTTGTTCAGCCTGTTTGCTCTGTTCAAGTCTTCAGCTGACTGGGTGAGGCCCACGCTCACTGGGGAGGGTCATCCGCTTTATTCGGTCTACATATTCAGCAGTTTATCTCGCCCAGAAACACCCACATAGACACACCAGAAGAGTGTTTGACCCAGTGGCTTGGCAGCCTGTGACCCAGGCAAAGTGACATCAAAAATTCACCATCACTTATGCAGCTTTCCTTCCAGGTCTCAAATGACATGTTGCTTCCTCCAGGATTCCTTGCTGGCTCCTCCCAAGATGATGTTAAGGGCTCCTGCTATGTGCCCCACAGCATCCTGTTTATCCCCTGCCCTGACACTTGGGTACCAGCTCCGTTGGCTTAGTTAGCTGACTGGACTGTGCCCTCACTTCCTTAAGTTCTCTGCTTGAGTGACACCTGATCAGAGAGGCTTTCCCTGGACGCCATTTCTGAAAGAGCATCTTACCCTCTCACCTTGCATCTCTGATTATCATCCTTCACTGACATATCTATGTGTCTTTATTATTATCAGTGTCCTTCTTCTAGAATCTAAGCTCCATGTAAGCCAGGATTTGGTCTGTTTTGTTCACTGAAGCATCCACTGTGCACTCATTCTTGAAGAGTATTTGGTACATTGGAGGTGATCAATTAATATGTAATTAATAAAATCCAAGGGCTTCTCTGGTGGCTCAGTGGTAAAGAATATGCCTGCTAATGTCAGAGATGCAGGGGACATGGGTTCGATCTGTTGGTTGGGAAGATCCCCTGGAGAAGGAAATGGCAACCCACACCAGTGTTTTTGCCTGGGAAATCCCATGGACAGAGGAGCCTGGAGGGTTATAGTCCATGGGGTCACAAAAATACCAGACACAACTTAGTGACTAAAACAACAGTAAAACCCAGAAGTAAATAAAAATAATTTATTATGACTAAGATTGTTACAGAGATGTAAGAATGGCTCAACTTTAGAGAATATGTAGAATATTCCATATGCAAAATCTTTCATAGATGAAAGATTTTTTAAATGTAATGATATTTGTAGATGTCAAAAAGAAAGGAATTGCAAAATACCTCACAGAACTAAAAGAAAACAATGAAAACACACAAAGACCCAAACTTTGGCAACATATAATTGAAGGATTTATTCCATAAATGACAAAGAAACCAAAAACCAAAATCATAGTAATGGCAAAAATTAAAAGCCTTATTATTAAAATAGCACAGGGTTCAGCAAACCATGGTTCACGAGTCAAGTCGAGCAATGTTCATTATTTATCATCCATGGCTGTTTTCATGCTACAGTGACAGAGCTGAGTAGTTGTGACAGAGATGGTGTGATCCCCAAAGCTGAAAATATTTAATATCTGACTCTACATAAAAAGAATGCTGACCTCTGACAAAGAACAAAGCAGAAATCCACATGCATGGATATTATCAACCTTATTCTGGAATTTCCACCCAATGCAGTAAATATGAAATGTAAATAAGAAATATTAATTAGCAGAAAAAAAATAGAGGATCTGTATATTTAGTGCAATCCCAATCAAAAGACCAGAAGAAATTGGGAACCTGATCTCTGTTCTTTTCGAAATTTATCAGGCCCCAAATAAGTAAGTCATCCTTAGAGAAAAACAACCTAGTAAGATGTATTCTACTGGATATCAAGATTTATTATAAAAGTATGGTAATGAAGACCAGGCAGTATGAACACAAAGGCAGGCAAATAGACCAACCAGTGGAATAAAAAAAAAAGTTCAGAAGTAGACACACAAGGACTTCCCTGGTGGTCTAGTTGCTAAACTCTGTGCTCCCAATGCAGGGGGCCAGGGTTCAATCCCTGGTCAAGGAACTAGATCCCATATGCTGCAACTGAAGATCTCACATGTCACAACAAAGATGGAAGATCCCATGTACCTCATCTAAGACCTGAAGCAGTCATATAAGCAAATAAATATTTTAAAAAGAAAGAAATAGACATATATACACGGTCATTCAATTTATGAGGAAGGTGAATTGCAGAGCAGTAGTGAAGGGACAGTCTTTACAGATACCTTAATTTTGTTTAAGTGTAAGAATTGAAATTAGAAGTGCAATGAATTATTCTTGGATAATTTAGATATGTGTCATTTTAATGTATGATATCCTCTGATGCTTTGTGGTTTTAATAGTGATACAGGTAAGGGAAAGATCTGAGATTTTGAGGTTCAGACAAACGTAATTGATGTTTATATGTAAGGTTGAGGGATCTGCCACCTCTGCAGGAGCTTGATCTCAGGCGAAATGTACAAGTCCAGCTGAGCAAGTGCTTGAAAACTCCCTTTGAGACTCACACTGTTCAGATATCGGGGCGGGGCTACAGAAGATACGAAATGTGGTTCACCTTTCCAGGGATTTTAGCATTTACATGTGATGATCAAATCAGTGCACACAAAAAGAGAAGGAAAAACAGGGGTGCCAGGAAAAGACTGATTCGATACGTGGTCAAGAACGCTGAAGAGAAGAGGCGTTGGGCTGGACTCCGGTGTTAGCCCACCACCTCCCAGAGAAGGGGGTTTGTGTGGAACCTGGCAAGCTCTGTAGGGTTTAGAGACGTGAATGGGAGGAGGGCAGAGTTATTTCTAGTGTAGACAGACATGAGAAAATCAAGAGATGTGGAGACGAGCATTGTATTTTTCTGCATGCTGATGGGGATGTGTGTATATGTGTGCAGACAAACAGCAGAGCAGGATGGAACATTGACATTGAGCAAACCCTGGTCATTAATCTCCGGTTTAAAAAGCCCAAGAGGAGTGGGAGGGAGAGGGTGGGACAACTGAGAGAGTGGCACTGACATATATCCACTACTATGTGTAAAACAGACAGCTGGTGGGAAGCTGCTATCTAGCACAGGGAGCTCAGGTCTGCGCTCTGTGACGACCTAGAGGGCTGGGATGCGGAGGGGGGGGGGGTGGAGTGGGAGGGAGGCTCCAGAGGGAGGGGTTATATGCATAGCCATGACTGATTCGTGTTGTTGTACCCCAGAAACTAACACAACATTGTAAAACAATTATCCTCCAGTGAAAAAATAAATAAACTTTTAAAAAAGCCCAAGGGGAAAAGCTCGCTCTCTGAATCCCATTCTCCAGCTCTAGTGGCATGTTTTAGGAGACTATGGGGATTATCAACAAAGGAAAATAATGTGGAATTTACCTTTTTTTTTTTTAAAATGCAGAGAATCAATAATAAATGATGCTTGTGGTTACAGGGGCTAGGCTTCTGCCTCTCTGCACATTCAAGGTTAAGTTAATAGTGTTTGTGGAAGGCTCGGGCTCCATCTGTTCATTCTCCTGCTCCCGAGAAGGACGAGGTGAATACCTTCCCCGGCAGGTGCCACCTGATCTAATCATCTCTCCCCTCCAGCTGCCACCTGCCCTGGCTCCCACCCAAAGACCCCGGTAGAAACCTTTAGGGAAGGTGAAACCCTTCATTAGTACCTCCATGAGCCTCGTCCTTCACTGCTTTCATGAGATTTCCTTCTCGGCAAGAGAGGGATGTGTCAAGCCCAGCACTTGGGCCAAATGATACTGCTGTTTGTCCTGAGCTCACAGCCATCAGTGAGGCCCCGTGACTACTCACGGAATCTCCAAGCCGAGACCCAACAGACTGTGGTCCAACCAGCATCTTACAAATGAGGAGCTGAGTCCTCCAGAATAAGTCGCCCAAGGACACACACTGGACAGTGTCAGACGTGGCAGGAGAACAAAGACAGGCTCTAGTCTGCTGTTCCTGCCCTTCGCCATCCTGGCTTAAGCCTGTCTTACTGGGCATCACTCTGTAGCTGTGGTTTCTGCATTTGTTTCAAATCAAAGCCACACATTTGTTGTAAGTTTACAAGGCTGATTACATTGTGTTACACTTGCTACAATCCCTTGTAGGTTGGGTCCAAGGAGTCTGGCGCTCAGGGGAGCCACCCAAAGTGAACAAAATCTGGAAAGACTTGTCACTCGAGGAACTCTGTCAAAATCATCTTCACTCTGGGACATGTGGCCCCCAGACGAAATTTATGGTGAGAGTTGATTCTGAAACATGAAGAATGTTTCTTTTCTCCAAAACTCATCACCAGTTTAGATGAATTTACAGGAAGACTGATCAAGTTGGCAGACTATCAAAGCGTTGAGCTGCATTCAGAGCATCTGGGAAATTGAAAAAACCATGAAATGCAAATGAATGATGTTTATCACCTTGATCAGTGTGAAAAAGTTTATCTCACTCTGGCCAGTATTTGATGGGCCATGGAAACTAGAAAGGATGTGATGCCCAACTCCTCTTTCTTTCCAGAGAAACCAACAACAGCCCAGAGAAGGCAGGTGATGTCCAGGGACTGAGTAGGGTGACATCTTTCCTAAGACCCCTGGTCTAGTGTTCTTTTTAGTGTGTTTGTGTTAAAAGTAAAAGCTTACATAAAGTGGCATCAAGTTGTCCAAACTTTAAGAAAATAATATTTTTAAAAACCTTGGAAACCACTCCTTTAAACTCTCAGATTTTTTCTAAACAGAGAGTGACTCTGACATTGCTCAATTCTCTGAACAAAGGCATGTACTAGGATGGTCTGCAGTTTTCGAGAATTTTTATTTGCCTTTAAGTATCAGAAAGAAAGAAAGAAAGAAAATGCATTCCTGGCAAACAAAGAACTATGTCACTTGGCACCATCATTATTTCTCCGCCTTAAGAAAAATAGGAGAAAAATGACATCATTACTAGACAGCATATTAAATAGCAGAGACATTACTTTGTCAACAAAGGTCCATCTAGTCAAGGCCATGGTTTTTCCAGTAGTCATGTATGGATGTGAGAGTTGGACTATAAAGAAAACTGAGCACTGAAGAATTGATGCTTTTGAACTGTGATGTTGGAGAAGACTCTTGAGAGTCCCTTGGACTGCAAGGAGATCCAACCAGTCCATCCTAAAGGAGATTAGTCCTGGGTATTCATTGGAAGGACTGATGTTGAAGCTGAAACTCCAATACTCTGGCCACCTGATGCAGAGAGCTGACTCTTGGAAAAGACCCTGATGCTGGGAAAGATTGAGGGCAGGAGGAGAAGGGGACGACAGAGGATGAGATGATTGGATGGCATCACTGACTCAATGGACATGAGTTTGGGTAAACTCCAGGAGTTGGTGATGGACAGGGAGGCCTGGCGTGCCGTGGTTCATGGGGTCACAAAGAGTCGGACACGACTGAGCGACTGAACTGAACTGAAGAGGACTTTTCACCAGAAGGAAGTAACCACAATTCCTAAAAAGTGGATGGGTTAATATACTGTACTGATGTTTTTCTTTCTGCCTTACTTCTGTTTAATAGGGTCCAGTTTCATCCACCTCGTTAGAACTGACTCAAATGTGTCTTTTTTGTAGCTGAGTAATATTCCATTGTGTATATGTGGGAGAAGGAGAGGGTGGACGATATGAGAGAATAACATTGAAACATATATACTAATTTACATAAAATAGATGACCAGTGCAAATTTGATGCATGAAGCAGGGTGCCCAAAGCTGGTTCTCTGGGACAACCCAGAGGGATGGGGTGGGGAGGGAGGTGGGAGGGGGCTTCAGGATGGGGGACACCAGTACACCCGTGGCTGATTCATGTCAATATATAGCAAAAACCACCACAATATTGTAAAGTAATTAGCCTCCAATTAAAATGAATAAATTTAAAAAAGAAGGGTGGATGGGTTGCTAGAAGGGAAATAATCCACATCTTTTCTCCTAAAGAGCCTTATTTGTCACCATTCCAGGTAAATTAAAACTTTCTTTGTTCTTAGAACTTTTCAGAGAGAGGGATATTCTATCCAACAACACAGAGTCCTAGAATCTCAGATCTGCTTCCCTCATTGTAAAACCTAAGCAAACACCACGAGCTCCAGGTCTCCTTGTTTTTCTCCGTCTTGATAAATGGAATCACTGTTTCTGGTTGTTCAAGACAAAAGCCTAGGACTCATCCTCGATGCCTCCCTTTGTCCTACCACCTACCCTTCCCCATGGCTCACCCCATTGCTTCCATCTTTCCTCCCATCCCTCCCAGCCCACACCACCCTCCACCATCTCTCAGTTTCTCCACTAGCTCCCTCACTGGTCTCGCTGTCTTCACTCTTGTCCCTCTGAAACCCATTGTCTGTACAGAAACCAGAAGGATCTTTATCTGTTTTGTTTTTTTCAATTCAGTAGTTTAATTTTTTTTCATGAAGATTTTATGTTTTCAGGGCAGTTTTAATTTCACAGCAAAATTGAAAGTTCAGCAATTTCCCAAAGACCCCCCCCACCCCTGAAATGCACAGTCACAGATGGTACATTTATTATCAACACCCCCCACTAGATGGTACATTTACTATGATTGATAAACTTTTGTGAGTTAGTTGCTCAGTCATGTCCGACTCTTCGTGACCCCATGGACTGCAGCGCACCAGGCTCCTCTGTGCACAGGATTCGTCAGGCAAGAATGCTGGAGTGGGTTGCCATTTCCTCCTCCAGGGGATCTTCCCAACCCAGGAATTGAGCCCAGGGTCTCCTTCACTTCAGTCAGATTCTTTACCGGCTGGGCCACCAGGGAATCCCTCCTATGTAGACATCTCATTGCCGCCGAGAGTCCACAGTTTACAGCATCTGGTCCACTCTCTGTGTTGTGCATTCTATGGGTTTGGACTGTGCGATCTTTTAAAAATGCAGCTCAGATCTGGTCTCACTTTGCTGAAAACCTTCCACAGGCTTCTCACTATACTGGAAATAAGGACATTCCCACCTCAAGGCCTGGCCCTTTGTGTTTCTGAAATTTCCTGGGTGAGAATACTCTCTTCTCTGCTCTTCACATGGCTGGATCTTTTGGTTCAAATGTCAGGTCCTCCCAGAAGTTCCTCTAACAAAGCCTATCTAAAGGCAGCCAACTCCACATTCCTGTTCCAGTTCTCCT
Source organism: Cervus canadensis (assembly GCF_019320065.1). Lineage (NCBI taxonomy): Eukaryota > Metazoa > Chordata > Mammalia > Artiodactyla > Cervidae > Cervus > Cervus canadensis. The sequence continues at coordinate 28,817,959 of NC_057386.1, forward strand.
TTAAAAAATCTTTCAGAGCTGAGCCTAATCTGTATATTTCCTGTCTCTTAAATGTGTCTTTTTTCCCCCATGATAAGTTCCTGCCCCACAACTTTATTCCATATGAGCACATGGTAAGCACTCAACACACATCTGTTGAATTTTGAAATAATACCAGGTCATACCAAGAGTTTCCTGTGTGTCATGCACAGGTACCTCGTAAGTCATACTACATTTCATCCTCACAGCAACCCTAAAAGTTGGGTTCCATCATTCCTTTTTCATGGGCTTCCCAGGTGGTTCCAGTGGTAAAGAATCCACTTGCCAATGCAGGAGACATAGGAGATGCAGGTTCGATCCCTGGGTCAGAAAGATCCCCTGGAGGAGGGCATGGCCACCCATTCCATATCTTTGCCTGGAGAATCCCATGGACAGAGGAGCCTGGTGGACTAGAGTCCATGGGGTCACAAAGAGTCCGACATGACCGAAGCTACTTGGCAGGCATTCCCATTTCGTAGATGAGAAAACTGAGACACAGAAAGATTAAGCAACTTGACTAAAGTCACACAATCAATAGGATTTATACTCAGGAACCTGGTCCAGAACCCACACCTGAAGCCACTTGGCTATGCCGAAAGGATGAGTGATGTTTGGGTAGCTTCTTCTTCTTGGACTCCTTTGTCTTTAGAGTTTAGGGGATAAGAATTAGAGATTACAGAAAAGAGGGAATTGTTCCTTAGGGGACTTCCTAGCAAAGCTACCTATGTTGGATCTTGGAAGTGAGGAGAGAAATTCAATTCTTGCTCTAACCATTGCCTGGGGACCCTTGGTTTCTGTATGATTTCATCACTGTTCCTCTTCTATGGTTTTCCCAGCTCAGGGCTTCAGCTCCTGTTGAGTCCTGTCCATCCAGTGTGTCCTCAGCCATGTCCGACTCTTTGCAACCCTTTGGACTATAGCCCACCAGGCTCCTCTGTCCATAGGATTTCCCAGGCAAGAATACTGGAGTGGGTTGCCATTTCTTCCTCCAGGGGATCTTCCCAACCCAGGGATCGAACCCGCATCTCTTGCATTGTAGGCAGATTCTTCACCCACTGAGCCATTGGGGAAGCCCTGTCGAGTCTTGCCCTTTATTTAATTTTTAAAAATGTCTGTTAAGGGCTGTCTCCTTGTGGAAGCAGTGGACCAGGAACAGATGAGGAGTTTGGAAGGCGTGGGGTCTGCCAGTAACTACAGTGGAAGCTTTTCTTCATCTGTAAAATCCCAGAAACAATCTCCAAGGTCCATTTCTGGGTTTACAGTGTTATGGCTCTGGAGGTGTTTTATGTAGGACTCAGCTGAGGGTTTCTTATTCCAGGTCCTCTTCTGGACTGCTTCCTCTCTGTCCACCTTCTCATTTCATGGTCTTACACATCAAGGTTAGAACAACACCATAAAACAAACCAGACAAATTCTTCCCATGCCAAGGCATTTAATAGCACTGGCTTAGACTCTGTGACTCCTCCCACCCCCTGAAAATTTCTAAAGTGAATTCATTCATTCATCCATGTATCTCACAAATAATTACTGAGCACCTACGTGTGTGAAGGCCTAGGCCAGACATTGAAAGTGTACATGGTCTGATCATGGAGCTGGTAGGGATTAAGTTACTAATAAACATCACAGAAGAGAATGTAAGAAGGCAGCCATGATAGGTACCATCAAGGGCAAGTATATGGTGGTGTGAGGACAGACACTGGTGTGGGGTTGACCTAATTAGCCAAGTTAGTGGGGTTGTCCCTGAAAAAGTGACAAGCTAAAATCTAAATAGTGGATAGAAGTTCACTAGGAGAAGAGAAATGGTGAGAGTGTTCCAGGAAAAGAGAACGATATGTGCAAAGGTCCTGTGGCAGGATATGGGATTGCATATTCTAGGACTCAAAGACTGGCATTGTGCAGAGAGTATAGGGACCTACTAGAGGAGGCAGGGATGACTTCCTTGAAAAGGAGGGAGCTGAGATCAGCTGCATGAAAGAAGTCAATGGGCCAGACCATCTCAGGCTATTGCAGAAGATGCCACTTTGCCAACAAAGGTCCATACAATCAAAGTTATGGTTTTTCCAGTAGTCGTGTATGGATGTAAGAGTTGGACCATAAAGAAGGCCAAGCACTGAAGAACTGATGCTTTTGAATTGTGATACTGGAGACGACTCTTGAGACTACGACTCCCTGGACTACAGGGAGATCAAACCCATCAATTCTAAAGGAAATCAACCCTGAATATTCATTGGAAGGACTGATACTGAAGCTGAAGCTCCAAAACTTTGGCCACCTGATGTGAAGAGCTGACCCATCTGAAAAGACTCTGATGCTGGGAAAGATTGAAGGCAAAAGAAGAAGGGGGTGGCAGAAGATGAGATGGCTGGATGGTATCACCAACTCACTGGACATGAGTTTGAGCAAACTCTGGGAGACAGTGAAGGACAGGGAAGCCTGGCATGCTGCAGTTCATGGGGTCACAAAGAGTTGGACATAAGTTAGAAATTGAAAAACAGCAACATTCTCACCCAGCAGAACTCCTCAGATGTGTTTCCTTCTTAAGCAACATGTGAAAAGTGTTAGCTTGGAGAAGGGGCAACTAAAATCCATTAGGGATTTTTCAAAAATTGGGTCTATATAACTGTGCTGAGAGACCTCCTTGGAATCAAGAACGTTTCCATCAGTTGGCAGTTGACAGCAAGTCTTAGACATGAGGAATCGTGTCCTGCCCTTGGCTGGCTGTGCCCCAGAGGATGGCTGTGTGTGTCCTGGCGGGCTTCCCGCTCCCAATCAAGCAGATGAAGATATACAGAGGGGACACAAATGATTTAGTAGGGAAAGAAAACCAACAGATCAGAGCCATGACCCAAACCCAGGAGACTTTGCCTTCCAATTGATCTGAGAGAGAAATCAGAGGTTGTTTTCCCTATAGAAATAATACAATCAAAGGCTGCAAGTTCCAAAATAAAGTTTAGAAACAGTAAATGGAGGGCATTCAAAATAGTGGTAATTGCCCATTCTTCCCCATTCTGTATGACTCACACTGGATCAATAATCCAAATGACTTTTCTTCTCATTAGTCCCAAAATGGAAAATTTTGCCAAACACACAAGGAGGAGAGATGGTGTGTATTAACTGAATTCAGCTTCATATATGTTAAGTGGCCTCACAAGTTTAAAACAAAATAACCTGCTTTACAGACTATCTATAATTCCCCGTGGCAAAGGAGATAATTAAAAGACTTACTGGGTATTTCTAAGCCAAAAAGCACCTCTGCCTCCATCATCTGGAAATTATGAGGCGGGCAGGTCAGTGCTCTTGTGAAGTGTGAATGTTAGTGTGTTAAATAAATATTTAAAAAAGGAACCTGCTTGACAGTTATTTTTAAGAGTCTGGCATATATATTTTTCCTTCATTCAAAGAGCTCAAAATTGGCTTAAGTGGAGTTTAATTGAAAAAGTTCACCTCAAGAGTGTGATTAAGCTTGGAAAATTTGAGCCAATAGGGGAATTTTTCATAAAACCATGACCGAGTGGAAATAGTGTTATAATGGAAGCCTGTGTGTAATGGGCACTGTTAAAATTATATACATATACATTTGACCATCAACAGGTAACCAACTTACAAGGTTATGATTCTATGAAGGGGTTCTGGCGATATTATAAGCTATAGGCGCAAAGCTCAAGTCATCAACGTTTCTAAATAGAATTACAGTTAGATTAAAAAATATTTCTGCTATAATTATATACCAGGCATGGTTTAGGATCTTATAATTAACTTCTCTATATACAGATTTTGGCTAAGTAGTAATGGGTGATCAGATTCACATGTAATGGAATCATAGGATATTCAAACAGGAAGAAGCCTCTGATTTTCTAGTTTGTCTTCGTCACTAAATTCATAAGGAAAACAAGTCAACGTGAAGAGCAGCAATCTTGCCAACAGAGACTGCTGGCAGTTCAGGTGATTTGTGAACACAAAGGTTCAGGGGAGAGAACAAAACTCCAGTGTCTTTGCCCAGTACTTTTCCTAGTTTGTAATGTTGATGCTCTTTTGGTTGGCTTCAAGCCTGCAGCCCATAGGGAATTCGAGAATTTTAATGTAAGAGGAGTGTAGGGGTGTCTATTTGGTTTGGAAAGGAGTGTGCAAGCAGCCAGAGACATGCTGTTCAAACTTGAATGTGAATCTGAGGTGTATCAAGTCTAGGACGGGGCTGTAGGAAGCTCCCAGGTGATGCTGACATGCTTGCTGGTCCTCCAGCCTCACTTTGAGGACTGAGTTGCAGGACCTGTCTTAGAGATGGGTTTGCATGCAGACACCAAGTGTAACTCAGACTGTGTGTTTATGAAGAATGTCCTGGGGGTGATTGATGGAGATTAGAGGTAACCCCTTCCAGTGGCTCTTGGATTGGCTGTTGAGTACGTTCAGCTACAGGGGCTTATTAAATGTAATGGTAAGTAAGACCCACCAGTAATTTCTAGACACTTACCATCCGGAAAGGTCATCTGCCCATCTTTAGAAAGGAGTTTGTTCAACAACTTGAATTGTGAGTTTTTATATCTCTTGCCAATTTTGAGAAGTTTCCCACCATTATTTTTCAAGTACTTTTTCTACTATCCTCCTGGAATGCCAATAGATGAGGGATATTTTGTTATAGTCCCACAGGTCTCTGAGGCTCTGTTCATTTTTTTTTTTTTTATTCTGTTCTCTCTCTGTTGCTCAGATTAATTTCTGTCTTTCTATCTCTCAATTCACTGAGTAGCCCCTCTCTCATTTCTACTCTGCTGTTGAGCCCATGGACTGAGGTTTTTATTTCAGTATTTTTTCTGTATTTTCTTTCTTTACATCTTATATTAGTTGTATTTTCCAGTTTTAAAATGTCCATTTGGGTCTGTTTCTTTGCCGAGGCTTTCTGTTTTCACACATAAGTTATAGATAGGTTAAAATGGCTCTAAATTACCAGCTAATTTGATGAAAGTGGCTGTGTTTTGATGGCTGATAAGTGGAGATGAAGTAATAAATGAAACAACTAAATACAATCATAAATGAATATGTGGTAGAAATGGAATATATTCATATTACATTTGATTTAGAGTAGTGGTCATAATGTAGCTACAGTCCATTGGATCACAAATAGTCAGACATGACTGAGGGACTAACAATGGTATATATGATATAATGGTCATAGTGAGATAGGGAATATGAACAGTCATTAGGAAAATTTTAAGGTTAGAGGAGAAAGCACCAGGAGAAACTCCTGGTTTTCCTGTAAGTGATTAGAGATGCCTTCATGGAAAACCAAAGATGCTTGAGATTCCTCATTACCTAGTAGAGGATCTCTGTGTTTATTTTCTATCTCTGTGTAACATGTTATTACACACTCAATGACTTAAATAGCACACATTTATTATCTCTTAGTTTTTGTAGGGAGGATTCTGGGCACAACTTAGCTGGTTCCTCTGCTTACGGTCTCACAAAGTTGTAACGAAATTATCAGCCAACATGTAATCTCATCTGAAAGCCCAGCTGGGAAACAGTCCATTTCTGAGCTCTCTCAGGTTGTTGGTGGAATTCACTGTCTTGTGGTGGGCAGGCTGAAGGGTCCATCTTCTTTCTTGACTAGAGACTACCCTCAGGTCCTACTGCTACTTGTAATTCCTAGAGACCCCATGTGATTCTCAGGGACAACCCACTATTCTATGCCACATCTCCCAGCCTGGCCACTTCCTTTTTCAAGCCATCAAGGATGGCCTATAGAGTGAATCTGCTAAATAGATGGATGTTACATAATATTTCACAACCATGGGAGGGTTATTCCCTCACTTTGGCTATGCTTTATTGACTAGAAGCAGGACATAGGACCTACTTCTAAGTCAAGGAGAAGGGTTTACACAAAAATGTGAATACCAGGAAGCAGAAATCATTGCTAGGGTGGTGTGGGTTGTGGTAGTTGACCCTAAATCTGCCTGCTGCAGCCTCCAAAGAGAGAGGATAAACCCACAAGATAAGCCTTCTTTGCGCCTTATTGAGAGTCTCTTGGACTGCAAAGAGATCAAACCAGTCAATCCTAAAGGATATCAGTCCTGAATATTCATTGGAAGGAGTGATGCTGAAGCTGAAGCTGATCTTGGCCACCTGATGGGAAGAACTGACTTATTGGGAAAGACCCTGATGCTGGGAAAGATTGAAGGCAGGAGGAGAAGAGGATGACAGACAAAGGATGAGATGGTTGGATGGCATCACCAACTCAGTGCACATGAGTTTGAGTAAGCTCCAGGAGTTGGTAATGGACAGGGAAACCTGGTGTGCTGTAATCCCGAAGAGTTGGACATGACTGACCAACTGAACTGAACTGCACCTTAATGTGCATAACATGACCTTTAGCAAGTCACTTCTCTTTTTCAAAGCTTTTTCTCCAGAAAGACTCTAGGACAGCTGTCTGTTTTCAGGTTCTTTGGAGCCAAAGGAGAACTATCGTGGCTACTTCTAAAAATGATACCGAGTTCAATGAGGATAATGTTAGTCACATTTTCCATCATTTCACTTTGTTAGAAGGTATAAATCTTGGCTTTTGTCTCAACATCTCAGAATGAGGCTTGTCCAGGGCTTCTCACAGAAACTGGAAGATGTGTTGAATTAAAGTCAAGCAGGTACAAAGAAAATTGTCATTGGTACAAAGAAATTGGGTAAGAACTTAAACGGCTCTTGCTTGGCAAGTTTTACCTAACTGAGCAAACTAAAAATTTACTTGGAAAAGTTGACCAAATGCCAGCTAGAAAGCAAGTTGCATAAACAAGCCCCATAAAGAACCAAGTCATGAGTTTTCAATTTTGATTACAGTTTTTTGAAGCAGAGAATTAAATGTAAAACATGTTTTTTCTCTTGCACAGCCCTTCCACCATGAGACTGTATTGAAGTCCTTTGGAGTCCATATATATATATATATTTTTTTTTTTTTTTTCAGTCCTCAAATTGTGTTCACAGTGGGAGCATCTGTGTGTCCAAACAAACAAACAAGTGAGATTAATGAACTCACCTTTAACCTTCTAAGTATTTATTCTGGAGCTCAGGGGAGAAGTATGTCTGTGCCAGTGGAAATCCCAAAACTGTCTCTGATAATTTGGTGTTACAGATAGCTCTGTCAGCTGCCTCATGCAGCACAGAGAGCATTGCCCTTCCCCTGACTCCAAGTCTCCTAACTCTTTCATTTCTCTCTTCATTCAAATGGATTGTATCTTATCCCTTTAGGTTCCTCTCTCTAAAACAGCTTCTTTTATCAGTGATATTAGCTGACATTTATTAAGCACCTACTACATCACTGATGGTGTTTGGCTATTTTAACCATCGTCATCATTATCTGTGGTGACCTAGATGGGCGGGATGAGGGTAAGGAGGTTCAAAAGGGAAGGGATATATGTATACATATGGCTGACTCACTTCACTGTACAACAGAAACTAACACAACATTCTAAAGCAATTGTACTCCAATAACAATGCTAAAATAAGTCATCGTTATTTAATATCTTAGAGCATTGACTATTGGAAAGGTAATGTTATCCTCTCCTTTAATTTTTGTACTAATTGCTCTAAGTAGGTATTTAAAAAAAAATAAAGTAGCTGCTTGCAATGCAGGAGATGCAGGTTCCATCCTTGGATCAGGAAGATGCCCTGGAGAAGGAAATGTCAACCCACTCCAGTATTCTTGCCTGGGAAATCCTGTGGACAGAAGAGCCTGGTGGGCTACAGTCCGTGGAGTCACAAAGAGTAAGATGTGACAAATGACTGAGCATGTACAGAATATAGAAAATTGAAACCAAGGTAAAAGAAAGCCCTTCCCCCTAGAAAAGAAAACTTGGGCCATTGGCAGGAGGCAGGCAGCTGGAGTGGGTTGCCATTTTCCCCTCCAGGGGACTTTCCTGATCCAGGGATGGAACCCAAGTCTCCTGTGTCTCCTACATCGCAGGTGGATTCTTTACTCACTGTGCCACCTGGGAAGCCGTTTAGCTCTGTTGATTAGAAGTGGACCCATTGGAAGGCCTCTAAAGGTGCTCCTTTAGCAAGTCCATTTTATTTGTCATGCTCCTCAAAGTGACTGCTACTGGCTTCCAGGATGCAGTGTTAGCAAGGCTTCTCAGGCTAAACTGGAAGCCACCAAGGCAGAGTTCCCTGTTTACTGGCAACAAGCCCGTCCCACACTTGTACCCAGTCTTCACAGCTCCAGGGACTATAATGCACTAGAAGTTCAGCGACACTTGTACACAATCTTTAGGGCTCCAGGAGCTACGATGCACCAGAAATTCAGCTACCTGTCATTTGTTTTCATGCCGTTTAATCCGATTATGCTACCCTCTTATTTATTTGTGGATTCTAGATTACATTTTCATGGTCTGGTTTGCATCCTCTCCCTCCATCCCCGCATCTATTTTCCTGGTTGATAACATTTTAAAAGGACATCTGTTGTGCTAAAGATGGCTTTTTACTTAGGACGCAAAGTCGTTGGGATGTGTGGTAGCAATTTTTCTTGAGTAATAACCTCCCTTATCTTATCAAACCAGGTTTTGGTCGCAGGAAGACTTTGTTAATCTAGTTGTTGTTTAACTTTGCCATTTGTTGGCTGACTGAATGGGTAATGAATGCCCTCTCATACCTCGTTCTGACTTCGCACACATTTGTCTTCAGCTCTGAAGAAGGGGTCTGGAGTCTGTGGGCTTCCACTATGACCAGTATGCCTGATCTGGCTTTCAAATCCCCAGCTCCAGCTGGTTAACCTAATATGATTGGTCTCCTTATAAGAAGAGAAGAGACACAGGTGCATCCAGAGCGAAGACAGCCCCCTGAGGACAGAGGCAGAGACCTGAGTGATGCATCTGCCAAGCACTGAGCAACGCCGAGGTTCCATGGCCATGCCAGCAGTTCAAAGAGGGAAGGAAATGATCTTCCATACAGTTTTCAGGGCTGTGTTGAAACCTCAGTGTCTTGACTTCTAGCTTCCAGAATTGTAGACAACAAACTTCTGTTGTTTTAAGCCCCCTCCTGTCTGCCGTACTTCATGACTACAACTCTAGGAAACTAAGATGGACGCACCGGTCTCACCTCCTCTCTCTGACTCGCCCCCAGCCACACTGGTCATCTTTCTCTCCCTCAAGATGCCAAGCTCACCATTCCCTTTCTTTGGAGGAAGAAGTGTTTTCTGTTGATGTTACAATCTGACTCCTTCCTGGCATGTAGACGACAGCTTAAATCTCACCTCCTTGCAAGAACTCCTTGGACCACTACATGTAATGTCCTCATCAACTACTATTTTTTCCCATGCCACTTTACACTCTGTTTTGATTCCCTGCCTAGAACATAACAGTGCAAGTAATATTTCTTGTTTGTTTGTTACCAGGTTTCATGTCTACACGTGAAAGTGAAAATCTCTCAGTCATGTCTGACTACTTGCAACCGCATGGACTATACAGTCCATGGAATTTTCCAGGCCAGAATACTGGAGTGGGTAGCCTTTCCCTTCTCCAGGGGATCTTCCCAAACCAGGGACCAAACCCAGGTCTCCCACAGTGCAGGCAGATTCTTTACCAGCTGAGTCACAACGGAAGTCCTACATATAAACTCCACAAACCAGAAGTCTTTTCTCTCCTGTGAACGCCTATATCTCTTTCACCTGGAATTTTGCCCAAACTTTGTAAATACTCCATGAATATTTTTGTTTTTTCAAATTAATTTTTATTGGAGTATAGCTCGTTTATAGTGTTATGTTACTTTCTGTTGTATAGCAAAGTAACTTGGTTATACATACATACATATTTGGGCTTTCCAGGTGGTGCTAGTGGTAAGCAACCTTCCTGTCAATGACCGAGGTTTGATCCCTGGGTTGGGAAGATCCCCTGCAGGAGGGCATGGCAATCTACTCCAGGGTATTGTTGCCTGGAGAATTCCATGGACAGAGGAGCCTGGAGGGCTACAGTCCATAGAGTCACAAAGAATTGGACATAAATTAAGTGACTTAGCACATATACACATCTTTACTCTTTTTTAGATTCTTTTCCCAAAGTCATTACAGAGTATTGAGTAGAGTTCCCTGTGCTATACTGTAAGTCCTTATCAGTTATCTAATTTGTATACAGTGGTGTGTATATACATACTACCATGAATAGTTTTTGAATAAATGGGCCAGTCAAAAATTTTTTTAAAAAGGTCTTTACCAAAATGAATCTGGTTCAAGAGACTGGATGATAAGGAGAAGAACATCAGCAATTCAATGGGTCTTTGAGATGGACAGACTAGAAGCTTCGGATGAAAGGAGAAGGGGTTCTCAGAAGAAGATGTCCTCCCATGGGTGAGAGGAACCTCAGCCCCTGCTTAGTGCTTAATCTCTGATGAAAGGGACACGGTTGGTTGTGCTCCATCAAGCCCACCCTTTCCCTTTACAAATATTTACACTCTGAGCTCCTCCTCCTCCAGGGCTAACAGGAGCCCGGGAGAGGCTGTTGCTACCATGGGATCTAATGGAGACATTGCAGTGCTATTAGCACAGATGGTTGTCATATGTATGCAAATGAGGCACAAATTGAATTTGGTGTCCCCTCTCACCAGCTGTCCTGTCCAGGGAGGCTCCCACAGCAGCAGAGGAGCTGCTAAGATACCACTCATCTGTCACCACAGACTAATTACAACGAGCACATTAATCACCATTTGTTTCTAGCACAAAGGAAAATATCTTGTTTTTCAAGTACGTCCTGTTAAAAGGTGTCCAGCCTGGTAGAAACAAGGCCCTGAAGGGCAGGAGACTTCACCAGTTAGGAACAAGAGGCCAATGGAGGGATGAAAGCCCCAGACTGCACGCTCTCTGCTGGTGAGTATTGAAGGGGAGGAGGGAGGCTGATGGCCAGTTTTCACCTTACCAGATGTTTGAGCAGACCAGAGTTTCGAAGAGTTCCTTTTGCTTAATGGAGCCTCAGAGAATCAGGAGTTCACAGAAAGAGATGCTTTAGATGATGTCGATGATGATAGTGGTAATGGTGGGGAAGATGGTGATGGGGTGATGATGATGGGGGTGATGGTCATGATGATGGTGATGGTGGTGATGGTGGTGATGATGGTAATAATGATGATGATGGTGATGGTGGCTATTTTTTGGTCAAAAGGCAATGGATAGGGCACTGGTTGAGAATTCAAGGGACCCAATTTCAGCTCTGGACATATATCTAGTTCTTATTCAAAAACTGGATTAGACTAATGACTTTTCATTTTTTTTGGAGAGTCAGAACACAATTGAATATTCAATGAATACAATGGACTCTGACACCATAAAAATCTGTGTGAATAAAATTTTATATACAGTTACAGTGTAACTGAAAATGGGGTCCAGCTGCGCACTGCTCAAAAGCCAATAGACAAGCAAGACTGGTAGAAAGGAAAGTTTGCTTTATTTTGGATGCTGGCAATGAGTGGGGAGGGTGGATGCCTGTCCAAAGACTGACTCCCCCACTACAGTCAGAGGGCAAGAGCTTTTATAGACAGAGGGAGAGCCTACATGCAAAAACAGCACAGTCAGCTCTGACAGTCATCTTGAAATTGGTCAACAGTGGTCTGACCAGCATCATCGTGAATGTTTTAAGTACAGTTAGTCTGCAGTTCCAGGATCTGTTTGTTCCCATTTTCCTGAGGCCGGTTCTCTGAATTGTGGCAGCTTATGTTATGGCTACAGCCTGATCATCAGGTAGTTAACTTCCCCACCTGTGAAGATTTCAGTATCTGCAAAACCATTCACAGGACACAGCTCAGAATATTATCTATACCCCTCGAGAGGGAACTAGACATCCTTGACTTTGCTTAATGACCAAAGTATTATTATTTGGTCTCCTTTGTTTTCCTTTGTGTCTGCACATTCTCAAAAGATGGGGGGAAATCAGCTCACCCCTAGAAGAGTATTGATTACATAAATTATTTTCAGCTATGCAAAGGAATGCTGTGTTCTGTGCTCAGTCACTAAAAGTCACATCTAACTCTTTTGCAACACTATGGACTGTAGCCTGCCAATGCCTCTGTCCATGGGATTTTCCAGGCAAGAATACTGGAATGGGTTGCCATTTCCTCCTTCAGGGGATCTTCCCGACCCAGAGACTGAACCTATGTCTCCTACATTGGCAGAGAGATTCTTTATTACTGAGTCACCTGGAAAGCCCTTGTATGGTCACCTGTACAAAGGAACACTACACAGTAATTTTAAAAGGATGGTTGAGATGCCCATGTATTGACATGATAATACGTCCATGGTATAGTCAATGGGATGACCAAAAAAGACTTCAAAATACTATCTCTTTACTGTAAGATCTTATTGATGTAGATATTTATAGGAGCCATCCAACGGAGAAAGAAATGGCAACACACTCCAGTATTCTGGCCTGGAGAATTTCATGGACAGAGGAGCCTGGCGGGCTACACACCATGGGGGTTGCAGAGTCAGACACGACTGAGTGACTAACACTTTCACTTTCGGATATTTATAGAAGCCATCAGATGGGGATGTCCTCACATTCCCATCCCCAGATTTACATACCACCCTTGATTTGTCAGCCTACCCTGCATCTACCACGATGGTCCAAGGCTCGCATCAAGGACGGTCATTCCACATCTGGCCTGCATCTCCTCCTGCCCTCTTGGGGACATCACTCTTGCAGCTACCACCCTCTTCTCCTTCATTGTGGAATTCTTCTTTTCCATCAGGCCACTCCCATCAGTGTGGTCAGAAGCTCTCCCTTTTCCCCACCTCTTCAGCAGCTGCTGCATCATTTACGCTAGTCTATTCAGAGCAGAACTCAAAAATGTCACAACGGGGCTGTTTCCACTTCAGCTGACTCCAATCTGGCTCCCGTCCCTGTCACTCTCATCAAGGTTGCAAACTGCCTCCTGTTGCCAAATCCTTTGGTGCTTCTCTGAGCTCAGCAGCTCATCTCAGCGGCCTGTTGTACCATCGACTTGCTTCGGCTCATAGCCCTTCATCCCAGCCTTTCCTTTTCTTCAGTGGCCTTTACTTCTCGAACTGAGGTCTGCTGTTGCCTGCCTCTGAGCTTGGCTGATTCCTCTTTTTTTCCCTGGGTTGGTTGTTCTTAACTCTGCTTGCCCATCAGCACCATCTGGAAAGGTTTCTACATGCGGTGATGCTGGGACCCCAGACAAGGGGGATTAGACTCTCCAGGTGACACTTCTGTGCACTCAGTTCCATAGATTTGCATATTATCCTCAAGGGACCAAACTGCTACTGTGTGTATGTGTTAGTCGCTTAGTTGTGTCTGACTTTGCAACCCCATGGACTGTAGCCTGCCAGTTTCCTCGGTCCATGGAATTCTCCCGCAAGCATACTGAAGTCGGTTGTCATTCCCTTCTCCAGGGGATCTTCCTGACTCAGGGACTGAACCTGGGTCTCCAGCATTGCAGGCAGATTCTTTACCATCTGAGTCATCAGGGAAGCCCATTGAAAGATTATGTGCCTCTTATTATTAGTCACTTCCCATTCACTCAGGAAGGAAGCATATTTGGGGAAGCTCGTATGCCTGTGTTACTGATTTCTCTCAGAATTGGTTTATGATCCGTGCCCAGAAAAATCCATCTCGAAGGCACACTTGTTTATTACCCAAAAAGCATCGCCCTGCTTGATCACCCTTCTTTCATCAGGCTTGGCAATGAATAGCTCTCAGCTAGTTTCCAAAATAAAATCCACCCTAAGCAAATGAGGACTCGCCCCCAGTAACAATTTTGCAAGGGATGTGTTGCAGCTTTGGGGGCGTAAAGGATTGAACCCAGAAAGACATCACCGGTGGTGTACTGCATTGCATGACTCCTGCTTTAAATCAAGAAGGACACATCAGGATGTCGAGGTTCTGGCATGTTTATTCTTTAAAAACCAGCCTGGTTACCTTCGCGTTATACCTGGCAGGTCTCAGCTGGTGTGACACAGCCGATTAGCTCAGGAAGCTTCCTGCGAGGGTGAGAAAACCAGAAAGAAAGCAGGGGGTGCTTCTGACTGGGGACCCACCGCTGTCTGCTGATCTTGCTGAAGGGCAGGCTGATGAGTCCGCCACAGCCCACATTGCTTTGGACCTGACAAGGGGGACCAAATCACAGAAGGCTTTCTCCGGAGGTAACTCCGTTGCTTCCAGGCTGGGAAGACTTTGGTTACCCTGTGCTCCGAGCAAGAATTGGAGTCACTGGGTATAATGAAATAAAGGCCTGGGTTCAGAAGCATGATAATTATAAGTAAGCTCTGGGGTCCTTCACTTGCTTCTCCAAGCAGTAGAATTTGATGTGGCTGGGAGCAGGGAGTGGGCGTGGAAAAAGCTCAGGTCAACCCTCTGGCCTCATGGCTCAACACACAACTGTAAACGCTGTGTGTTTCTTTCACTTTTATTTTTGATTTTGTATGTGGAATATTACTTAGCCATAAAAAGGAATGGCTTTGAGTCAGTTCTGGTCTTGTGTGTCTTTGTTTCTGTTTTTTCTTTTGGCTGTGCCACACGGAATATAGGATCTTAGTTCCTTAGCCAGGGATTGAACCCATGCCCCCTGCAGTGAAAGCACAGGTTCTTAACCACTGTACCACCAGGGAAGCCCCAGTTCTGTTTTCTACATAACTTCTTATACTCTTGTTGGCCTCTTCTTCCAACCTTCCTAATAATGATGATTATTCTGCTTCTGTATCTTTCACAAATGCTCCGGAAATAACACAGGGGTGCTTTCCACAGCTTATCAGTGAGCAGGATTACAAGACTGCGAAGACCCGCTGATGGGACTCTGTCCCAGGTTCAAAAACCAGGGTAGGGGCGGCAACATGTGATTTAACAAGCCCGGGGATGCTGGTGTTGGATCCAGGTTGAGAACCTTCCATGAACCACATTTCTCTGTCTCCTGTATGGTAGAAAACAGCCAATGACATCACCTGTCTCTTGCATGCCATGGATTCAGCCACGATGAGAAGTCTGCATTTACTGTCATTTGTTCTCAAATTAGAATTTACTCAGAAGGGACCCAATGGGCTAACCCAGTGGTTAATAATCTGCCTGCCAGTGCAGGGAACACGGGTTCCATCTCTGGTCCAGGAAGACCCCACAAGCCGTAGAGCAACTAAGCCCGTGTACCACAACTACTGAGCCCGCAGGCCCTGGAACCCATACTCTGCAATAAGAGAAGCCACTGCAGTGAGAAGCCTGTGCACCATGGGTAGAGAGTAGCCTCTACTCTCTGCAACCAGAGACAGCCCATGAGCAGCCACGAAGACCCAGCACAGCCAATAAATAAATACATTAAAAACAGAAAAGGGACTCATTGATGGAGCTTGGGTTAGCACACGACTCCTGGGACATACACTATAAGTGGAAGGTGAACGTGGATACAGAGGGCAAGTAGCATTGTATAAACATGTTTACTCCAATGTACAGTCAAATAAATGATCAAAAAGGGGCAATGCCTAGGGAAAAGATGCTGGGAAAGCAGTCTAATAATAAGAATATGTGCTTACGTGCTAAGTCGCTTCAGTCGTGTCCGACTCTGTGACTTTATGGACTGTAGCCCACCAGGCTTTTCTGTCCATGGGATTCTTCAGGCAAGAATACTGGCCTGGATTGCCATGCCCTCCCCCAGGAGATCTTCCCAGCCCAGAGGCTGAACCCGTGTCTCACGTCTCCTACATTGGCAGGCAGATTCTTTACCACTAGTGCCATCTGGGAAGCTCTAATAATGAAAATAGATGTGGTTAGAAGAAGAATTTGTAGCAGCAGCGGTAACAAGTACCAGCAACAGTGGTAACATCTACCAATCATTCAATATTTACTCTGTCAGGCTTAGAGCTTACCATGTTTTTCATGGATTATTCCATCTAATTCTCACCACACCTCTAGAAAGTAGGTACTGTCAATATTCATATTTTACAGAGGAGGGACTGTTTAGAGAAACTACTTGAGTTGACAAAGCCTGTAAGCAGGATAAAACTGTCAGCAACCTGAGGCTTAGCTCCTGCCATGTTCCAACTTGACAACTTGTCTGCTGCTGATGGCCACACACCTTAATCCATCAGGTTGTTTGAGACTGGACGAGGTGAAGTTGAAATTCTATCCGTCTCCCAGTCCTGACAGACCGTCTGCGGCCATTTGGTATTTAAAAATTTGGCCCGATGCACCCTGCATCGCAGAGCAAAACAAGGAAGGTGCTGGAGATGTGGGATTCTCAAGGGCAAGTTTGTTTTTGAGACTCTGGAAGTATTTGAAATTTACTTTGTCTAAGCTCCAGCTGGACGCTGAGAATTAAAAGCAGTTTGTGTGTGTGTATGTGTATGTGTGTGCTAAGTCTCTTCAGACATGTAGGACTCTTTGAAACTCATGGACTGTAGCCGGCCAAGCTTTGCTGTCCATGAGATTCTCCAGGCAAGAATACTGGAGTGGGTTGCTGTGCCCTCCTCCAGGTTATCTTCCCAATCCAGGGATTGAACCCATGTCCCTTCTGTCCCCTGCATTGGCAGGCAGGTTCTTTACCACTAGTGCCACGTGGGAAGCCCAAAAGTATTAACTGCCTCTAAAACAGGAGACCATAAGTGGAGAGCAAAGGTGAACTGGAGAGAGAGTTCCAGCAACCAAAGCAATGGGGCTCTGCCTGGAGACCTGATTGGAATCTCAGAGCTTTCCCCTCCGGTTGCCCCACTCATGTGCTTCCACAACTTTAAATCTGTTAGCAACAGTCTGAGATGCATCAGCTCTTACATGTTGCGGTAGGAAGGGAAGCTGTTCCAGGAGAAACTATGGGCTTGAGTTTTGGGTTATTTTATCCTGCTTGGCTGGCAAATGTGAACAACCTTATACTTCTTTCTCTCTTTTTAATTGAATTATAGTTGATTTACAATATTATGCTAACTTCTGCGGTACATCAAAGTAGTTCAGTTATACATACATATATTCTATTTAAAATATTCTTTTATAGTTTATTATAGGATATATAATTCTGAATATAGTCCTCAGTGCTATACAGGAGGACCTTGTTTATTCATTCAATATATAATAGGTTGCATCAGCTAATCCTAAACTCCCACCCTATCCCTCCCCACCTCCCTCCCGCTTGGCAACCACGAGTCTGTTCTCTAGGTCTGTGAGTCTATTTCATTTTGTAGATAAGTTCATTTGTGTCCTCTTTTAGAGTGACATCATATGGTATTTGTCTTTCTCTTTCTGACTTAACTTCACTTAGTGTGATGATCTCTGAGTCCATCCATGTTGCTGCAAATGGCTTTATTTCATTCTTTCTTATTGCTCGTAATATTCCATTGTGGGGCTTCCCAGGTGGCTCAGTAGTAAAGAATCTACCTGCCAATGCAGGAGACTCAGGTTCAATCCCTAGGTCAGGAAGATCCCCTGGAGAAGGAAATGGCAACCCATCCACTCTTGCCTGGGAAATTCCATGGAGAGAGGAGCTTGGCAGGCCACAGTCTAAGAGGTCGCAAAGAGTAGGACACAACTTAGCAACTCAACAACAACAACAACAATATTCAGTTGTATATATATGTGCCACATCTTCTTTATCCAATCCTCTGTTGATGGACATTTATGTTGTTTCCACTTCTTGGCTATTGTGAACATAGGGTTGCGTACAACCTTATGCTTTTTATTCATTGAGTCATTTTGTTTATTCCCCCCAAGTTCTTTGTAGCCTCAGCCTCTCTCCTGATGCTCCAAGCATTTCTGATTTATCTTCCTAGAACTTCACAGCACAATCCCTCTCTCCTGCATCCCATCACCTGTGATCCTCTCAACCTTCCACCTCCTGTTGGGCAGCTTCTCCAGCACCCGCCCTCCCACACTCTTGCTTTCAGGTTCCCTTTTCCAGCTTTTCAGCTAGTTCCCCCTGTTCAAAGTGAACAGGATCCCAAGCCTGTCTGTCTCTCTCCTTCTCCCCTTCTCTCTTCCTCTCCTTCTCTCTCATCCAAGAAGCAACCATCCAGAGAACGCCAATTTCCTCCTTTCATAGCACCAATAAAAGTACTCAAGGGCATTTTGTTTACTAGGACCCATACAGGCTCATATCTTGACTAGAACAGCCAGGAACCACAGATACAATGGGGAGCTTTTCATCATGGTCCCCACAGGGTCCCTTGTGATGTTTTAATGGTCAAGACCAAACTTAATTCAAATCCAGCAGGCGTTATTAGAAGTCATGTTGGCTAGCATGGCTTTATTGCTCTCATTTTTAATTATGAAGTGTAATAAGGTCACATTTCTGGAAATAGAACTCAGTAAGATACATGGGTTTAATTTGTAAAAGTAATCTCCCTTCATAGATGATATGTTTCATTCCACTTCAGCTAAAACCCACATCAATAGCAGAAAAATGTAACAGGCTTCAATTAGCCTTGGTAATCCTCCTCCACAATGATGAACGGGAAAAGAAACAGAAATTCACATCTTCATCACATAAAGACTTTGATGATACAAAATAGATTGGCTCTATTTATTTCTCTGCTGCAGTCCACGTCTTCTTGAAAGGTTGTAATATGATAAAACGATTTTAATAAAAAGGAGGTGAACAGGATCCCTTGGAATTGAGTCAAGAAGCTTTCAACTAGGAAGCACAGAGGATACAGGAGATCTTTTGCAAACTGGAGGCTGGTGTTGCTCTGTGCTTGGATGGGCTTGGCTGGAAGGCATGGCATCTGGAAGAAACTTTAGCTTAAAGGAGCTGATTAAGGGCTATTTCTGTGATGAAAATCTTATTTATAAGCTGCTCAGGGTCAAATAGCTCTCAGTCAGGTATTGAAATGGTGTAGCTTTTTTAAAGCCCTACTTTAAAAAGTAGTCATGTATGGTTGTGAGAGTTGGACCATAAAGAAGACTGAGCGCTGAAGAATTGATGCTTTCAAACTGTGGTGTTGGAGAAAACAATTGAGAGTCCCTTGGACCTTAAGGAGAGCAAACCAGTCAATCTTAAAGGAAATCAACCCTGAATATTCATTGGAAGGACGGATGCTAAAGCTGACGCTCCAATACTTTGGCCACCTAATGAGAAGAGTCAACTCATTGTAAAAGCCCCTGATACTGGGAAAGATTGAAGGCAAAAAGAAGATGGGGAAGATAGAAGATAAGATGGTTGGATGACATCACTGATTCAATGGACATTAATCTGAGCAAGGTCTGGGAAATGGTGAAGGACAGGGAAGCCTGGCATGCTGCAGCCCATAAGATCACAAAGAGTTGGGCACAACTTATTGACTGAACAACAACAATGATAAAAAAAAAATAGAGTGGAATTCATTGCTCAGTGGGTCTGATTGATTCAGGAAGGGAAAGGGTATAAACAGAAGATCGAGGTTTTAAACTCAGGTATGTAACCTGTATCATGCACCTGCACCTTCTCAGTCTTTTTTTACTTCTCTGTAAAGCAGGAAAATGCAGCTTGATCACGATGGTGGTTTTTTCTCATTTCCATGTCAGTTTATCAGTATCTATGATGAGTGAATCCTGGCTATAACTTTATAAAGACTTACAGCTATTTTTAAAAAGATTACAATTTTATTTCTTTAAATTTAATTTTTATTTTATATTGGAGTATTGTCGATTTTACCATGTTGTGTTAGTTTCCAGTGTACAGTAAAGTATTTCAGTTACACATATATCCATTCTTTCTCAGATTCTTTTCCCATGTAAGTTATTCTAGAATATTAAGTAAAGTGCCCAGTGCTTACAGTAGGTCCTTGTTGATTATCTATTTTATATATAGTAGTATGTGTATGTTAATCCCAAACCTCTGATTTATCCTTCCCTACCTTTCTCCTTTGGTAACCATAAATTTGTTTTTGAAGTCTGTGTGCATGCTTGCGTGTGCATGTGTGTGTGCGTGCACACATGTGTAGAGGGCTGTGGGAATTCTTTCTCTGCCTTTCAGCGTGCTGCCCATTCTGGCTGCTTCAATTTGGCTTTCCTCAAGTTACCACTCCTACCCCTTCATGCCTCTTATCTCTCTTGTGCTGAGTGACTCAGCCTTGTCTGAGCTCCCAGACATTAGGGTATATCCCTAAATGACATAGCCACACTCAGCAACACCAAAGGCCAGGCCCTATGGATAGAATCCATTGGTGTAAGAAGGACAGGGTCATCAGACTTCATCAAAATATGTCTTCTAAGTATGTGCAGCAACTTGTCACATGAGAACATATTGGGTGAAAAACGTATTCTCCATTGCCTTAACATTTAAAGACATTCAGGTAGACTGTCAACATATTTAATTTATACATGTATGTACAAGACATTTCTAAAAGATTTTTTTGATGTGGACCATTTTTAAAGTCTTTAAAGAATTTGTTACAATATTGCCTCTGTTTTATGTTTTGTTTTTTTGGCCCCGAGACTTGTGGGATCTTAGCTCACTGACCAGGGATCAAACCCAAACCGTCTGCATTGGAAAGCGGAGTTTTAACCTTTGGATCACCAGGGAAGGTCCCGAACAAGACGTTCTGGGGAAAAAAAAAAAAAAAAGACGTTCTGGGGACTCTGGGTGCCAAGGATCTCTGGCTTATTAGACATTTGCTATTCCTCCATCACCTACCAACTCATTTGGAAAAGACTGCGATGCTGGGAAAGATTGAAGACAAAAGGAGAAGAGGATGGCGGAAGATAAGGTAGTTAGATAGCATCACGGACTCAATGGACATAAGTTTGAGCAAACTCTGGGAGACAGTGGAGGACAGAAGAGCTGGGAGTGCCGCAGTGCATGGGGTCACAAAGAGTCAGATACAACTTAGTGACTGAAGAACAACATTACCCTCCAGCTGAAGCTACCTAAGGAAATGTAAAATCTAGATGAAAATGAATGGAATGCAAGCCTGGCCCTCAGACCCCTTCACTGTGCTGTCTTGCCTTAAACTGCTATCCCCCAAACTACTGTTATACAGAAATTCTGGCATTTCTACTGTGGTAGAAAATTAGTGAAAATGGTCCCTGCTCTCAAAGAAATCATAGTCCTGTGGAAAGACAGGCTTTATACACTGTGGATAATAGAAGGCAGTCTAAAATCAGCCCTCAAATTGATATCCAAACAAAGTATTCAGAGCAAACATGGGGGCGGAGTGATTAATCGTGGCAGATGTTTACCAAGAGTAATGATTTTAAGAGTCATCACGCTTTTTCCATCACACGGGCGATGCTAATCCCAATTCATTCATCATCAAACCTCACCTAGCTTGGCCATTTATCTTGAAGGCAAACCCAGCTTTATTCTGGGAAATCAGTCAACTCCATTTATCCTATGACTGCAGACGCTCAGAGAGGATAACTGCCCTGAGCCATATTTCATGCTCATCCACTCACGTGGGGACCAGCATCTTGCCTGGTGATCTTTTAAACTGGGAAGGTTTTTAATTCCATCTGAATCGGAGGCTGGGTGATAAAGCAGCCCCATAGCCCTGACTTATATTCTGGGACAGCCATGCTTCCTTGTCTCTGGTCTCACCTTTTAGAGAAATGAATGTTGGGTACCTTCCTTTAGGAGTCTGGCTCAGATGGTAAAGAATCCTCCTGCAATGCAGGAGCCACAGGAGATGAGGGTTCAATCCCTGGGTTGGGAAGATCCCCTGGAGGAGGACATGGCAACCTACTCCAGTATTCTTGCCTGGAGAATCCCATGGACAGAGGAGGCTGGAGGGCTACATTCCATGGGGTCACAAAGAGTCGGACACAAGTGAATCGACTTAGCACACATGCACCTCAGGAGTAAAGATGAAGGTGGTGAGATAATTGAGGTGGATCCTTCTTTCTCAAGAAATAAAGGCCAGTGTTCTGGTAAGCTGAGATGATGCAAGGGTGGAGATGATGTGAGAGGGAGGGGGCCCAGATCAATGGATCATGAAAACACAGAAAATGGAGAAATAGATTCTAACTGAGAGACTGGGACCAGCTCAATTCTCATTCCTTTATTAAAATAAGAAGTGCTGCTTCTTCTTGTCCAGGCAGACCTTTTCAGTTCTTCATGATAACGTGTATTCCTGTTTCCCAAATGACTTAATGATTCCTCTCAACTAACCTTTTTTTTCACAAAGAGGTGTAGGTCTTTTCCATTGTGGAGAAAATTTCCATAAACCTCATCAGCTTCCTATGGTTACTTCTTCTTTCCTTTCTCAACCCAGCATCTCAAGTTGAGCCCTCATGATACCCTTCACCAGAGCTGACACCACGCTGCCAACAATGCTTCTTCAAAGTCTAGGCATCTTCTCACCACCTTGCTTTAGCCTGCATTCCTTTCCCCCAATAGTCCTTGAATGGCTATTATTTATGGATCATGCTGCTACTTGTTAATCTGTATTTCCTCTTCCTGTTCAAATTTTGTTGGCTTTTTGCAATTTGGATGTGGTTTCAACTAGAAATCTTAGTCCAAGGGTTGATAAGCTACAGTTCAGTTCAGTTCAGTTCAGTTGCTTAGTCATGTCTGACTCTTTGCAACCCCATGGACTGCAGCACACCAGGCCTCCCTGTCCATCACCAACTCCCAGAGTTTACTCAGACTCATGTCCATTGAGTTGGTGATGCCATCCAACCATCTCATCCTCTCTTGTTCCCTTCTCCTTCCACCTTCAATCTTTCCCAGCATCAGGGTCTTTTCCAGTGAGTCAGCTCTTCACAGCAGGTGGCCAAAGTATTGGAGTTTCAGCTTCAGCATCCGTCCTTCCAATGAATATTCAGGACTGATTTCCTTTAGGACAGACTGGTTGGATCTCCTTGCTGTCCAAAGGACTCTCAAGAGTCTTCTCCAACACCACAGTTCAAAAGAATCAATTCTTCAGTGCCCAGCTTTCTTTATAGTCTAACTCTCACATCCATACATGACTTCTGGAAAAACCATAGCTTTGGCAAGATTCAACCATTTGGCAAAATTGGCTCACTGCCTGTTTTTGTAAATGAAGTTTTATTGGAACACAGCCATCCTTATTCACTTATGTATTGCTTACTACTGCCTTTGTGCAACCACAGGAAGAGGTGATTAATTTCAATATAGTCCCAAAAGCCTAAAATACTTAGTATCTGGTCTTTTACAGAAAAAACTTGCTAGGCTAGGAGTTAATCTTTCTCATAGTATCATAGGCTCAATGTGATCCTCGGTTCTTTTAAATTTTGATAAATTGATGACAGACTTTGGGAAGACTACATTCTCTCCTAAGAATCCCTGGTTCAAAAAGCTGAGAGAATCCCAATACAAGAAGAGATGTTCATATTTCCATTAACCTGTGCTGCAAACCAGGGCAGCCACATGCTCACAAAAGACCCAGAAGATATGACTCACATCAGACACCCCTTGCTTCCTCAGGACTTACTCTTCTCTTTCCCTGGAAAGAACCCTAAGTTCTTGTTACTAGTGCTTAGGTTGTTGAGTGACTCTAGGGGTTGCTTCCTCTTCTATGGACTCTCTTTTTCTGGTGAAGGCAGCGTGATGCACCATGAAGCACTGTATTTGTCTCGTGAGGAGGTGGAAGACCACCGCCTTTTACTATGAAGTCTTCTGTTCTGTTTGAATTATTTTTCCTTCCTCATGAGTACATGTTACATTGAGAAAGTCCCTGGAAGATAAGTGAGTAGTGAGAAAAACTGCACAACTATTGCTACTAACAAGCAGCTATTCATAATGGAATGTTTATGGAAAATGTTATAGACACGCACCCACACAACTTGTTATAATGATGGCCTCTGAAGAAGGCATGTGGAGGCTTTTGGCATACACTCCTTTATGCTGCTTGTTTTCATTTCATTTGCATTGTGTTGCTTTCATTTCATCTTATTTTGCATTTATTATCTACTTCATAAGTAAGTTCAAAACAAAGTGAAATGAAGGTCTTTCCCTTGAACATAAAAGCTCCTAGAACTGGAAAGACTCTCAGAAATGAATGGGTTTAAACTTCCTCCTTAATTTAGAGGTATTTAAATGTTGAGAAGGCACCCAAGTGAGGTCTGATATCTCTATTAGAAGCCAGACTGCATGACTGCATAAAATCTGCCGTCCAGGCTGTTGACGCGGCTGCGGCTGCCGGCGGCAGGTCAGGGAATCCGGGGAGGTAATCACTGGATGCAGTCACAACAGTGCCAGAGGAGGGAATGAGAGGTTTCCTGTCTGTGGCAGGTTTCTGCTTTTGTTTCAAAAGCCCTTATCTCTGTCAGGTTGGGTCTGCCTCCGCTCACCTCACAGCTCGCCTGGCTCTGGTTTTTTGCTTCTGTATCGGCTCCAGTCCTAGACAGTGCCCCTGTCTGCCCTGGCTTTGACCTGCAACGTCTCTT
Source organism: Cervus canadensis (assembly GCF_019320065.1). Classification (NCBI taxonomy): domain Eukaryota; kingdom Metazoa; phylum Chordata; class Mammalia; order Artiodactyla; family Cervidae; genus Cervus; species Cervus canadensis. The sequence continues at coordinate 28,842,246 of NC_057386.1, forward strand.
TATTTCCCAAGCACTGCACCTCTGTCCTCAAGTTCAGCCACTTTACTGCTTCTCCCACCAGGGAACAAGAGGTCTCGTTGTAAATGCGGGTCGTAAATAACCACGAGGTCACAAGTGGGCAGTGAGAGCTGGGCAGCGTGAGTGATGGAGTGGTGGAGGCAAGAAGTGAGCATTTATCCCGGTGGATCGGAAGAGCACATTTGTGCGGGAGGGGGGATGAGAGAGGAAGGAGGACTGAGGGTCTGTTTGGAAAAGGGAAGCATCAAATCCAAGACCTCCAAGGACAGAGCTAAGAAAGAAAAGGAGGGAGGAGATAAATGTCCATTTGCTGACTTCCTTCTGTGGACCAGAGGCTCTTTGGATGGGATCTCATTTTATTTTCTCAACCCTCCCATTTTGCAGCTAAGGGCTCTGAAGCTTATGGGAACTAAATATCTTGACAAAGACCCACAACTGGCAGGTGGAGATACAAGGATTAGAAGAAGAGGATATATATTAATCCCATTCTCCCAATTCATCCTACCGCCTTTCCCCTCTTGATGTCCACACTGTTGTTCTCTACGTCTGTGTCTCTATTCCTGCTTTGCAAATAAGTTCCCCTGTACCATTTTTTTCTAGATTCCATATATATGCATTGATATACGATGTCTGTTTTTCTCTTTCTGACTTATTTCACTCTCATGACAGTCTCTGGGTCCATCCACGTCTCTTCAGATGGCACAAGCTTGCTCCATTTCATGGCTGAGTAATATTCCACTGTATATATGTACCACAACTTCTTTATCCATTCCTCTGTTGGTAGACATTTAGGTTGCTTCCATGTCCTAGCTATTGTAAATAGTGCTGCAATGAACATTGGGGTGCATGTGTCTTTTGGAATTACAATTTTCTCCAGGTATATGCCCAGAAATGGGATTGCTGGGATTGACTGGGATTGCTGGGATTGTTGTTCAGACACTCGGTCGTGTCCAATTCTTTGCGACACCATAGACTGCAGCATGCCAGGCCTCCCTGTCCTTCACTATCTCCTTTGGAGTTTGTCCAAAGCTCTGTGATTATTTTACTGCTTGCCTAGCTTGTAGCTGATGCTCATTTTGAATGAATGAAATAGTAAATTTTTTAAAAATGCATCATTAAAGCAAATCACAAGTGTGGTCTTGCACAACTGTGAAGGCTAAGACATTCCCTTGCACAGACTCCTTCCCTTGCACATGATCTCAGTCACTCATTGTAACTGAGGTCGTGGCTTATCTGGGTACGTCATCCATGTGCCACCCTGATGAGGTTTGACTATGACCTTCCCCTTCTAATCAGGGATCAGATCTAACGTGCTGTCTTGGTTTTTCCTTTCTGGTTTGTGCCTCTGTCCTTTCAATTTCTTTGCTCCAGCTTACAATTTTAGGTGCAGCTGGCAAGCTATTCCCTTTCTCCTATGTACTAAATATCATGCTCAATAGAGGTCTTTGCTTGGAAAAGTAAAAAAGGAAACAAGGAAATATATGCAGGGCGAACAAAATCCCCGTGCTCTTTGGACTCCCCATAAAGCCACTCTGGGCGGCATCCTCGTTCCTCCCCGCACGGCTGGCTCCGGTGCTCCAGAAGCCGTTGTCCCAACCATGTCTCAGACCCGACTGGGATGTTGCCAAGCTCAGAACCGGGCACTGGGCTCTGCCGGGAGGATCTGAGTTCTTTCCATGTAGTGAGTCAATCTGGGCAGACAAGTCCTGCTGAAAGGAGTTATAAATTGTGAACCTCTCCTGCTGAGAGGCACTAACCGTTTATAAGGGAGAAAAAATTGATAAACCCCCGGGTATCATTTTTTGTTTTCACTTCACTCTGGGGCCAGCTGTGAACAGGAAACGGCTGTAAACAGCCTATTAGTAAAACTGCTTCAGTCAAAAGACCGCAAGGGAGAGTCGTGAGCAATTGTTACGTCAGCCAGGCCTTCCCACGTCGTTCTGAAAGGTAAGAACAGCAATGAAGCTCTGAGGTACACCCATGCTGCCAAATACAAAACAAAATAACACCCACAGATGCTTTGTGAGCGAGGATGGAAGCTCACGACACCGTGATGAGCCCGCCTCTGTTCTTCCATTTGTTCTCGGAGAAGAGACTGCTCTCCACCCCTGGGCCCTCACACCCTCCCGTGGGACATTTATTATGAGCCAAGCGTGCAAGGAAAGGAAAATGGTACCCAGAGATGCACAAGATGAGAAACTGTTAAGTCATTCAGCCATGTCCGAATCTTTGTGATTCCATGGACTGCAGCCCACGAGGCTCCTCTGTCCATGGGATTTTTCCAGGCAAGGATACTGGAGTGAGTTGCCATTTCCTTCTCCAGGGGATTTTCCTGACCCAGGGATCGAACCTGGGTCTCCTGCCTTGCAGGCAGATTCTTTATCATCTGAGCTACCAGGGAAGCCCAAGATGAGAAAGCATATTGCAGAGGCAAGCCATGGGTCCACCCAAGTCCCCGGTGGGGAGGCAGAAGAGATAAAGTTCACTCTTCCCTGAGTTGTTCAGAGGAGAAAACATGAAGGGCTTGTCTTGTGAACCTAGTCATGAAATACAGGGTGAGGGGAAGAGCGGAGACAGAAGGTGAATCTGCACAGAAGGGGCAGCAGAAAAAGAGGCTTTGGGGAGAAAATTCTCTGATGGGGCTGGGAGTCATTTTAAGGGCCATTTGTCACTGTGTGTGTGTGTGCGACCCCATGGACTATAGCCATCCAGGCTCCTTTGTCCTTGGGATTCTCCAGGCAAGCATGTTGGTATCTGAACATAAATTAAGTGGAAAGATTTCAAAAATTCAAATGTGAGTGAGGCTGGGCTGTGTCTGAAGTCTTATTATTTTTCAGTTGGATTCCACAGAGGATACAACAGCCTTGGACAGATCTGCGGTTTCAGCAAAGCAGCTTGGTGCCTCGGTTCCGTGGCGGGGGTCGGGGGGGAGGTGCTGGCTTCCTCGGGGCCAATGTCCCTTGGCCGTCCCTCCTTCTCGGGTGGGTGAAATAAAGCTGCCTTTACTGCCGCTGCCCCGTGGCACGGCTTCTCAGAAGGTATTCCAAACCTGAGGCCCCGGGGGGACCCTAGACCACTAGAGATCTCTATGAGGCCAATGTGAGCCTTGGTCTCTTTGGCTGGATTTCAGACCCAACACCTCGGGTCCCAGGGAGCCTGGCCTGACCTTGCTAAGGGTTGTTTATTAGCTGTTCTGCTAAAGTTCCATTCATTGGTTTAAATAAACAACTCGGATCTAACTCAAGGCTCTCCCCTGGCAGCCTTAAATCAAAGGAAGCTTCTGTTATACTTTATTACTTTAACTTTGTGAATTTGAATTAGAAGGAGGGGGCAGCCAAGACCAAATTGTTTTATGACTCAGCTGCAGCCCGGTTACAAGTTCAGCTAAAAGCCAGTGTTTGCACCCCAAACCCCTTACCCCCTGCCAGTGTTTTCATTCTGCAAACCCCTTCAGCATCAGGGCTGCAGAAGAGGAGGCTTGGCGTCAACTAAGCAGAACCATTTTGAATGGATGTGTTGAGGTTGGAGGTGATGAGAAGTGTGGAGAGGCGCAAGAGCTCAGGACCAGACTCCGGTCGCCACCTTCCCGTGACATAGCTCTGTAACTCTGGGCAGTCACTTTATAGCTCTGACCTTCAGTTTCTTCTTTCGGTGAAAATTTAAGAACAGGCAAAATAATTTTCATGTTCCTTTTAGCTTTAAAATTCCGTGACTCTGTGATTTCACAGACTACAATGATGTAATCAGAGCGAGAGGCCAGCTGTAAAAGGCCAGATGAAGTTGCAGCGGCAACCTCAGTCTGTAAATCAGAGGGCATCTTCTAAGAAGTTGTAGCAAGAAAACACATCACATAAGAGTTATTTCCAACCCCAAATCAGCTCATTTTGCAATAAGGGATGGAGAGAAGGGTGTCAGATTTGTGAGAAGGTAAAACAGACTGAATATGTGCTGCAGGAGATTTGCAGCTACAAGGGTAAGAGTGTTGTTTAGGGCGATCCCCAACTTTTTGGCCTGTTGGTGCCAAGATAGGAAATATGAAGGAAGGGACAGGTTTAGGTCACTATGATCATTAATTCATTTTGGAATATGTAGAAAACCTTTACCTTGATTTGAAAAGCAGATATAATCTTCAAGAACATTTAAAGTCCTTATTCATTTAATACAGCAACATATATTCCTGTTACAAAAATTAGAAGCACAGAAAAATCAAAATATACAGAAAAGCCTATTGCCCATAATTTCACTGTACACACAGAAACAATCGCTATACTTTAGTGGGAAAAATATAATTCTTTTCCCTCTTAGAGAAATATGGTCAAGTCAAGAATGATGATTTGTGGCAAGCTAATATATACAAAGTATATGGACACACACACACATATATTTTTCTCAATATTTTAAAACATTTTCCAATGACGCTATAGCTTTTAATTGTACACATTACTCATTTCAAAGTTTTGAGTTGTTTCCATCTTTTCTATATTAAAGTACTGCATGGATATCCTTATACCTAAATTCTTAGTCCAATTATTTCAAAAATATAAATTATTAGAAGCAAAGTTCTGGATAAAAATAGGTAAACATTTTTAAAGGTCCGAGCCATACTGCCAAAATACCTTTCAAAAGTTGGACCAATTTATGGCCCTAGAAATGTTATATGAAACATGTTACTCATATCCTTGTGGACTTTGGGAAATGTATTTCTTTTTAATGATTATCAATCAAAATTGCTCTTATATTTTGAATGATATCATACTTTAAAGTATATTTATCCATCATGACCATTTCTTCTTTGGTAAACTATCTTTCCAAGCTTTTTTTCCTCTTTTTATTTTAGGTGGTTGGTTATGTTACTGATTTTCAGAACTTTTAATATATTATGAATTTAATCTTTTTTCCTGCATGAACATTATGATTTTTTTACTCAGATTTGTCTCATTTGTATAAGGTGTTTTGTGACTTATGTATGTATATTTTAATGATCACTTTGAATGTGTATCTTTTCATGTATGCTTTTGCTTTTACTGTTAACTAAATATATATAAAGGCTATCTTTTTTATAAATTATATAAAGATATTTTCTGATTTTTAAGTTGCTTTTAAATATTTTCACCTATAATTCATTTCAACTTCAGTTTGACGCAGGATAACAACTCTGTCAGGGATAAGTCATCACCTGGTGAATTCTATCATATTGACTTAAATACCTCTTTTAGCATGTTCTTCTTGTTCAGTTGCTAAGTCATGTCCGACTCTTTGCAACCCTATGAACTGTAGCACACCAGGCTGTCCTGGCCTTCACTATCTCCTGGAATTTGCTCAGATTCACATCCATGAGTTGGTGATGCTATCTAACCTTCTTATCCTCTGCCACCCCCTTCTCCTTTAGCCTTCAATCTTTCCCAGCATCAGGGTCTTTTCTAATGAATCAGCTCTTCGCATTGGGTGGCCAAAGTATTGGAGCTTCAGCTTCAACATCTGTCCTTCCTATGAATATTCAGGATTGATTTCCTTTAGGATTGATTGGGTTAATTGACAAATTAATAATGATGACCTCAAAATTTTAAGCACCAAACTTCAGTGATAATTTGGGGTAACTTGACCATCCCACCAGCCTGGGACATGTTATTGGTAGAGAACATTAGTGGAAGATATTTCAAAAGGGATTTGAGGCCAGAGATTTAACACTTGCTAAGTCCAGGGCTTTGAGGCACTGCTTAAAAGGATTTTGGTTTAAAGTTCAGGAGAAATTGTGCTTTTTTCTCCCCTAGCCCTACAAGGCTGCATGTTGCCAAACTCTCAGCCAACTTAGGTGAAGACCACAGGGAGAAAATGTTTCTCCTAGAGAAGCTGTGATGCCTTCCATCCGTGGAATGAAGTTCATTCTTCTTTTGTGGGATGTTGCTGAGAAAAGTAGGAAGTGGCCAATGTACCCCAACATTCCGACTGTCTCCTACCATTTCCCCTAATTCTTCCTTTACCTTGCGGTACAACAATCCCTGTATCTCATTTTCATCCTGTTTGAATAACGCTCAGGTCTCATAATTGCCCCCTTGCCTTTCGTCATAGCATCTTCCTCTCTGATCTTAACCTGGGTGCTTGATATCAGTTCAGAATAGCCAGAATAGCTCTTCTGAATAGCCAGATGGGGGTTGGTGATGCTTTAGACACTGCAACATGGCAAGGTGACTTCTCGGCAGCTCTTCTCTGCATCTGGGCACCGTGAGTGTCGTGAGTGAGTCCGTGAGTGATGGCCACTGCCCGACACAGCAAGGAAGCACCCTATCCTGTCTCCATTGCCTCTGCTGCCTCCAGCTTCCTGCCCACGTTCCAGGCCAGCTGCAGATCCCACAGGACTTCTTCCCAGATCCCATCACTCATGGCGGGGGGTAGGGGGGTAGGTGGAGAGGACCAGATGAACTGCACAGAAGCCCTGCCATTTCACCCACTTAGAGCAGCTGAGGAGAATCCCCTAAAGCCACCAGGGATTGGTTGTGTGGAAGGCAGTTTTTCCATGGACAGGGAGTGGGGATGGTTTCAGGATGATTCAAGCACATTTCATTTATTGTGCACTTTATTTCTATTATAATTACATCAGCCCCACCTGTGATCATCAGGCATTAGGTCCCAGAGGTCGGGGACCCCTGGTCTAAAGGAAGCAGCCTCTCAGCCTCCCTCCACTTCCAGCCTCCTCCAGCCCAGAAACAACAGAAGTGGTAAGGGGGCGACAAAGTGTTCCCCTCCACGTGCCTCAGGAGGACCAAACTGCTGGCCGAGGAAGACGAGCTACAAGGCCACCAGGCTGTCCTTGCCCCTGACCTTCTCATCATCTCTGGCTGAGATTCTCACAATAAGCATCAGCCTCCCGGGATGGTGGTGCTTAGAAAGATGTCTCTTCTGTTTTTAGGTTTCCTTAAAACAGTCAGGACCACAGTGGGGGAAGGGAGAGGAAGCCAGCCCTCCAGACATATCCTTATCGGGTGCTCCCACTCTAAACCTTCCTCACTCCAGGGAAGACAGGCAGAGAACCTCACAGCGGGCGGTGGGGGGTGGGGGTCATTTTCCATGTAAAGCAAGAAGTCTGGGCTCTTCTGAAAGGAATCCACAACTATCCTGGGTTTGGCCTCACTTGCTTTCCAAGAACTCATTGTGGACAGGGCAAGAACTAGACCTAGGAACTAGTGGATGGACGGGGAAGGGATTTAAAATGGGCAACGTGTGATTTGTATGCAGACTGAGCTACAGATTCCGTTCCAAGCTCTGGGGACACCAAGCCATCCATGTCACACAGCCTGCCACCTTTCTGCATTAGATGACACTAAATCGTGTGTTGTCATCAAGGCAGGATGTTTTCTCCCTTTATGACTCAGCTTGGGATGCAAAATTAGACAAACATTGCAATGAAAAAATCCCCCACGTTTCATGTAATTCTTTCCTTACTCCAACTTCTCCTTTCACAGTTTCGATTAGTGTCTTTGCCCATTTGGAGAATATTTTATTATTAGGTTTTAAGAAGAATCCATCTATGACTGACTGCCCAAAACTAAACTGAAGTAAAATAGAGACATAAAGAACAATGTTCAGAGAAGGCCATTAAAGTAGCTTTTAAAACTCGTGTCTGTTTGGGGATGTGCTGGGATCTTGTGTGGGTATCCCTTGTGGCTCAGCTGATAAAGAATCCACCTGCAATGCAGGAGACCTGGGTTTGATCCCTGGGTTGGGAGGATCCCCTGGAGAAGCAAAAGGCTACCCACTCCAGTGTTCTGGCCTGGAGAATTCTGTGGACTGTCCATAGGGTGGCAAAGAGGCGGACATGACTGAGCGACTTTCACACACTTTCCCCACTCTTCTGGAGGGTCGAGGAACTCGAGGGGCGGCCGGCCTTGCAAGTTGCAGATGCAGAGTGGGCCCAGGCTGGCAGCTGACTGCGATTCCCTGATGGGCCTCTGCTCTCAGAGGGAGCTCAATATGAGTCAGCAAAGTCCTCATTAAGAGAGTCACTGCATTAATAAAAGGTGCAGATTGCAAAGCAGTGTTTATTTCAGTGTTGATAGAAACCAGGACACAGAGGCCTTGAAAATAACGTTGGGCCAGACGCACTGACCCTGGGTGGGATCTGATCCCAGGCTCACATTCCTTCCCAAACGCAGGCATTCAGATACGTGGCTTTCTTTGTTCTGCTGATGGGTGCCCCACCCCCACCTCCAGGGTTTGCCCCTGCTTGACAGCTTACAAAGCCCATCCACTTACTTAGTCCCTTGTCCCAACTTGAATAAGCCTTGGAACACTGATTAGGTGGTGTCCTCAATGAACGAGTGACAGTCCTGGGTGAGAATCACCGCTCCGCTATGTCTATGCTGTGTGAACGTGGGTCACTAACATAACCTCTCTGTGTTTTTAAACTGAGTCCACAGCCCCCAGTACTCTTACTATCTTAAGCGTACCCTCCAATTTCCTCAGGGCTTCCCAGGCAGCTCAGTGGTAAAGAATCTGCCTGCCAATGCAGGAAACGCAAGAGATGTGGGTTCAGTCCCTGAGTGGAAAGATCTCCTGGAGGAGGAAATGGCAACCCACTGCAGTATTCTTACCTGGAGAATCCCATGGGCAGAGGAGCCTGGTGAGCTGCCGTCGACGGGGTCGCAAGAGTCGGACACGACTTAGTGACTAAATCGCCACCACCCCTGGAAGAAGTGACCCTGAAGCTGAGATCTGGCGGAGGAATAGAAGTCAGCCAGCTGAACATGGGGAAGAAACTCATTTCCTGTGGGGATGATTGATGCCACAGGCAACGGGAGAGGTCATATCATTTCCAGGGAGTGGCAGCTCAAGTGGGACAGGGCCAGCAAGCCTGGTAGGAATTTTGGACCTTATTTTAAAGGCAGTAAGAAATGAGCCTTCCCCGGTGGCTCAGATGGTAAAGAATCTGCCTGCAATGCAGGAGACCCGGGTTCAGTCCCTGGGTCAGGAAGATCCTCTGAAGAAGGACATGGCAACTCACCCCGGTAATTTTGGCCCAGCGGGCTACAGTCCATGGGGTTGCAAAAGAGTCAGTCACGACTGAGCAACTAAGACTTAAAGGCAATAACTCTGTTTCCAAGATCATTTTGACTTAGGTGATTTGATGTGGTTCTGGTGTTGACATCACCACATTTCAACACACGGCGAGTCTGACGCAGGAGTAACACACACCTCTTAGTAGGGAAAAGCACTCTTTCATAATCAAGCAGCGTATCCAACATTAGGTGCACGTGATTCTCAGGTCAGGCCCAGCCCGTGAATAGATCTGCTTTGTATGTGATTTGGTACGTTTTCAAGTTATAAGCTTAATCATTATAAAAGCATGAGGGGAAAATGTGGGTGACTATTGCTATAATCCTAGGGTAAGTAGGTAGAAAAATATAGGGTAACGTTGAAAGAGGTGCCTACATAAAATTAAAACTTTTCTTAGCTGCCAGAAAAGAACTACAAGTGCTAAAATATAAACAGAAATGAAAAGGTTTTGTGATTATGGAAATAAATAATAATTTAACCATATAATTAAAAACCCAGGGCTTCCCTGGTGGCTCAGTGGTAAAGAATTCGCCTGCCAATGCAGGACACGCAGGTTCCATCCCTGGTCCAGGAAGACCCCACATGCCACAGAGCAACTAATCCGTGTGCCACAATTATTAAGCCTGTGTTCTAGAGACCGGACCACATCTACTGAGGCCGGTGCACCCTAGAGCCCGTGTTCTTCAGTAAAAGAAACATGTATATTATCTAGGGTGAAACAGATCACCAGCCAAGGCTGGATGCATGAGACAAGTGCTCGGGCCTAGTGCACTGGGAAGACCCAGAGGGATCGGGTGGAGAGGGAGGTGGGGGGGGATCGGGATGGGGAATACATGTAAATCCATGGCTGATTCATGTCAATTATTGTAAAGTAATTAGCCTCCAACTAATAAAAATAAATGAAAAAAAAAAATAAGAGAAGCCACTGCAATGAGAAGACCACGTTCTGCATGAAAAGTAGACCATGTTCTCCGCAATTAGAGCAAAGCCCATGCAACAACGAAAGCCCAGCACAGCCAAAAAAAAAAAAAAAAACCACTCTGAATGCACAGGTAGTTTCAAAAGCATTGGGAACGGGATGAAGGACTTTTCAGATTAATGAGTGACTCACGAAAGAAGAAATACTCAGAATACACAAGGGCAGTGGACTGTGTGTTTGGTTGAGTGACATGTATACGCTGAGAGCACAGAATGGTCTGGTGGATGGTAGGTGCTCTTTGTTGAATGAATAAAACAGGAAGATCTTTTGCTTCACTTGTGCACCCCCAGCCCCATCCACTGCACCCCCAGAGGATGGGAAGGAGGGTGCCGGGGAGCTAACACCTGTAGAAGCAGTCCTCGTCCAGTCATGGATTGGAAATGAATTGCTGTTGCTGCTGAGTCCTTAAGTCATGTCTGACTCTTTGTGACCCCATGGACTGTGGTCCACCTGGTTCCTCTGCCCTTGGGATTTCCCAGGCAAGAATACTGGAGTGGGGTGCCATTTCCTCCTCCAGGGGATCTTCCCAACTCAGGGATTGAACCTGTGTCTCCAGCGTTGGCAGGCAGATTCTTTACCACTGAGCCACCAGGGAAGCCATGGAAATGGAATCCAAATGCACTAATATGCTTGTCTCTCAGATGGGGCCACTGGGGGGATGTTTTACTCGGTCTGACTGATACCTCCAGCAGGACTGAGCCCCAGCCGCTCACGGTGGTGACCTGCTCTTTTTTACTGTGTGTATCAACTTCTTTCCTTTCCCTCTTACTTCCCCTCTCTCCTAGAGCTGCTTCCTAGATTACTTCCAAAATAAAGGACTTACAAGGACTTCCCCAGAGGTCCAGTGGTAGGTATGTGACTTGATCCCTGGTCAGGAAGCTAAGATTCCACGTGCCTCATGGCCAAGACAACAAAAAAACAGAAACAGTGTTGTAACAAATCAATAAAGACTTAAAAATGGTCCAGATCAAAGTAAAGGACTTACATCCTAATCCTACCTCAGCACTGCCTTTAGAGGAATTCAGCTTAAGACAAGATGTACATTTTAGGAAGAAAAGGCAACACATGCATCACACTCCTCTGTACTCTTCAGAATTGCCTAAATGTACAATGAGCATGAGATTAAGAAAAAATAAAACCAAGCCACCACCACCAACAGGAGAAATCCCCATTATATCAAATTTCCATGAACTTCCCGTGCTTTTTCTTGGGAGTTAGAAAAGATGCACAAGTCAGATAAATTAATATACTTCTTTTCCACTAAAAACAAGGAAATCATCTTGGTGTCTTTGGTGCAAATGATAATTTGGAAGATGCATTAAAACAAATGGAAAAATAAGCAAGAGTCTCAAAATGTGGTAGCATTTTCCCAGTTTGATCATGAAAGGAGACCATGAAGAGAGAAGCTCTCTCTCGTTTCCTCCAAGTGCGCTGATTTGATGGGGGAAGGTTATGTTCATTTCAAGGGGACCAGTGGGTATGAAGCAGGAGTCATCGTAGATACCACATCTGTCTCCCTCCCGTCCCTCCATCTGTGGCTCCAAGGAAAAGATGGAGAAGCTGTTCATCCATGCCTTCAACAAAGGCATCACTATTCTCTGCCGATCCCCAGGCCAAGCTGGAAAAAGAAGGCCTCAAAAGGCATACAGGTCTCTGCTGTCAAGGTGCTGGTGGAGAGAGACGGAAAACATGCAAATACCTGAACACAGTTATTTTATCAGGACATGTCCTTTGAGGGCAAGAAGTGGAGGAATAGGGTGAACGTTTAGGTCAGAGTGAATTTGGTTTCTCCTCTAAAGCAGTGGAGAGGGAAATTCTGCCAGGAGAAGCTAAGACTCAAGAAAGTTACCAGCTGGGAAGACCTGAGTAAGTTTCCAGGCCAAGAAAGTCTGAGCTGGCTGAGAACTTGCTGTTTGAAAGGATCAGAAAGGAGACTGGATTGGGTCTGGAGAACGGCAAGCGAGCCCACTTCATAAAACAAACAAAAAACCAACCCCAAACCCATACTCAATACCCTGAAGTTTAGCATCAGACACAATAAATGGTTATACCAACTCTTGGCAAAGATATGAGATAGAAGGGACCCTCTCCTGTACTGTTGGTGTGAGTACAAATTGGTACAGAATTTGTGGAAGGCAATTGGGTAATGCTCATCTAAATTTGAAATATTCTTTTCCTTTTTACTTCATTTATTTCCATAGGGTTGGGAAGATCCCCTGGAGAAGGGAATGGCAACTCACTCCAGTGTTTTTGCCTGGAGAATTCCATGGACAGAGGAGTCTGGTGGGCTACAGTCCATAGGGTCACAAAGAGTTGGACATGAATTAGCTGCTAACACTTTCACTTTTCCCTGGTGGCTCATAGGCAAAGAATTCACCCACCAAAACAGGAGATGTGGATTCAGTCCCTGGGTCAGGAAGAGCCCCTGGAGAAGGAAATGGCACTCCATTCCAGTATTTTTGCCTAGGAAATCCCGTGGAGAGAGGAGCCTGGAGAGCTACAGTCCATGGGGTCACAGAGAGTCAGACTTGGCTTAGCAACTAAACAACAACAACTTCCACAGGGCTTGAAATTTTACACTCATGGATCACTTCTACATTTTAAAAAAGCTATGAAAACTTTTGGAGAAGGAAATGGCAACCCACTCCAGTACCCTTGCCTAGAAAATCCCATGGATGGAGTAGCCTGGTATGCTACAGTCCATGGGGTCGCAAAGAGTCGGACACGATCCACTCTTTGCATGTGTATCCCATCAGGACACATACACCAACTACATGCCTATGGAGTGATGGAAGGAGATGCAGAAAAGACAGCAGAGGGTCTAAAACCAAAGGAAGAAGAGATATTCTAAGGTAGAACTAAACTCAACTTCTTATTGTGGCCATGAAAATACTGGATTTAATGGAAGGCCAGAATCTAGAAGGAACCAGCTTGTGACCAACTTCTTGATTTAATTAAAAGTGTGTTACTTGAACGGTGTCCAAGTCAGGTCTTTCTGGCATTTTTAGGTCTTACCTTTGGTTCCTAAACTTCTTACCATTTGTCATGCTTTACAGCCACCCCACTAGGAAGAAACACAAGGTTGGTCTGTGTGAGTTAAACACACGAACATGTGCCAGTGCTCCTGTGGCATCATTTCCCCTAGGTGATCCAAGAAGGAGCTTTGAGCCCCAGAGTGGCCTGTCACAGAGGCCAGTTTATTGCAATCAATTTTTCAGTAACTCCCAACTGGGCCAGAGTCAATCCAATAACAAAAGATGAAAGTGTCCAAACCTATTAAACTTCCAGGTGCCTGAATTTACTTAAATCACATATTCATTTCCTTCCCTGATCTCACTGCTAAGCTGTCAAAGCTCCATCCATGTGTCACTGAATCAACTCTTCTGGGGTCAATTACATTGAATTGCTTTGCTATTAATTGGATCACAGCCCAGCAGACTTAATTCAGTCTTCAACTGAAATAGTCCATGATCCCATCAACCCCCATGTCCTTTCTCTGAAAGCAACACAAAGGCATGTGTTGTCAGATTGTCCTCCTGGAGGCCAACCTTAAAATCCAGGCATGTTCTCTAACAACCCAGCTAGAGGAATGCTGAGCATAACCACTTGTGAGTGGATAACTGGTGCACGTTCCCGGATCAACTATTTTGCTTGAGTCATAATGACATAGTGCTGCCTTTTTTCCTCCTCTTTCCAACCCAGAGCCATCAATGTAATGGTTTATTACTTCTTGAGTCCTCCTTCCAATCCCCATTCTTTATCACTCTCCATCTTCCAGAATGGAATTTTCTACCACCTACCCCAGACTTCTTTCTTTACAGAGTTAAATCCTGTTCATCTTTAGCACCTTTGCAAATGCCCACATTCTCTCCCTCCAGTTTCCTGCTTTTAATGTTCTCGAAAGCCCGCCTTCCATCCTAACTGATTGGAATGATTCCAAGAGCCCTTTCAGAAGCATGGTGCATGGTATCTGTTTTCACTAAGGAAGGAGTGTGGCATCTTGAAGGAACAATGAAAGATTCTACTTTGCAGCAGTATTTCTGCAGGTTTTAAAAACACCTGGATGTATTCTATGATATTCTTGATGCTAAGAATTTCTCCTTCCAAATATGGATCTAACCCACAGCTGGAAATAACATGCACTCCAAATCCCCTTGCCAAAGAGTTAAATATCTTCCCAGCATTTTAAATCTAAAGGCACTTAACCACTCAAATGGTATGAACGTTCCTTCCACTCACATGGAAAGCATTGCACAATTGACAAAGAGCATTAGAAGGGCTTCAAAACCAAAGCTAGGAAAAAAAAAAAAAAATCAGGAAAGGCAAATAAATGCTCCAGAGATTTATGAATGAAAATCTTGAACAAAACCAGAGGAAAAGGCTTATCAGGAATGAGTGGACAGTTCTTTGGTCTCACACTCAAATGAGCGAGAATTCATTTCTTCCGGCTGGATATGCAAAGACAAAAACAGGCTTCTACAAAACGAATAAAACATAAACACCACAGGAACAAATCAGCTTTTTTTTTTTTTAATGGGAAATACATCAAACCATAAAAATGTGACAGTGGCGCATACCTGGGGGAGAGCAGGAAGGAATGCACTTTTTTCTGTATTTACCTCTGCTCAAGGCTGAGTGCCGAAGAACTGATCTTTTTGAGTTGTGCTGCTGGAGAAGACTCTAGAGAGTCCCTTGGACTGCAAGGAGATCAAACCAGTCAATTCTAAAGGAAATCAACCCTGAATTTTCTTTGAAAGTGCTGATACTGAAGTTGAAGCACCAATACTTTGGCCACCTGATGTGAAGAGCTGACTCCTTTGAAAATACCCCGATTCTGCGAAAGACTGAAGGCAGGAAGAGAAGGGGAATGACAGAGGATGAGTTGGTTGGATGGCATCACCAACTCAATGGATGTGAGTTTGAGCAAACTCTGGGAGATAGTGAAGGACAGGGAAGCCTGGCATGCTGCAGTCCATGGGGTCACAAAGAGTCCCACGACTCGACTTAGTGACCGAACAACAACATGCAACCTCTACCGTCCAGGGCAGCAGCATCTCTCCCCTTGTCGACTACAAAAACTGCCTAATTAGACTTCCAGCTCCCACTTTTGCCACGACAATCTTTTCTTCAAATCACATCCCCTCCCTACGAAAACCTTGTAATGACTTTCCCTTGCTCTTAGAGTAAAACCTAACTCCTCTTTGTTCTGGCTCCATGACTGTTTCTGCCATCTCACCTTGAACAATCATTTTATTGACTACAAAGCAGACACATTGACCTGTTCTTGGTCCAGCTCAGGCCTTTTACAAGTAGCATTTCCTCTGTCTAGAGCATGATTTTCTTGGCTATTTTTTGAGGTCCTCATCTTTTTTTTTTTTTTTTGAGGTTCTCATCTTTTAAATCTCAACTTGAACCTCACGGAATCCCTTCCCACTAACCTATCTAAAACCGATCCCTTTTCATCCTCAGTCACTTTCTATTAATATTGCATTCATGCATTTTATTTCGTCATGGCCCTTCTCACTGAAGATTTTCTGTTTACTATTTTTCATGATCTGTTTCCTCATTGGAACAAAAATGTCATGGGAGTAGGGGCTTTGTTTTGTTCCGCAGTTACATCCTCAGTGTTTCAAACATTGTCTAATAAATATAGCCTTTCATAAATATTATTTGAATGAATAGGTGATGGATTTAAAGTCCTGCTCTAAAATGTAGAAGCACATAGTCAAAACTATCCATTAGTGAACCAAACACAATAAATTCATAATTGTACCTCATGGAATGGCTGTCTAATGAGGACCATAAAAGTAATGTTTTGGCTGAGAAGAGCCCAGAAGCATGTTGTTTTGAGGGATATTACTTCCTTCTTGTGCTGTATGTACTAAAACTATTCTAAAGTGTTTGCCAAAGATTCTGAGGATCAGAATCATGTGAGCCACCTGTAAACATACAGCCTTCAAGACTTGGTCATCAGAGGTATAGAAATAGTGAATCCAAGGTGAAGCTTGAGGGTCTGAATTCTTAACAAGTATTAGGTGCATTTTTTTTTTTTTAATCAAGGAGGCTTGAGAAACACTGCCTTAGAGCAGAGACTAAAGACAGGGCTATAGGTTAGAATCCCAAAATCCAGGCTGCGGCCTCATAACAATTAAATTGAAATACTTGGGAATGGGAATCAGGCATCTGTTTTTCTAAAACTCTCCGTGATTCCAGCAATTGTTCAGGCTGAGCAGAACTCTTCTAAACCCCCCATTCTCAGACTTCACCTTGCCTGTGAATCATCTGCAGAGCTTGTTAAAATCTAAGTGCTAATTCTGTCAATCTTGGTTGAAGTTCAAGATTCTGCTTTTTTTTTCTTTTTTTTTTTTGTAAGCTCCCAACAGTGTTGATGCTGGATATCCTCAGACCTGTCTGAGCAACAAAGTTCTAGTGGATTCACTAAGGTACCAACCTGGTGTCTTAGTCCATTACAGCTGCAATGAAACAATGTAGCCGAGCAGCTTAGGAACATCAGATACTTGTGTCTAGCAGTTCTGGAAGCTGGAAGTCCAAGATCAGGCTGCCAGTATGGTCAGAGGAGAGGATTTTTGCATGTCACTGACTTATTTTATCTTCACTTGGAAGAAGCAGCTTGGGAGCTCTGTGGGGTTTCTTTTATTAGAGCGTGAAACCCATTCAAGGGGGCTCCACCCTCAAGATCTAATCACCTCCCCAAAGCCCCATCTCCTCACACCATCACTTTGGGGGTTATGTTTCAACCTATGAACTTTGGGGGGACACAAGCATTCAGTTCATAACACAGTGTGTCCTTGGCCGTGTATACGTTGTAGAGACCTTTAGGAGTTCATGGTGAGGTAGGTGATAGTGCTGGTGGGTGTGGCAACTGTCTCCACTGTCTTGTTACAACTAATGATTTTTGTTACAGACACACTTTCCTCCTGGGTTTTGGGGCTGAGAAATACAATGCACTTAAATTCCCTTGATGTTTTCATTCACAAATACAGAAGGGTCTATTTCATAAGCAGTGCTTCTTACTCTTCTGTGGATAGGAAAGAAAGTGTTAGTGGCTCAGTTGTGCCTGACTCTTTGCGACCCTGTGGACTATAGCCCACCAGGCTCCTCTGTCCTTGGGATTCTCTAGGCAAGAATAGGTTGGAGTGGGTTGCCATTTCCTTCTCCAGATGCAGATGTGAAAGTCACTCTAAAGCAAGAATAGAAACATTGTGTGAAAAAGTGGTGCTTCAGTGTAGGCTATCAACTCCTTTATCTCCTAAAAGCAAACTACTCAAAACTGTTCAACCTTTTAAATGGGTAGGTTTTTGAGATGGGGGACAATCTTTTAGGCAGAGTCTTGGAACATCATTTGTTTGTAGAGGAGTTCAGGACACACTGCACTTTGGTACATTGTAAAGCTTAAACTGAAAGAGTTTGAGAAAAGCAGGAAGGTCACCCTGACCTTCCTCCCATACCCTTGTCCCTGAATCAGATTAGAAAGCTCCCATGTGGAAGGTACCCTCCCTGTGTTGGGAGGAAAGATTTCTCATCAGTAGAGATGAGGAATGTGGGGCTGAGAATACTGACAAACAAACCTTGTTAAACTCACCCTTATCCTCCTTGTTAATTCTTCACCATCCCAGGTCCACTCATTCTTCACAGATTTTTTTTTTTTTTTAACCTAAAAGCTATAAAATCGTCTTGCTCTGGACATGTTTTTGGGTCTTCATTTTCTTGTGAAGGCTTCCATGGACATGTGAAAGTTCCATACAACATTTATGCTTTTCTCTGTTCCTCTATCTTTCTCAGTTTAATTTTCAGATCCATCCAAGGACCCTAAGAGGGTTGAGAAAATTATTTTCCTCCCATTCTACTTGCAATCTTGCATAAATCGTTCTAAGTTTTAAATCTGAGTCTTGATTCTAAAGACACGCACATATTGGTAAAGGTAATGGCCAGTGTCTAGGTCTTACAAATCTGTCACTGCAAGGTTGGTTACAAGCAGAAGCTGTGATTGTGAAAAGGAAGTTTCCCTTGACTGACTCTGGTCAAAGGCCATGACTTTATAGTCAATTAGTTAGACCTTTGGCAGTTTCATCACTGAGCAATAGATCTGATTATCTTCTTAATGACCTACATAATCAGACCCTTTATTGATAAAGTCCCTGCTTTCCGTTTGACCATAATGAGAGTAGAAGGGAAAAAAAGATTGATTTCTTTGGTGAAGACTAATCTGTGCCCTTAAAATACAAACTCCCTGGGGAAGCGGGGAGGTGACATGATTCCATTTCAAGAGTCCACTGACTCCAGAGCCTTGAACAGTCCTATTCCTGGAGCTTGAATAATAGGTACAAAATGATTCAATATAAATCAACTATACTCCAAAAAAAAAAGGTATTCACTGTGAGAAGCATTGTCATGACTTGACATTTTGTTTGCTTTCTCAGTCATTACAGAGAACCAGATAAATTCAAGTAAGACGTCACAAGTTCCACTAGTGGTAAGAGAATCTCAGTTAGTCTAAAGAGGTGGCATGTTTGGCAGAGGTATTTTCACAGAGTGGAAATAAAACCAACCTTTGCACTTGCTAACGGTTCGGCATTAATCAGACTTCCTCAGTAATTTAGGGGTCAATTCCCCCATGTCTAAAACTGAACCTCAAAGTCCTTTCTGTTTTCAAAATTCCACAAAGCTGTGTGTGTCCATGTGCTCCAATAATGGGTCGGATCAGAAACTAGAGGCTTGCAGCTTTTGGTGAGTAGAGCTTCGTTATTAGATGGTCCCTGATGGATGGCCACCTAAGTGCAGGTATCACCAAGTGTTCTCTAACCTGTCGGACTGAGAGTTCCTGCTTTGCTCTGGAATAAGGAGGGGATGTTTGCACTCTGAACTGGGCTCTGCAGGTACTTCTCATTGGGTACAAATTTACTCCACGAAATAAGAGGACTCACAGTCCTAGAGATGTTTATTCAGACCCTTGCAACCAACCCCCCTTTCAGCAGTCCTTTCAGCACTGTTGTGAAAACAGCGAGGTAATTGCCAAGTTCAATCGGCTTCCATGATGTCATAAATGGAAAGACCTATGAATTGCTCTATTGCTAGACATTAAGGCAGGGGATGATGTCACTCCTTAAAAATAAATAAGCATAACCTAATGTCTTTTTATTAATAGTCGGCTAATTGCTGCATCAGAAGAAGGAAAGCTTTGTAGACGAGAATGAGAAACTGCCCCTGACATCATGCCCACAGCACAAGAGGAACCTTATTCTCTGGGTGTGCACACACACATGCACATACACACACATGCAAACCCACACACACGGGGGTAAAATGGCTTCTCAAATAATGAATCTCTAGATAACACTGGAGTACATGTGGGTGGGGTGTCAGCAATCTGATTGGCTCACAGCTGGAAAAAGTGAGACTGAGACATGACAGATGTGATATATAGAGAAAGCGCTGGCTTCAGAGGCTCCTCTGCTCTGAAAATCACCCCGCTTGCTGCCATGGGGAGCCCTTCATTTCAGACCCCACAGCGGAGTACATCTTACCTGTGCTTTCTTGTGTGTTTCTTCTGCTGTGATGTCACAAACACAAAGTCTTGGTAAAATGAATTTTGTTGAAGAAAGAGAGAACCAATGTGGGGAGAGGAGGAACATATCATTAAAGGAAAGAGATCAAACCAAGGAGATCAAACCAGTCAATCCTAAAGGAAATCAACCTTTATTCATTGGAAGGACTGATGCTGAAGCTGAAGCTCCAACAGTTTGGCCACCTGATGCGAAGAACTGACTCATTAGAAAAGACCCTGATCTGGGAAAGATTGAGGGCAGAAGTGGGAGACAGAGGAGGAGATGGTTGGGTGGCATCACTGACTCAATGGATATGAATTTGCACAAACTCAAGGATGGTGAGGGACAGAGAAGCCTGGTGTGTGGCAGTCCATGGGGTTACAAAGAGTCAGACAGAACTTAATGACTGAACAGCAGCAAAAATAAGGAAAGTCTGGAAGTCCAGGTGATATAGAAAAATCAGATTATCCAGCTAGTATTACCCTTAGGTATTTATGGCTTAGTGACTAACGTTCTTCTTATCAATGGGTTTGAATGCAGCATATTTTCTTCCCAGATTGATTCTGTCCCTTTCTCATCTACTCTGAATGTGTTTTGCAATGATTTTTGTAGCACTGGGAAAGAAAAAGAAAAGAAAAGGTCTTTTCACAACTTCTGGACTGTGTCCATCATATTGCCTCGGACACATGTCGTAAAATACTTGCTCAAATTGAAATACATGACTCACTGTTAATGGAAACACAATCTCATGTGCGGTACCATATACAGTATTGAAGGAAAGGTGCCTCTGCTTTCCAACCTGGAATTTCTGATGCTACATAAAATGGGCAGGCATATCAGTTAGGGTGGCCTCTCCACCTAGGTCATTGCCGTGTAAAATAAAGAAGTTGGATGCTGTCATCAAGGGAAGACAGTCTTGTAGTGTACCAGCAACTGTGGGCAAGCCATGCTTCTAGGTAGCCTTTCACCTTCAGTTCAGTCCAGTCACTCAATTGTGTCTGACTCTTTGCGACGCCATGGACTGCAGCATCCCAGGCTTCCCTCTCCATCACCAACTCCCGGAGCTTGCTCAAACTCATATCCATCGAGTCAGTGATGCCATCCAACCATCTCATCCTCTGTCATCCCCCTCCCCTCCTGCCTTCAATTTTTCCCAGCATCAGGGTCTTTTCTAATGAGTCAGTTCTTTGCATCAGGTGGCCAAAGTATTGGGGTTTCAGCTTCAGCATCAGTCCTTCCAGTGAATATTTAGGACTGATTTCTTTTAGGGTTGACTGGTTTGATCTCCTTTCAGTCCTAGGGACTCTCAAGAGTCTTCTCCAACACCACAGTTCAAAAGCGTAATTCTTTGGCACTCAGCTTTCTTTATAGTCCAACTCACATCCATACATGAGTACTGGAAAAGCCATAGCTTTCACCTTGGATAGCTTTTAATCTTGAACCACAACTGGAGGACTGATGGGTTAAACAGAATAAAAAACTTATCAAAAGAGCATGAAACCGTTCTTATGGCCCCTCTTGCCAGGTGATTGTAAATACAGACAATGGCTAAGCTCTCCCACCACCACAGAGCCGAAATGGACCCATTGAGATTCCCACCACCCAGGAACTGAACCTGCATCTCCTGTGTTTTCTGCATTGCAGGTGGATTATTTACCCACTGAGCCACCTGGGAAGCCTATTACATATGATTATATATAACCTCTGAATCTCTTTTCTGTACACCTAAAACTGTACACAACTTTGTAAATCAACTCCACTTCAATAAAAAATAAATAAAAAATTAAAATTATTGACATCAGTAATAGTTGGAGTCAGGGAAATGAATTCAAAGTTTTCACCAACCCTCTGGTTATCAAAGTGTGTCCCTATTTTTAAAAATGCAAATTCTGATACAGGTTGCATCAGTTTCAGAATCAGAAACACTGGGGAAAGGGCCCGGGGCATCCGAGCTTTAACACGCCCTCCAGGTAATTCTGCTACATGCTGACATTTGAGAACCCCTGGTCTAGGACATCTCTTGAAACTCAGCCAGTCAGTACTCACACATCACGAGGGCAATTCTCTGAGAGTCCGGTGATCCCCACGCCTTTGTCCCTCCCGCCCTGGTCATGCCCTCCTTGATCATGGTTCAAGGCTACTAGGTATGTGTGTGCCCAGTTGCTCAGTTGTTTCGGACTCTTTGTGACTCTGTGGACCGTAGCCCACCAGGCTCCTCTGTCCATGGGATCCTCCAGGCAAGAACTCTGGAGTGGGTTGCCATTTCCTTCTCCAGGGAATCTCCCTAACCCCAGGATCGAACCCATGATTCCTAAGTCTCCTGCATTACAGGTAGATTCTTTACCCTGGAGTCAACAGGAAAGCCCTCAAGACTACTAGAGGCCCCTGCAAGTAGGAAAGAGAAGGTTTGCACTGCCTAACAACTGTGGGACTTCGGGCAAACACAGCCACTTTCCACTCTTCTGTTTCCATATCTGCACAATGAGATGCTGACGTAGAAGACCTCCAATGCCCCTTAGGGCTGATATTATGTGACTCTGTGAGCTGTCAGTGCTGCTGCTCTAAACCCTAAATATGGACCACTGCTCTCAGGCAGCATGTTACTGGCCTTCAGAAGGATAAGGGGGTCTGATAATACTCCTCCAGATAGCAGCACAATGAACCACTGAAGCCTTGTAGATAACAAGACCCTTAGCCCAAACTGCCAGTGATGTCACTATCTGAGTATCAGGGAAAGTGGTAGATCACAAAAAGTACACATCCAAGCTTATCCGTCCGCATTCTTGGGGCACATACTCAAGACAGCGTATTCACGCTCCTAAAGACGGCAAGTTCCCTGCATGGATTATTTGCAAGTCACTATTGAATGATTAAATGTAAATCTGGGAGAATTAGTATTATATGAAGGTGTGTAATAGGTTTGTTCAATAATAACACGTAATAATAAACATGAGACCCAAACCACTGGAAAAGATTTTGGAAACCAGACGGTATATGTATTCAATAGGACAGATGGCTTCAGGCTCATTTTATTACTTTATCTTAAAAAATTTAGTGCTTTTTATGGAAAATTTTAAACAGATGAAAAGTAAATGTAATAGAATACTGAACTGGTGGCTCAGTGGTAAAGAACTCACCTGCCAATGCAACAGACACAGGAGATGCAGGTTTGAGCTCTGGCTTGGGAAATCCCCTGGAGGAGGAAAATGGCAACCCACTCCAGTCTTCTTGCCTGGAGAATCCCATGGACAGAGGAGCCTAGAGGGCTACGGTCCACAGGGTCATAAAGAGTCAGACAGGACTGAGCGACTAAGCAGGCATGGAGCAACTTGAGGATAAAAATTGTCCTCCGGAAACGTGCAAACAGTGAGAGTTGGAGAATCAGGACGAGAGTAAAACCCAGAGCTTCGAGGACAGTGGGTGTCAGGACCTAAATGCCCTTCTTGCTGAGGATTTGGAGAAAGCGCTGGGCTGGGCTCTGCATTTGGCCTTGGCCTGAGTCCTGTTCAGGTGGGGTCAAGCCCTGATAATAGCATGGACATGAATGAGCGCTGACCACCTTCTGAACTCTTCCCTTCCTTCTAACTCCAGTGCAACTGTCCTCCAGGCAACCGTGTAGACCAGTAACAAAGACCCCCTGAGGGCTGATGCCAGGTGGGGGGGGGGGGACTCAGAGTGGACTTGAATCATGGCAGGAGCTTCCAGAGCCTGGGAGCTTTTCCACAGAAACATGTCTTCACCTTCGTGAGATTCCAGGCCAATCCCCATGTCTTAGAGATCAAAGAGGAAAGAGAGGAGGCGGCTTCCTGCTGACAGATAATTCTCTCAACTTGTACTGGGCAACCCATAAAATAAAATAAAAAGACTAGTGCCCCACCCAGGACAAATTAAACACAGATCTCAAAGGAATAGAAGCTGTGCGTGCTTTGAAGCTCTCCAGATGATTCTAAGGTGCAGACAGAATTGAGCATCTCCTGAGAGTGGAAGGGGCCTCAGGTGAAGTCTGTCATCTGCTTCGAAATCCCAGCTCTGTCACTGGCATCTCCTCACCTGTTCTATGGGGAAATATCTATTTATTCAAGTGATTATAGTGTAGATAATCTTTTGAAGGCTTCTGACACATTGGAGGTATTCTGCAAACTGTAGTTATTCTTCCTACTATTAGCTGTTGACTTTCCAAAGTTAGAATAATGGATTTTACTTTCCTTTGTTTTCCAATAACTATAGTCTATGATAGCCAGCATTCAGAGCTTCAGCAGCACTTTGGAGTAAAGCTAATGTATTAAAGGGAGAGGCTGTAGTGATCAAACCAGTCAATCCTGGAAAGGAGATCAACCCTGAATATTCACTGGGGGGACTGACGCTGAAGCCGAAGCTCCAATACTTTGGCCACCTGATGTGAAGAACTGACTCATTGGAAAAGACCCTGATGCTGTGAAAGATTGAAGGAAGGAGAGGGGGGATGACAGAGGATGAAATGGTTGGATGGCATCACTGACTCAATGGACATGAATTTGAGCAGGCTCCAGGAGATAGTGAAGGACAGGGAAACCTGTCTTGCTGCAGTCCATGCGGTCACAAAGAGTCGGACACAACTTAGTGACTCAACAACAGTAGTGATCAAGTCTTGTGACCTAGAAAATTCAGCCACGTTGACAAAGGTAGTGAGCCTCATTGTCCTCCAGATGTCTTACATTTTGTGCTCAGTAAAACCCAAATACCTCCATCCTGACCACCAGAGAAGCTTTAGTGCTCGTTTGCTTGCTTGCTTGCTTGGTTGGTTTTCATACAGTTTATCTGTGTGAATTGGCTTTTTTGAAGAGGCTAGCTAACCATGGCAAGACTCAAGATAATGTGTTCTCAGAACTTATGGTTGCTAGAGGGAAGGAAGAGGGGAAGGGGCAGTTAGGGAGTTTGGGACGGACATGTACACACCACTACATTTAAAATGGATAATCAGCATGGACCTACTGTATTGCACAGGGAACTCTGCTCAATGTTAGGTGGCAGCCTGGATGGGAGGAGAGTTACTGGGAGAATGGATACGTGTATATGTGTGGCTGGGTCTCTTTGCTGTTTCCACCTGAAACCATCACGACTTTGTTCATTGCTATACTCCAATATGAAATAATAAGTTATAAAAAAGACAATGTGTTCTCTGCTTTCCATAATTTGAGGGGCTTTTGACAGTTATGAAGCTGACACATTTTGTCATTCCTTGAATCCAGAGAGCTCTACAGAGACCTGGCCTGATGTGGAAAGGAAAGCTTTCAGTGTTCAGTGTGTTGGACGTTCTCCAAGCGTGGAGTGGCCATCACCTGCCTGACTCACTTCACTTGGTCTCTTCCCAGCCTGATTTAATATTTCTCTGACTTCCCTGATTCCAAAGGACCCTGTGTCCAGAGTGATTTTGTATTACCTCACCTGGGCAGGGCATAGACTGAAACTCTAAGGCCCTCTAGGTCTTTAACACCCCCTGGTTGTGGCAGAAAACATTTTCTTGCAGTATCACCGCTCTCAAAACAAACTCTGGACGGGAAGCCCTTCCCCTGATGATCCTCCGTCCTCCCTTGGCTGTGATGCCCTCCTGGGGGATGAACCTTCTCCCGCTTCTGCCCTGTAGAGTCTGTGAGTTTTATTTTATTTCACTCCCAAGGCAGGGGTTCTGCTTCACTGGTGTTAAAGTGATAACTCCAGAGAGTTTACATATTCTTCCACTTTTCAGAAATCCACCTTGGATTCTGAAGTACCTACACTCACCACATTCAGAGCTGGAAGAGGCTGAGGCCACAGTGTATCCTTTTCGCTGTGTCTTGAGAGAGCGTATCGATCAGGCTACATGACTTACCAAAGATGGACAGGCTATTCCACCCTGAGAATAGCACCCACTTCTGGTGCTGCCCCAACGATGTTGTTTAGTTGCTCAGTTGTGTCCGACTCTTTGTGACCCCGTGGACTTTAGCCCGCCAAGCTCCTCTGACCATGGGATTTCCCAGGCAAGAATATTTTGAACTGGGTTACCATTTCCTTTTCCAGGGGATCTTCCCGGCCCAGGGATGGAATCTGCCTCTCCTGCATTGGATTCTTTCCGAAGTGGATTCTTTACCACTTAGCAACCAGGCAAACCCAAGAGGCATATAGAATAATGTTACAGATACTAGAGGTTTTACATGTATGAAACTCATCAGACAGCAGAGTCCACACAGAATACTGTGCCTGGGAAGAAAGATGATGAGGGTAATTTGCACAGGGCCCTGAAAATTAGGATTCAAAGAAGTAAAATTTTAAAGGGCAAATAGAGAGGTGGGATGTGCCTAAATTCTCAAAGGCAAAATGCATCAGGCCTATTGATGTGATGGCCAACAGAAGATTTGCCACGGCAGAAGGTTTGTATCTTTACAACAAAATACTGTAAAATAATAATAGATGTTTAGGTTGGATCTGATTCGGCAAGGCTCAAACATCAAACTCAGGGTTTGGAGTTTTGCATGCATTGGGGAGCCCTCAAAGGCATCTGAGCTATTATAAAACCAATTTGGCTTCATGGATAGTAGGAAAGCAGGAATGTAACATTTTGTCATTATTACACAAAATAAATTGAAGCGGAAGTAAGCCCCATCTATCTCTATACCAGCATCAGAAAATATAATTAGAGGGAAAAAGCATCATTTAAATGATAGCCAGCAACACACTGTAGATATATTCTAACATCATTTGTCAACGGACATCAAATTAAATGGGGAAAAAAAAGAACATGACTAGCTTATGTCTCTAGTAAAGATATTTGAAGTTGTTTATTGAACTGGAATTCAATCTCCATAATTTTGTGGCTCCCTCTTTTCATCCATAATAATTCATCTC
The DNA here is from genome assembly GCF_019320065.1 of Cervus canadensis. Lineage (NCBI taxonomy): Eukaryota > Metazoa > Chordata > Mammalia > Artiodactyla > Cervidae > Cervus > Cervus canadensis. The sequence continues at coordinate 28,868,721 of NC_057386.1, forward strand.
TATAATTAAAGCCTAATGAAGCAAACAATTTCTTCTCTTCATAATCAACTTCATCTGTGTGAGTGGCCAACATTAAAATAGAATCTTTCCAGTAAATGGATTCAGGGCTCCTAGTTAAAAAAAAAAAAAAAAAAGAAAGAAAGAAGGAAAAAGAAATCCTCGTTCTTTTGAAATTTTGCATTTTATCCCATTAATTCGCTTTATTTCCTTAAGAATGCTAGGATATCATAAAGAGGACCAAGAAGGATTCTGATAACCTCCAGGACTAGAACAAAGCTAGATATTATTAATTTAATTAATTGATCTGCTTGAAATCCAAGACTGTATGGTGTCACCCATGATCTATTGAGGACCTTCTTTCCCTTGCGTGCTTTGTCACTTAGCAAAGCCAAAGATGGTAAAGATAGAATGCAAAATTTCCATCTTTGCATCCTCATTTAAAATTTAAATATCTCTTGGAAATGCAAGGCATGAAGCCATTATCAGCTAATGTCTTTGGACATGATTAGTAGACATCCAGCTGGGACCACAAAGAAGATTCAGGCCAGACTCCTGTCAAGGTGAAGGCTTAGCCAGGAGTAGATTTTGCAGAGAGATGACTTTAAGGACAACCTTTTCAGTCTCTACAGCATCAACCAGTCAAGTTACTTCAAAGCTTATCATCCCTTTCCCCGGGGCGTACACACCAGAGATTGTCAAGTCCAAGCGGTCAATATTTCTGCTAGAAAAGTTTGTATTATTGAACTCATTGAAAGCATTGTAAATAATATTCTAAATACACTGCTTTGCATATGATAGTATCCTTTCTGATAGAGCGTCAACAACGAAGGCCTTAAATGGTGCTTGTGATCCCAATGCGGCCACAGTTATGATCTCTTTGCCCAACATTATGATTCTTAAAAAACTTAAACCAGTGTTGTTGTTGTTTTTTAAAAAAAAAGATATCTCACGTTTACTAAAAAAAGATGCACAACGTGAGAAGGAAATGCCGAGGTTTGATATTGAAGAAAAAGCAGGCTTAGCACCTGTGTAATCATTTCTGCTCTGTCCTCTCTGTTGACTCGAGGTCACGAACTCAGTCTGTGCTGTTCACTGTGGTTTCCCCAGGGCCAGGCACGTAGGTGGATGCTCAAAAAATACCTGCTGCCTGAACTAGACCTAATCATGAAGGAGAAGGTTTTACCAGATAGGTTTTTTAAAAAAAATATTTTTAGGAACTTCCCCAGTGATACAGTGGATAAGAATCTACTTGCCAGTGTAGGGGACACTGGTTCAATCCCTGGACCAGGAAGATTCCACATGCCTCAGAGCAACTAAGCCCGTGCCTCACAACTACCAAGCCCACTGAAGCCCGTGGCACCTAGAGCCCGTGCTCCACAACAAGACAAGCCATCACAGCGAGAAGATGGGGCACTGCTACCAAGAGCAGTCCCTGCTCACTGCAGCTGGATCAAAACCCACACAGCCACAGAGACCCAACGCAACCAAACATAAATAAATAAATACATCATAAAAACCAGCATCTTGAGAATCACCCAGTCATCTTCCACAATCTGCTTCACGTGTGTTTTGGGAATCCAAGGGTGACAAGGGGAACCAGGCCTCCAGTTTCATGCATTTTACAAAAATGATGTCTGTGTTTATGTGGGTCCTTTGCCAGTTTTATGAAAGGCATGAATAGCACTTTGAGTGCAGACATGAAGACAATCCTTCACCCCTCCCTGAATCCACAGCCAATACGACTTGATTTTACAGCTCCTCCAGTACAGAGGAAGGATTTGTTCTTCGCCCTTGACTTTGACTTGGCCTTGTGACTTTGGCCAGGAGCTTACAGCAGAAGTCATGGTGTGCCAGGTCCCAGCCTAAGCCTCTGGAGGCCTTGTGGGCTTCTACCCACTTAGGAACCTGTGGCACCGCATGTATAAAGCCAGGTTCCCTGCTGGATAATGGAAGATACATGGCTCAGTCAACCCGCTGTTCTGAGCAACCAAAAACCAACCACAGGCACGTGAGTAGGGCCATCGAAACTTGCCCTTTGATGACCTGCCGAACCAGCCTGCTGCGAATCGCAAATGAGCAGATCCACCTGAATGACTTCAGTAGTGAGCAGTATTAAATGCTTATTATTTTAACACAATATTGACTGGAGATGTATTAATACATCTTCTGTTACCCGAGTGTCATTGACCAGAGACGCATTAATATGTTTTTAGAGAGAAACACAACTGACATCCCTGTGCCTGGTAGCTCAGACAGTAAAGAATTGGCCTGTGATGCAGGAGACCCAGGTTCAATCCCTGGGTTGGGAAGATCCTCTAGAGGAGGGAATGGCTACCCACTCTGATATTCCTGCCTGGAGAATTCCAAGAACAGAGGAGCATGGTGGGCTACAGTCCATGGGGTCTGTAAGTCCAAAGAGTCAGACAAGACTGAGCAACTAACACTTTTTCACCAAGTAGTTGGAGCTTACAATTGATCAAGCGTTCATTATACAACTCAGGATTGTCATTATCATTCACATTTTGCTCTGTGAGGCTTTTGTTCCAACCTTGTGCATATTCTAAAGGTAAATTTTTCTAAAATGATGCCCAGCGAAATGTGGATTGAAGAAGAATTTTTCAGTGAATTTTATGCAAATGGTGTCTTGATTGTGTGACATATGTACTACTGTCTCAGAGGAAGATAGTTCTTCAGAATATAGTTCTGATTGAGACGATGAGAATATTAGACCAACAAAAAGACAAAAATCCTTAGTGATTGATTCTGATACTGAAAGTGAGAATGTAACCATGGTGCTGGGGAATGAGTCTTTGCTTCTACAGAAGAGTGGATTGGAGACAACATTTCATGGAAATGAGAAGACTTTTCAGGTGTATCAGGTGTAACTATTGAATGTAGTAACCCTCAGAAGGTAGTGAAATAATAGAATTAATTTTTGGCCAGGCAAAATAAAGATCACCAGCCACAAGTATTAGTTGCTGCAAAAATTCCCTGATCAGTAATGAGTTAAATCACTGGGAGGTGGGTGGATGGCATCAATGGACATGAGTCTGAGCAAACTCAGAGAGACAGTGAAGGACAGGGAAGCCTGGCGTGATGCAGTCTATGGGCTCTCAAAGAGTCAGACACGACTAAGCAACTGAACAACTACAAAGTCACTGGGTCTTGAGGTGGCTTGTTATTCAGCAGCAACTAACAGATACAGCCAGGAAAAGTGGTTCCTCATCTCTGCTTTTCCTCATAATCCATCACTTTTTCTCCCCAAAGAATCTCCCCCGTTGTTCCCCTTGGAGCTTCTCTACCCAGCCATTTTTCCAACAACCTTTCTCTTTCTATTATTCATCATTTAAAGCCTGCAGTCACATTGCATGTGGACTTGCAAATCACCACTGAGAATTGAAAATGGAATCTGAATACATATGAAAAGGCTTTTTTTTTTTCTCTCTCACTGAGAAGCATATCATGCAGGGGCTAATTGTGTGTGCACAGTCGGATGACTGAACATGCCCCGGAGAAGTGTCTCCGCCTTCCATCACAGCATGCTCATAAATAGGAAATTCAGGAACGGTGTGTGCAGCCCACTGGGAACAGAGCAACCTCGGGCTGGGGGCTTTCCAGTGAGCTGCTCAAAGGCAGAAAGGAGGCGGGAAGCTGCCTGCCTTGCCTTTCCTGGTGCACAGATTGCAGGTAGGATGTGTCTCCTGCCTCCACCCAGATGAATAAGCTCATGAGGAGGTCACAGAAATGGGAGTGTTGCCATCAGAAGGAAGGCCGCTTTAGTCAACAGAATTCTATCTCTGCCTCAGACTGCCATTTCTCTCTGAGTTGTGGGACCCAGCATGAGATGCCATTGTCAAGGCCAACTTTAGCCCAGGTGAAAGAATTAATCCGTTTCTGCATAAAAACTAAACAAAAGAACCCACTAATTATATTTGCAATATAATGTTTTCAACATATTTTCTTTTCTTTTTTTGTTTTTTTTTATTCTTTTGGCCACACCACAGAGCATATGAGATCTTTTCTCCCTGACCAGGGATCAAACCTTTACCCCTATATTGAAAGTGTGGAGTCTTAACCACTGGATGGCCAGGGAAGTCCTCTCAATGCATTTTCTGATTATTTACAACTCTTAATCTTTACATTGTGGAGAAATAACCGTCCCAAGAAATTAAATGACTGACTCCGAATTGTGAAGCATTCCAGCAGCTGGTGGCTAACTACCCCTATGCTTTAATTTCCTTCATTTTATTAGTTTAACAAATATTTCTTGCTCACTTACCAAGGGCCCTGTGTAAAGCGCCATGTATAAAGGGGCGTCCCTGGTGGCTCAGATGGTAAAGAATCTGCCTGCGATGCAGAAGACCCGGTCGATCCCTGGGTCAGGAAGATCCCCTGGAAAAAGGAATGAATAACCACTCTAGTATTCTTGCCTGGAGAATCCCAGGGACAGAGAAGTCTAGTGGGCTACAGTCCCTGGGGTTGCAAAGAGTCAGACACAACTGAGCGACGAACCACACGTATAAAGTGGGGACTGTCTCTTCAGATAATTTGGAATTTTTTCCTGGCATTTTCTTTAGTTGTTCACTGTATAACACACATGAAATCTGAATTGCTAATTGAAAAGGAAAACTTGTTTTAGGAAGTTACTCACTTAATCTAGTATCAGCATAACAAAGTGACAATACCTATTACAAGAAACAATTTTAAATATTAAGTATAAAATGTGAGTGTTGATTTTAGCTATGTAGAATACATCACAAAAGGTAAATATAGGGTTCCAAAAGGCAGCTCATATAAGACCTGCTGGGTTCTTCAGATACTGAAATTGTAACCTTTTGAAACAATGTGTAGTTTTCCTATTTGGGGGGGCAAATTCTATTCTCAAGAGCATTATTAAATCTTGTTTGTAAATATGTTGACTTTCTCCTAATATTTGCCCTGGGTGGGGAGAAAACATTTGTGTGTTCAGGGTGAGATAATATCCTTTAGATTGTGCTTTTATTATTGTACATGCAATCATGTTTTCTACTTTCAAAATCCTGGAATGGGATTCAAAAACACATCCTTCACTGTTTACAGTGGAGCCAGCTGCTAGCAGAGAAATCTAGGATGAGATTAAAGGGACATTGGTATTTTCTAACTTTAAATTTTTTTTTAAGGAAAAATGACAGCTACTGCAAAAATGATTATACAGCTGGTATGAATCCTTCCTGATGATCAGCACAGCACTTATATAAAAGCACGATCTGAAACTTTAAAAGAAATAAATAGTCCAGGTTTCTGTGTGGACAGGAATCAATGGACCAAATTTGCATTTGCTGGGGAACTACCATGCTCGCCTGCAGTTTTAGGAACTGTATTCCCACCAGCTGAGCCTAAGTCAGAACTGAGTCTCTCTTTGTCCCTTTGGAACTCAGGCATCTGGTTGGAAACAAAAGAACTGTCTAGAAGGTAGTCCGTGTCAAGATGCCAGATGTGTGGGGGCAAACAGACCTGAGACAGGAGGGAAGCTGACGGAGGCGGTGAAGCAGAGATGTTAGGTGAAATCCAGGGAAATCGGCAAAGCCGGGGTTGGTGTGTGTGAGAGAGAGGGCTCAGGTCTTACTCAAATGAGATAACACGGAATCCTGCAACTCAGCAGGCAAGACACTGATTCAGGATAATGAACAGAAGTGGATGATACAGACCTCATGGTGTGGAGTAAGGCAGGCCAGAGCATTGGAGTCTGGGAAATGTCTCTGTCCCTCCCAGCTCTCTCTTGTCCACCCACAGCCCCTGGCTCTCTGGCTCCCTGCTGCCCCCTCAAGCTTCTAGCATGCCCAGGCTGAGATCTCTAGGAGCTGTGCTCGGGGTCTGCCGTCAGAGACTTTGCCCATCACCTGACCCCTTGCGGCCCCTACAGCCGGCACTGGCCCCTGTAGCTCACCCCAAAGGTCAGGGCCCGCCCAGCCCTTCCAGATCCCTCTGTGGGACCCAAGCTGGAGTCCAGGGTGGGGAAGGTCAGAAGAGTGACAGCAGAAGCCCAGGGAAGTCCAGGATGGCGTTTTTGACCAATGAGTAGTTTGAATAGCAAGCTCTGGGCAAAAGCAACAATTAAAAGGCTTGAATGAGTCAAAGGTTTTGTAACTCAAGAATCACCCAGTTCCCCCATCACACACAAACACACACCAATTCCATAAGACTCTTATTTTGGCCAACTGGTCTTGGACCTGATTTTAACATTAGATTTCTCCATATCTTGTTTTTTCTTAAATATATATTATATATATTTATTTGACTGTACTGGATCTTAGTTGCAACACTTGAACGCTTAGTTGCTGCTTGTGGAATCTTAGTTCCCTGACCAGGATGAAACCTGGGCCCCCTGCATTGGGAGTATGGAGTCTTAGCCACTGGACCACCAGGGAAGTCCCTATGTCTTGTCTCTGCATCAGGATTAGCAGAGGTGCTTGTTAAATATGTAGATTTCTATACCTGGTTGGTTGATCTTTATCTAATTGCATCAGAGATCTGAAGGTAGCACCCAGGAACCCCAATTATTAGCAAGGAGCTGCATGGATAAGAACCTTCAAGTATTTCACAGTATGGTGACCTGGAGTTGGAGGAGCTCTGAATTTGTCTACCATTACCTGAGGTTTACTCTCCTTCTGAAGTCTGTTAGCAGTACCACCCTGGAGAGTCAGGTTCTCCTACCCACCTCTTAGCTGTTAACATTAGACCAATACTTCCTGAGTACCTACTGTGCAATAGGAATGTTCTGGGTCTGCCGATATTGTAGGAAAAAATCTAAGTAAAAATCCTTGCTCCTATGGAGCTAGTCTTCAAGTGTGTGTTAGTCACTCAGTCGTGTCTGACTCTATGTGACCCCACTGTAGCCCGCCAGGCTCTTCTGTCCATGGGATTCTCTAGACAAGCTGCCAGGGAAGTCTTGTGGGAGGGCTTCAAGTGGGAGGAGACAAATAATAAACAAGTGAAAAAGATAATAGTTAGAAAGTGGTAACTGTGGAGAAAATGAAGGGTGGGGTGGGGGGTGGGGGCAGATGGGGGCGCGGGGGGTGGGAAAACTGGAGCTGAGGACAGGGGTTGCAGTTTTCAGAAGGGCTTCCTGAAGTCACCTCTGAGAAGGTTACAGCTGAGTCATAACCTGATGAAGGAAAAAGTAAGGATGCTCTTATGGACTGAACTTTGGTAGGAGAAGCAAGCTCCTGTGTTGAAGTCCTGGAGACGAACCTTGCCTCGGGGTGAACGGTGCCTCAAGTCTCACTCATACCTGACTTAGCTGATCTTTAAATGTGACTTTGGGGTTAGGGTTGCTGCTGGAATGGGTTAAGACTTTGGGGGTTATCAGGATGGGGGTGAGTGTATTTTGCGTGTGAGAAGTACATGAATTTAGGGGGTCCCTATTTTTGCAGTTTTTTAGTCACTAAGTTAGGCTTACCTGGCAGCTCAGACAGTAAAGAATAGCCAGCAATGAAGGAAATCCGGGTTCGATCCCTGGGTTGGGAAGATCCCCTGGAGAAGGGCATGGCTACTCACTCCAGTATTCTTGCCTGGAGAATTCCAAGAATAGAGGAGCCTAGTGGGCTACGGTCCACGGAGTAGCAAAAAGTCAGACAAGACAGAGTGCCAAGTTGGAATGAGTTGCCGTTTCTTTCTCCGGGGGATCTTCCCAACCAGGGATTGCAGCTGCATCTCCTGCATTGGCAGGTGGATTCTTTACCACTAAGCCAACGGGTACACTAAGGTCCTTTAAAGAGGCAATTAAGGTTAAATGAGCTCCCGAGAGAGCGCTACAATCCAATAGGGGTGAGTGTCTTCATAAAGAGAGGAAGAGACCAGGGATATGTGTTCCCAGAAAGTGCCATGACACAGTGAGAAAGTGCCATCTGCGAGCCAGCGAGAGAGGCCTCAAAAGAAACCAGACCAGTCAACTCCCTGATATTGGACTTCTGGCCTCCAGAAGAGTGAGAGAGTTAATTTCCATTGTTTGAGACGTGCAGTCAGTCATATTCTGTTTGGTGGAGCTAGCAAATACAGATGTCCAATTACATTTGAGTATCAGCTATATGACAAGAAGTTTTTTACTATGCACGTATTTGTTCATCTGAAATTCAGATGTGCCTGGGCATCCTGTATTTTCCTTTGCTAAATCTGGCAGCCTTACCTGGAGAGGAGAAGAATTCTAGGCAGAATGAGGAACAATAGTGCCTGGTGTGCTGGGGGCAAACAGAAACACACCTGAGCTGGAGTGAGCAGAGGAGAGGATGAGAAGAATGAGAGGAGGGCAGCCAGAGAAAACATGCTTGTGTAGTTTATTACAGTGACGCGTTATCTGCTATTTATCCCAAATTCCACCTTTAACAGGATGTGCCGTACAGTTATCTGCCAAATCTGGCAGTTCAAGGTGGGAGCAGATCCAAGGGGTCTTAGACTTATTGTGAGACATGGACGTGACTCTTCCTGAGATAGTCAGCAGTCAGGCAATTTTTTTTTCCCTCCAGGAGCTGTTTATACATTTTTTGTTTTTATTTATTAATTTTCTGAATTAGAGTATAGCTGATTTACAATGTTGGATTAATTTCAGTGTACAGCAAAGAGATTCCTTTTTCAGATTCTTTTCCATTGCATGTTATTACAAGTTACTGAATATATCCTGCTCTACAGTTGGACCTTATTGTTTATTTCTTTTATATACAGTAGTGTGTATATGCTGGGCTTCCCAGGTGGCACAGTGGTAAAGAATTCACCCTTCAATGCAGGAGACACAGGAGATGCAGGTTTGACCCCTGGGTTGGGAAGATGCCCTGGAGAAAGAAATGGCAACCCACTCCAGTATTCTGGGAAATCCCATGGACAGAGAAGCCTGGTGGGCTACAGTCCATGGGGTCACAAAAGAATCGAACACAACTGAGGGAGTGGATACACACCCAGAGTGTATATGTTAATCCCGAACTCCTACTTTACACCCCCCACTCTAAAATTTTCAAAGTAGCTCCAAACTCCTAAAGTTCTTTTCTCTGAAGACTTCTGTAGACAGTGTTTTCCTTCAGATCTTTCACTTACAGCAAAGATTGTTTTCTTTTGTAACTTTCAGATACAGTGGTGTCTCTCACCTTAGTCCCATTGGACCAGATCGTAAAGGAATCTGGAACTTGTAGAAGTTCATGCTACACCCATGCTACCCCATTCGCACCATCACGTATGTCAAAGTGTGAATCTCCTCCCAATTTTTTGAGCCCTCTGCAGTTCCCATGTGAACAACATGGAAAGGGAAGTGGGGAAACCAGAGCCAAGTTGTTTAATTAAGTCTTCCTAATTGGAAACTGTTTGTAAATCAAAACTTGATTCTCCTGGTTAATTCTGCTTATAAAACTTTGCAAATTAAAACCTAATGGAAAAGAACTAAAAAAAAAAAAAATGAAAGCGTTGAAAAATTCCCAAACACCACAATGAAAAGCTATTCTATTTGTTCAGAAAGTTTACTGCTAGGAAAATCTCATAACTTGTTTAATCCCCTGCAGCTGGGAAAAGCAGTTTAGGTGGATAGAGGAGACCGTTAGAAGGCTTTCTCAAAGGGCAGGGGGAAAGAATTGTATTTCACTGTGCAACATAGCTGTTCAAAGCTTAAGGAAGACCCAAGATTTGATTACAGGTTTGGTAAAATATTGATGAGGACTCAGTTCCTCCTCTGAATTCTAAAATGGTGTAGGTTTCACTTCTCTTACAGGCACTGTTGCTTAGTCACTCATAATAAATGCTAGTCACTCAGTTGTGTCCAACTCTTTGTGACCCTAGGGACTATAGCCCTCCAGGCTCCTCTGTCCATGGAATTCTCCAGGCAAGAATACTGGAGTGGGTTGCCATTCCCTTCTCCAGGGGATCTTCCTGAACTAGGGATTGAACCCCAGTCTCTCGAATTGCAGGCAGATTCTTTACCATCTGAATTACCAGGGAAGTCTAAAGAATAATAGGCAGTAGAAAAGGTAAACAAAAAATCCCACATGATGAGAGCAAAATGGTTAAACAGGGGCAAGGCAAATGAATTCATCCTGATCTTTCCTACTATGCAGGCTCAGACACAGATATACAATGGGATTAATCATATTTCTAAATTGGTTCTCGACAATAGTTTGGACATTTAGTCAACACAATGATAATGCAAACTCACAGCAAGAAATGTGCATCATCATTTATCAATCAGTAAAAAATAAAGCAATTTCTGAATACTCCATTTAAAGGAAATCTTCTTCAAATCGGCTAACATTTAAACAACATAAAAGGTCTGCAGTGAATTTCTGTGGTTTTGGTATGCTCAAATTCCCTTCCTACTCTTCCAGCAAGTATCCCATCTCTTCCTTTATGATAGAGGACGAGATGATTGGTTGGATAACATCACTAACTCCAAGGACATGAATTTGAGCAATGTGCAGGAGATGGTGAAGGACAGGGAAGCCTGGTGTGCTGCAGTCCTTGCGGTTGCAAAGAGTCAGATACGACTAAGTGACTAAGCAACAGCAACCACCCCTGTCGCCTCTGGAGGAGTTGGTGGGCACATGGCCATGATCTCAGGGAGAAGCGCGATCTAGAGCAAGTCAATTAAAACAACTCACTAGTCAGACATTGTCAAGAATCCAAACAATGGCCACAGAACCTCTGATCCTTCTCCTGGGACTTTTCATATGCAGAATGGGGAGAAATTGTCTTATTTCTCCTTTGTCTACAGTTGCTGACTCAGGAAGGTTCCAGGTTGCAGCTCCCTGGTCCTTGTTTCCAGGTGACAAGAACTTCATGGAGGAAGAGGAAAGCGACCCTAACACATAGACAAGTAGAGATGAGAAAGATGGGTGGACAAATAGGTTACTCAAGAGTAAGAAGACTCAAAGGCTTCCTTGGCGGCTCAGTGGTAAAGAATCTGCCTGCCAAGCAGGAGACATGGGTTCAATCCCTGGGTTGGGAAGATCCCCTGGAGAAGGAAATGGCAACTCGCTCCAGTATTCTTGCCTGGAGAACCTCATGGACAGAGGAGCCTGGGGGGCTACAGTCCATCGGGTGGCAAGAGTAGGACACGCCTGAGCAACTACACAACAAGAAGGACTCAGGAGTGAATACCACATTCTTCTAGCTCTTAGATTCACTCAGTCCCAAACTCAGTTTTACCTCCATCCCCTCTTTACATGACCTACTAGGTCTTTCTCTGGGCTTTCCCAATGGCTCAGATGGTAAAGAATCTGCCTGTAATGCAGGACACCTAGGTTCCACCCCTGGGTTGGGAAGATCACCTGGAGGAGGGCATGGCAACCCACTTCAGTATTCTTGCCTGGAGAATCCCCATGGACAGAGGAGCCTGGTGGGCCACAGTCCCTGGGGTCATAAGGAGTCAGACATGACTGAGCAACTAAACACAGCACAAGTCTTTCTCTATGTTTTGTTGGTCTGAGCTAAGTTTCTGCCTTTGAAGCCAAGGAGCCCTGGCTAAAGGAGTTAATTCCCTTGTGATGGCTAAAACTCAGGTTTTATGTAAGAAACCAAATCTACATACATATATATGTATGTAAAGCATAAATTTTCTATCTCCTCCCCCCAAAAATGATCAGTTAGAAGAAATAGTGGCATGATTTTTTAAAAAATATGTATTTTTATTTATTTGGCTCTGCTGGGTCTTAAGTTTCTGCATGCAGGATCTAGTTGCCTAATCAGGGATCCAACCCAGGCCCCCTGCTTTGGAAACACGGAGTCCCAGCTACTGGACCCCCTGGCAAGTCCTAGTGTCATGATATTTTTAAATCCTGATAAATTCTCTAATATTGTGTCTGCTTTCCCAGTTACTTTAAATTGAACAGCATACTGTTTAGAAAAGACACAGTTACCTGAAGCAGCTTCAATCAATGCTGATTTTGGATCTTTGTAGTGGGCACCTGGCATAATCTATTTTAAAAAATGAAGGCAAAGAAATTTAAAGATATCCAGAATCGTAAGGGTATCAGATTTTTAAAAAAATAAAACTATTTAAATATTATTTTTAAGAAGTCAAAGAATGAGTGTATATGTGGCAGAAATCACACATAAATCCCTCAGGGATGAATGGGAAAACAAAAAACTGTGCTTAGGTTATGAAAGTGGAATTTGTGGCCTGGAAAATAAACTTCAGGGTCATCATTACAATGAGCTTCAACGAGTACTTGATCTGAGAAAGGAAGCATGGATGCTGGTTTGGGAAACTATGTCTGATGACTCAAGGAAAGTGGTTTAAAGACGAGAAAGATACTAATTTTAAAGCTGCATGGGAAAAGCTGGAGCAGCATCCTTCGTCATATGTGAATGTGAAAGTAATGTTTCTAAGTTAAAGGATTATCTTATAGAGTATGTATCTTTAAATACCCTTATGTCCCTCATTAATTTATTATTGGGCATAGAGGCTTTATTTCTTCCTCTACATCACTAACATTTTTTTTTTTTTAATGTGGACAGTTTTAGAAGTCTTCATTGAATTTGTTACAATATTGCTTCTATTTTATGTTTTGGTTGTTTGGCTTGGAGGCATAGGGGATCATAGTTCCCCAACCAGGGATGGAACCCACACCCCCTGTATTGGAAGGCAGAGTCTTCACCACTAGACTGCAAGGGTAGTCCTCTATACCACTAACATTTTAATTGACTGATACTTTATTTTCTTTCATGATTTCATTGGGAAAATAGAGAATCACCTTATACACGTAATGTGTGTGTGTGTAGCATATTTATTAGGTATATGCTTAACACGCTGGAGAAGACTCTTGAGAGTCTTTTGGGGAGCAAGGAGATCAAACCAGTCAAACCTAAAGGAAATCAACCCTGAATGTTCATTGGAAGGACTGATGCTGAAGCTGAAGCTCCAGTACTTTGACCACCTGATTCTAAGAGTCAACTCACTGGGAAAGACCCTAATACCGGGAAAGACTGAGGGCAGGAGAAGAAGCGGGCAACAGAGGATAAGATGTTTAGATGGCATCACTGACTCAATGGACTTGAATTTGAGCAAACTCTGGGAGACAGTGAAGGTCAGCCAAGCCTGGCATGCTGCCGTCCATGGGATCCCAAAGAGTTGGACATGACTTAACTACTAAAAAACAACAAATAACAACATACTTAATGGTGGGGGGGGGGGCGGGGAGAGACAATTCAAGGAGTCAGAAGTACAGGTAGAATGTAACCAATAGTTTTGGCGAGGGGCAGCAGGCAAGCCGGCCAGGTAATCCACAGTTTGTGAGCCTGAACTCCACCTGAAACGGTTATTCATGGTGAGGTTTCTCTGGTTTCACATGAAGTAAATTTAAAGGTAACTATTAAGCATCAGGGCCAAGAAAAATATTATAAAACTCTCTGCACATATTTAAGTAAAATTCTGCCAGAATCCCTCCCGCCCTCACCCCAGGCCTGTGTTTGTCCAGGGACAGAGCCGGACGCTAGGACCTCACCTGGGTGTTTGAGTGGCTGAAACATGGTAGGGAAGATCAGGGAAGTGCAAAATCCATGACTCCAGTGTAATAAATGATGGAAAAGAGAAGGCGTATAGAGTGAGGTAAGGTTCCCCGTTGGGGCCGGGAATACCGTTCCACCACAAGCAAACAGTGTGTCTGTGTCTCTCGCTGCCTGGTCCCTCGGCTGTTTTTGCAGCTGAATCCTATTTTCCCAGCTGTGTCTGTCACCACTGTCCCTGACGGTCATCAACAGCACACACGTCTGACTCGTCGAGGGGACGGGTCCCCCAGAGCCAAGCCTGGCGCTGAGCACTCCAGCTGCCCCCTCTCACCTGTTGGGTCAGCTCGATTCACTATTTAGCGGGCAGCGCTGTGTTCATTGTTTGGGCTACAAAAAACAAAACAAAACAACGCTCCTTCCTTAAAGAGTATGGTAGGGAAAACACAGTGTGTGGATAAAAAGTGAGTGAACCATCAGACTTAGAGAACGAGCTTACGATTGTCAAGGGGCAAGGGATAGTTAAGGGGTTTGGGATGGACATGTTCACACTGCTATATTTAAAATGGATAACCAACGAGGACCTACTGTGTAGCACAGGGAACTCTGCTGAATGTTCCGTGGCAGCCTGGATGGGAGAGGAGTTCGGGGGAGAGTGGATACATGTATATGTGTGACTGAGTCCTTTCACTGCTCACCTGAAACTATCACAACATATCAGCTATACTCCAAAACAAAATAAAAAAGTTTTTTAAAAAGTAAGTGAACCCTGAAGGTGGAACCGGATGATATCAAATGAAAACAAGTAGCAGGTAACAAAGGTGATTATTTCATCAATGAACCCATTATTTTTAGGCACGTTACAGTTTACCTGCATCATTTGAGAAGGTTATGAAATGGATACCAAAGGACAGCAAATGTATACAAACAGTTCAGTGGGAGGTGGGGAAACCCCACTTTGAATATGACCACCTTCCAATTATTCATTCTCTAAGGAGAAATTAAGATTTTCAAGTTAATATCATAGAAATAAATAAAGGTGTTCATCTTCTGATATTTCATATTCTGCTCATTCTCAGGACGCTGTCTTTTAGAAATGTCTGGGTGAAGTCAACATTCCTTTTCAAGTTGCAGAACTGCCCATCTTCCACCTACTTGAGTAGAAAAAGTAAGTAATCTAAAGAAAAGTAACCCAAACCCTTTGATATCTTCTACACTTTTACAGTGTTGGAGGGCCGGTAGGGTTTGTAAGGTATCCCAGAATCCGGCCCACCCGCAATATACTGGGAAATAAACAAGAATTCTCCTTGCCCTCTAGCAACTACTCATAATAAAAATATGTTTCCAAAACTCAGTACATGGTTCCTGCAGAGTTTTAATGATTTATTGGAAAAAGAGTATAGAGGGAGAACATGTGAAAGGAAAAAAAAAAAATTGTTAATGCCTCAGGACTCAGGACGCGAGGCGGATTCTTGCCAATCCAAAACCTGGGAACCTAGAATACTTTCTGAGAAATCTCCCACCAAGTAACTCTGGCAACATTGATACTATATTGTGAAGGGAGAAATATTAGAGATATTTCTTTCTTCCAAAATTTGCAATGGTGTCAGTGTTCAAGTCACAGTATCTTTTTTTTAAACTTTTTATTTTATATTGGAGTAGAGTTGATTAAAACTGTTGTTCCACTTTCAGATGTGCAGCAAGGTAATTAAATTATGTATATATACATGTATCTCTTCTTTTTCAAATTCTTTTCCCATTTAGGATGTTACATAATACTGAGCAGATTTCCTTGTGCTACACAACAGGTCCTTGTAGGTTATCTATTTTCAATATAACTTGTGTACATGTCCATCCCGAACTCTCTGTCTCCTCCCTCTGCCCTTCCCCTCTTCCCAGCCCTGCAGCCAGAAGTCCATTCTCTAGATCCCCAGTCACGGTGACTACCTCGAGCCTTTCTTATCCCAGAAAATAAGATGACACTTTGTAAACTTTGTGATTTCTATTTCCCTTTGAGTATCTTCCTCAATGTCTTAATCTTGAACTGAATTTAGCTCTAGATGGTTACATCTAAACCCCTTGAGAAGAAAAAGTAGTAGATTATGAGGCTAAATTAGAGTTTGAGATCAACATATACATATTACTATATACTAAATAGATAAATAACAAGGACCTACTGAATAGCACAAGTAACTCTACTTGATAGTCTTTAACGCAAGTCCTTAAACCTATAGTCCTTAAACCTAAATAGTCCTTTAATCTATAAGGGAACAGAATTGAAAAAATGTATATATAGTAACAATGAGCAATACTTGTTCTTGTAATTCAAGTTTACACACAGATAAAACTGTACAAAGTCAAAACCAGGAGGATTAGAGAGTGGCTCCTTTTTGCCATCTTTTCCATCTAGAGGACTTTCCCTGATTTCAGTTTACTCAGCAAACATCCACCAAGCAAGTAACAGTCAACTTGATATCATTAGACTTCACTTTGTCACCCCCAGAGAAGCCACCTTTTCTCCTGTAACCTCAGACTCAGACTTGGGAAACGACTTTCAGCACTTGGAGTTAATCGTGGAATGCTGCCGTGATATAACTTAATGGGGGTGGAATCAGCTGTAACCATCCTTGTTAGTGACATGCAGCAGACGTGAGTCCTTCTGAACACAGTCCCACTGCTGTGAAGGAATTTTGGTTCCCAGCAAAATTCTGAGATGGCAGCTAGAGCTCTGATGTTCATTTCACTTTGTAAGGTGGCCACACATCTCACTCACTTTCCGGTCTCTCCTAGTCTCCTCTTTAGAAGACAATTTGTTTCATTCTCTGAAAGCTCTTATTGAATGGGGGGTAAAAAAGTAGAGTCAGAGCAGTTTGAGCAAACTCCGTAACTGATAAGGGTTTGGGGTGTTTGAGACCCAAAGGTGGGGACACAGCCTGCCAAAATCACAAGTTCTAAGGTATTGCTCAGGTCATTAAATTATCATGGGCAGTATACTAAAAATTGTTGTTGCTGCTCTCTGGTCCAGGAAAAAGTGTTCTCTGGCAGCAAATAGTTTTTAGATGTGTCCTCACGTGGCTGACGACAAAAGAGAGAGCTGCACTTAAGGAACACTCCCAGCAATGCCAGTGGTTGTTGCCAGTGATCAGAAAGAGAGCCCTGAATGTGTTGAGGTCTTAAAGGTTTTAGTGAATGCTTTGTAAGCAGCAGGAGGGCTTCCCAGGTGGCTCAGCTGTAAAGAACCTGCCTGCGATACAGGAGATGCAGGAGACGCAGGTTCCATCCTTGGGTTAGGAAGATCCCCTGGAGGAGGAAATGCCAACCCACTCCAGTATTCTTGCCTGGGAAATCCCATGGACAGAGGAGCCTGGCAGGCTACAGTCCACGGGCTTGCAAAGAGTCGGACACGACTGAGCAACTGAGCACTGCAAGTAACATTCTTGAAGGAAGGCTCTGTTTGGAGTTAATTTACATAACAAAGTGACCAGCCTTTAACGCAGCTGTTGATAAACCAGTTTTCAAAGCCCCAAGTAATGCATAGCAAGTATTAGTATTCACTGGATAAACGATAAATGGATTTTCCTGATTGTCTTAGAATAAAGCAAATACCAAGTCTCTGGCCCAATTTCACCCTTCAGTAACATCAGCCAACATCCTCCTGCAAATGTTACCGAGTGGCTAATGCTACCCAGTCCTCTATGTTTTAGTATCTTAAGAGCTAATCCTTTCGCAAGTTGCTCATTTGGGAGGCTGAGTTTACACATGTAGGAATAATAAAGATAACTTAGAACCTGCTTTAGAAGAGCAAAGGATGGAAATAGGAGTCCGGTTTTTCAGGAAAAGTTACTGAAAGAGGTTGGAACACCTCAGGGTCTTAAGTATCTGGGAAAGCCAGCCAAGACCAGTAACGAGAAGGCGGCGGATGGGATAGTATTCTGGTTCTGTCCCCCTCTGGTGGTGCTGAATGAGCACATGGCCTAAGGATGTACGCAGAGTCATCCCTTGGTATCTGTGGGGTACCGGCTATAGGACCGCCACAGAAACCAAAGTCCACAGATGCTCGAGTCCTTCAGTGTAGCCTCGAGTTCTGAATTCACTGATTCAACCAACTGCAGACCGTAAACATAGTATCCAGCTGCAGTTGGCTGAATCAGCAGATGTGGCATTTGAGGACATGGGAAGACCAGCTGCAGTCAGTGTGACTGTCTCTTCCAACAGCCCCCTTCGGAGGGACTCCCAGCCTGGAGCACCTGCAGTACCACACTATGGGATGTTTTGCCCGGAAAGCTTTTCTCTTGGGTATGGGCAAGATTCTTTGCCTCTCTTCCTAGAGTTCTCTCCTCAAATGCCACCCAATCAATGAGGTCATCTCAAACCCACTTATAGAAAAAGAGCAAGCCCCTCCCTCACTCCAAATTAGCCACTCAGCAGGTTCTGTCCCCTTGCCCTGGTTCATTTTTCTCCATTGAACTTTTCGTCTCCTGCCAAGGTATGTATCTCACCATTTGTCTATGTTTGTCACCCTAATAGAATCTACGTTCCTTGAGTTCAAGTACTGCCTTGTCCCCAGCACTTATTTACTGAGGACACCCAATACAATTTTTTGAATAAAAAAACAAATTATAATAACAGATTTAAATATCAATTTTTTTCCTTGAGCATTTCAGTGAAGCTTATAAATATTATTATCCCTTTCATAAAATCTAGTACATTTTAACAAGCATTTGAAATGTGTCTTTGATTAGCATACGATGAATGTAGTTTGTTAAATTTCATTAAGTATGTTAAACTGCACTTATAAATTAAATATATTTGACTTTCTAATTTAATATATGCCTCTAATAAGCAAAAGTTCCCCAATACAGTAAATCCAATAAATTAAACATAACTACAGAAAATCTTTTCTGAAACCTTCTAGTTTTGTATGCAAATATAGTAAAAAATTTTTATAATCTTTCAACCAAATATTACATGTCTAAATTACTCAGCTGTGGGATTTAAATTAGTATCACAAGACTATTTGTCAGATTAATAAATATGCCAGTCTCTCTTAGAAATACTTTAAGTATCACATATGCACAGATTATTCCTAAATTAATCAAATGCATATTGTGGAAGTGATTTATCCCTTCCTTCTAACTTTCCAGACTATTAAGACACACCCACTAAGGAAACAATATGGCAGTAGTCAGGGTTGTCATAGCAATAGGCTGAGTTTGTATACAAGTCAGACAGTTTAAACCAGGACATGAAATTTGGTGGTCCCCTGAACACTCATCACTATTTAGCCTTTTTGAAAGTTCATTCCCTCTGAGTGTCAGGGAAATCTCACAACCCATGTCCTTGGGTTCAACATACATGGTTATCTAGTGGATATTCTTGTAGGTACAGTGGTTATCACGTTCACCTCACGAGATACACTGTTACCTAATTCTTCTTTTTGATTTCAGAGTGTCGTCTGCCCTTACCACCTCCCTCCTGTCCACCTTCCTTCACAAACCTAGTTTGCTTTATCACTTGATGGGATGATTCAAGTAATTTATTTATAACTTGATTCTTTCAAAAAGCATTCATTTATTTGACTGCACCAGGTCTTAGTTGCAGCATACAAGATCTTTAGTTGCAGCATATGAACTCTTAGTTGCAGTATGTGGGATCTAATCTCCTGACCAAGGGTCTAACCTGGGCCTTCTGCACTGGGGGAATGGAGTCTTAGCCACTGGACTGCCAGAGAAGTTCCTTCTTGCTTGATTATTTTAAAAACTTGATTGTTGGGTAGCATTGTCACTTGGTGAGCATGGGGATGCAGGGAGGGTCTCTGGAGCCTGGTGAGAATGTAGGAAGAGGGCCAAGTGATGTCAGGTGATGACGGTACCCTATGAGCAGTATTCTGGCGGGAGCTCCATGGCCCGCCAGAGCAGTGGGAACAGAGCTTCTCTTTGAGATCCCGTGAGACGTCAAACATGGAGGGCGCTACTTTCTAGAAGCCTGAAGGTCTTGATTCTGATGGTGGGGCCATGAAACAGGGCAGTTATTTGCATTAGTCACTGTGACTCTGATTCCGTCTTTATCCTGGGTGTGAAAAGATTAGGGCTGATTTATTTTTAGAAAAATGTGTTGTGTGTCTGCTCTGTTTCCAGTACTGAGATATACACAGTGATACAAAGATGGTCAGTCATTAACTCAAAAAACTCCATTGTATGGGATTTCCCTGGCAGTCCAGAGGTTAAGAGTGCCTGCCACTGTGGGGGGGCACAGGTTCCATCCTTGGTTGGGAAAGATCCCAAGATCTTAAAGATCCCAGAGACACCAAGGGGCATCTGAGCCCACGCACTGCAGCTGGTGAGTCCATGCTCTAGAGCCTGTCCTCTGCAACAAGAGACGCCACTGCCAAAGCCTCCACACGGCAACTCACCAGAACTAGAGAAAGCCCGCAGGCAGCAACAAAGACCCAGTGCAACCAAAAATAAATAAATTAATTAAAAGTTTATTAAAATATTAATTAAAAAAAAACACTATAGCAGGAAGTCTGAGATGTGTAGGTGTTGCCTGTTACCACGAAGGACAACATTATGATTGAAACATGGAGAGTAATTTCCGTGCCAATTTACTGGTGCACTTGCTCAGTAAAGATCTGCAAAGTCAACGGACGGTGGAAGGACTGTTGAATGAATAAATGTCAGGTGCCTGTTAGAACAAATAAATGTTTCAAGAATCCAGGTGGAAGAAATAGGCTGACCTGTCTGGAAGCTCTAATCTTAACGAAATAACTGTGAAATACTCTTTTGTGAGTGAAATCTGTATGTTTCACTCAGTAGAGAATGGCCACTAAATGATGTAGAAGGTGTGCTCATAAATATCAAATGGAACAGAGGGAATGGTAACAAATCCTCAGTGGCTAGATAAGAAGTTCAATGTTAAAGAAAGGAGAGGAATAAATATTGCATGGGGACTGTGAATCCAAACCATCTGAGGACTGAGAACGGTGGCACAGTGGTTCAGTGACATGGGAAGCGAGGATGTAAACGATGCCAACAGGCAGAGGGTGAGCTGGGGAAAGTCTATCTACCCGTTGATCTCAGCAGGCTCTTTACACCTTTGGTAAGAAAGAAACTCTTTCAATATCTGAGAGCAGCCTAACACTTTCCGGAGAACTAGCTTCTCTGTCAGCAGCCTTCCAGGAACAGCTCCTAAAGAGATGCCAACTTGAGTTGAGAGTTTCTTTGGTGTGGGTTTCTGAACTCCTGGCAGGTAATTCAATCACATTCCACTCTCCACCTGTCCCGTTTTCCTCTCACCCTTGCCCCACCTGCCAAGAAAGAAAGATAAATGGAAGCCAGAACTAACAGAAAGCTATTCGGTGTATTACATTCCCGTCGCAGATCATTGCAGCTGGAACCCATGGGATTCAGGTTGTTTTGGGTCATTGCCAGTCCAGGGTTTCTGTGAGGAAGCTACAGACTCCAGCTGTCTCATGGTGTCTTGTCTCAAAGACTCTGAAGCAGAGGTAGTGTGACTGCGGCTCCTGACAGAGGGTGGAGAGGGAAAAGGCGTCAGGTGGACCTGTGTCAGCCCCAACGGGTCCTTGCTGAGACCACCTTCAGCTCTGTGCCTGCTGTTGCCAAAACACTGCAGAGTATTAATGACCATGCCAAGTAGATTGCTTCTAGAAAGGATGAGTCTGGGCAGGTATCAGCTGTCCTAAAAGAGATGAGCAAATTGGAGAAAATAAAATAAAAAAATAATGCCAGTAAAAAGCACCTTTCTACAAGGTCAGTGTGTATGCATAGTCAGTCGCTCAGTTATGTCTGACTCTTTGAGACCCCATGAACTTTAGCCCACCAGGCTCCTCTGTCCATGGGATTCTCCAGGCAAGAATACTGGAGTGGGTTACCATGCCCTCCTCTAGGGGATCTTCCCAACCCAGGAATTGAACCCACATCTCTTATGTCTCCTGCATTGGCAGATTACCACCAGTACCACTTGGGAAGCCCACAAAGTCAATACCAGACTTTTAATAAAGGGGCTTCCCTGGTGGCTCGCTCGGATGGTAAAGAATCTGCCTGCAATGCAGGAAACCCGGGTTTGATTCCTGGGTTAGGAAGATCCCCTGGAGAAGATCATGGCAACCCACTCCAGTATTCTTGCCTGGAAAATTCCATGGACAGAGGAGCCTGGCAAGCTACAGTCCATGGAGTAACAAAGAGTTGGACATGACTGAGCAACTAACACACACACACACACACACACACGCACACACACTAAAGTGCTCCTTGAATCACTCATGTAAACACTGAACATGTATTTATGGAGTACTTACGTACTGAGTATGCCAGAGACTGCAATAAGTCATGAGGTCATAATGATGAAAACTCTTGGCCTCTAATTTATGGAGTTTGTGATCTATGATTCCAACAACATGCAGCTATTACAGAACGATGCCACGGGAATTCACAGGAGGCAGCAACTAACTCTTCCTGTGAGTCAGGGAAGTCTTCTCTTTTGGGATTCTGGACCCAGTTTCAGTGTGTGTGTGTGTGTGTGTGTGTGTGTGTGTGTGTGTGGTGGGTCTCTCACACCAGTAACTGATTCTGCAGACACCAGCTGTGCTTCCTACAATTCAGCTCCATTCTGACACTATCCAACCAGAGGTAGAACCAGATCCCACAAGCTAAGGGTTCAGCTGGACAAGATTGCTCTGTGCCCCCAGTTCAGATAACAGCCTCAAGCCCAGCTTACCACCTGTGCTTCTGGCTGCCTGGCTGTGGATTCTATCAGGAAAATGCAGGCATGGGTTCTAATTCTGCCACTGTACAGGTCTATGGCTTTGGCAATGTTAGTTTCTTCTTTTCTCAAATTCTCACTTTCTGTAAAATGTGGAGAAAAGACTTGCTTTAAGGGATTATTGTATTAAGCAAGTGAGGTAAGGCATTTGGCACAAGGTCTGATATGACAAGCACTTTAAAAATTATATTCATTGTTGTTTTGTTGTTCTTATTATTGCTATATTTATTATCCTAAAGGAAAGAACACCTATCAAAGGGGACAGATCCTAGATTCAACTTAACAACAATAGTGTAACAGAGTTTCTGAAGCACAAGATCCCAATATACTATGAATAAATTCATTTCTCAGGGTAGGAAACCATTTTCTCCTCTCTCAATTTCAGTCAAGTTTCTTCTTTCAACCTCCATCTCCTTTTCTTTGTCTCCATTTCTACTGACGTTCCTGGGTTCCATCCCTGGGTCAGGAAGATCCCGTGGAGAAGGAAATGGCAACCCACTCCAGTATTCTTGCCTGGGGAATTCCATGGACAGAGGAGCCTGACAGGCTACAGTGCATGAGGTTGAAAAGAGTTGGACCCAACTGAGCATGCACTCACATTACGCCTCTTTATTTCTCTTAAATGAAACATCAGCTCATATTCATTATTATTGGTAGCATTCTGACTCTGGTTTTTAAAATCATAAAGGCTTCTATGCAGAAAGTTCTCTGTTGAAAATTCCAAGCTGTTTTAAAAAGACAACAATTAAAGTTAGTTTCTTCAGGGGAAGAAGATAAAAAGCATGGACACTACTTCACTGAGCCAATTATTCTCTTGACACAATTATTCTCTTGACACAATTTAATTATCTAGTGCAACAAACCAGACACCTTTTCTGCCTGGCCATCTTAATGGAGCTTTGACACCAGGAATTTAATTAAGTTAGAAGATCCCAAAAAAAAACCTTAGAAATCAGACAATCTCTTTCTGGAGCATTGAGCATAAAAAAATTCATCACTTACGAGCAACATTATTAAATGAGGTTTATTACTCTATCAGTTGACTAAATCTTATTTCTGATGGGAATGCAGCTATTTTAGTTATCATTTTAACTAGTTAAAGGGTTGTTTTTTTTTTTAAGATTCTAAAGGTTACCAGGAAGAGTACTTGAAGATTTAAAACAAAACAAATAACAAGCAATTATTTATCCACATACAAGAGGCAAAGTTTAAAAGCTAGAAATAATCTTAAACAAGTTTTAAACTTTCATTATACACATATATTCAATATATATTATGTAAAATGAAAATTCCCAAATATATACATACATACCTGGAAGGATGCATGAAAGTAGTTTTTTCAAGGTCAAAGAACAATTTAGAGGCAGAAATGAGATCAAAATCCAAGTCTTCTATTGTAAAATGTAACATTAATTATTATCATAAGAGTCACATTCCTGGTTACTTTTATGATTATCTTCAAGGAGGACAAGGATCTTATGGGTAAGGGGACCTGTGGGAACTCCTAGGGGCTGGCTCTGTTCTATTTCTCCATCTGGATAATGGGTATATGGGTGTTTGTTTTATATTAAAGTAGACATTTATGTTTCATATACTTTTGTATTATGTTATTAATATATATTTAACAATCTCAGAAAGTTAAATAAATATATACATATCACATAGATATATAATATATGGGCATTTATCTATATTATATGCAAAGCTATATATATATATATATATATATAGCTATTTCATGAACATATGATATAGACAGAAATAAACATTATGTGTATATAGACATACAAAGATTATATACACATGCTATGTTTACCGATGCTGAAGCTGAAGCACCAAAACTTTGGCCACCTGATGTGAAGAGCCGACTCCCTGGAAAAGACCCTGATGCTGGGAAAGATTGAAGGCAAAAGGAAGAAGGGGATGACAGAGGATGAAATGGTTGGAGGTCATTACCGACTCAATGGACATGAGTTTGAGTAAACTCCAGGAGATGCTGGAGGAGCCTGGTGTGCTGCAGTCCATGGGGTCTCAAAGAGTTGGACACGACTGAATGACTGAACAACAACTTTCACACTTTAGCTGCACAGTTTCGTCCTTACATCTTGTTCCCCAATACACAATTAATTAAGCAATATCTAAGACAGAGACAGATGTTGAGACCAGCCGAGAGTTGAGCAGCTCCTGTGGGATCAGTTTTGAGGATTCAAACCACAGATCCCTAGTTCCTTAGGGAAGCAGACTCACAGGGGTGGGAGGAGGTTTTGAGGTGGAATGTACCAGAGGCAGTGTGCTCACCTCCAACATCTGTTTTTCTCTTTTTTTCCCATAATAATAGAATTTCTAGCTAAGCTAATGACTGCCCAGAGCAGAGTACATTTCTCAGTTTAGCTTGCAGCTAGGCATGTTCATGTGGTCCAATTCTAGGCAACAGGACGATACTTGAAGAGTCTTGTGGTGGTTTCTGAGAGCCTTTTTTGTTGTTGTTCAGTTGCTCAGTTGTGTCCAACTCTTTGTGACCCCATGAATCCCTGCAGCATGTCAAGTTCCCTGTCCTTCGCCATCTCCCAGTGTTTGCTCAAACTCACGCCCACTGAGTCGACGATGCCATCGAACCATCTCATTGTTTTTTAGGAAACAATCAGTTGGCACCTTTGTCTTCTATTTTTTCCCTCCATCCATCTGTTACCTGAAAAGCAATCTGGGCCCCAGAGGGTTTTGTGAAACAGAGCTGCCCTCCCGTCCCTGGATTATATACCTCTGGGAATTTAGGTGAAAAAGAACACTTCTGTCTTGTTTAAGCTGCTGTTATATTAAGTTTATACATTACAGTTGTCTCTCATCCTAATTAACTCACGTGTGCTTCTGCTGTTGGGTAAGAAGTGGTCTGGTGTGTGATGTATGTGAAAAGCTTTAGTGGATGTTTACAGCTGTAAGGACTGGAAGACTCCACTTAGGATTTTATAAAGTAGGCATTTATTAGCAGAGACAGTAATAATTAAGAAACTGTAAAACCAAGGCTATCATGTAATTTCACATAATAATGCCCTACAGGCATTAGATGAATTTTATCTTCTTTCAGGAAAGATACTTAATATAAGTTTCTTAGATAATGCAGACAATTTGTGTTTGTGCCATAATATTAATAATAAAGAAGCTAAAGTGTGCAATAATCCATCCCATATAGTTTAAGATCAGAAGTCAAATATCTAAGGCACTGCTAGTTACTTCAAGAGTATTATTTCCAAATGCAGGTTTGGACTCAAATCCTGTCTCCATCACTGCATAGGTTTTGATAAATCGTTTAATTTCTCTAAGTTGCAGTTTCCCTCTCTATAAAATAGAGATCACAATAAAGCATCTATTTTACATTTTTTCCAGCGTTTCCCTGGTGGCTCAGGTGGTAAGGAATCTGCCAGCAATGCAGTTAGTCCCGGGTTTGATCCCTGGGTTGGGAAGATCCCCTGGAGAAGAGAATGGCAACCCACTCCAGTATTCTTGCCTGGAGAATCCCATGGACAGAAGAGCCTGGCGGGCTACGGTCCAAAGGGTCTCAAAGAGCTGGACATGACTGAGTGACTAGCATTTTTTTTTAAATGAGGATTAAATGAGTTAAATGATTAAATGATATTGAAGGCAGGAGGAGAAGGGGACGACAGAGGATGAGATGGTTGGATGGTACCACTGACTCATGATGGACATGAGCTTGGGCAAGCTCTGGGAGTTGGTGATGAACAGGGAAGCCTGGCGTGCTGCAGTTCATGGGGTCACAAAAAGTTGGACACGGCTGAACGACTGGACTGAACTGAACTGAACTGAAATGAGTTCAAGTTTGCAGTCTGGGCGCCATGGCTCCCTCGAAGATTAGCAGCTCCCAGACTGGTCCCCATCACCATATGCCTGGAGCATACCCATCTCTGGTCCTTCCTCTCCTCTCTGGCATCTCCGTGCATGTTGGGGGTGAGCAGTAAAGTGTGATATGATCCCAGGTGTCTGCTGAGGTCGAAGGTCAGGAGGAACCTCCTTAAGCATAGCTGCCTTCGTGCTCCCCTGAGACCCCAGTGCCTGCCTGTGGCTCCCCTGCCCTGACCCTGCATCCCACGCACCTATTCCATGTTCTGCTTCCTCTCTTGAGTTTGGTCAATTTTAACTTGGACTTCCCTATGCCCTTGTGGGTGGACGCTCCCAGTGTCCTTTCTTCATGCCTCACCTCACAATTCAGAGCATCGTTTTCTAATTTGAAAGGAACGAACAAACATAGTGGGAAAGGCTATAATGTTTTCACCTAAAGACTTTGTCTTTACCATAAATTCTTTCTATTCCTTTAGGAACATGTGTGGGTTTTTTGTTTGTCTTTGTTTGTTTGTTTTAGTGTTTGGCTGCACCTTGAGGCTTGCAAGATCTTAGTTCCCTCACCAGGGATAGAACCCATGCATTTGGCGGTGAAAGGGTGGCGTTCTAACCACTGGACTTCCAGGGAATTCCCAGAACATGTGTGTTTTGAAACACTATTACTGTAGGAATTTCCTCTTTGTCCACTTGCTTCTCTTAAATTCCTTCTCTGAGAATAAGCACATAATGGTAGATTCACTTGAAATAGGAGAGAGTAAAAGATGGACACCAGAGCATCTGCCAACCTTTCAAAATGTTACCCACACTTTAAAGCACAAACCGGCTGTATGACAGAGGGGAAAGGATGTGTCCAAAGTAATTGGTGGAACTGAAATGGCAATGATAGATTCTACTTGCAGATCCTGTGCTAAGGAAATTCAGTTCAACTAGTTTAATCCCACATGAGCCAATTAATACATCACATTTTAGCTATAGTCTTTATTCCGTAATGTGTCCATTCATCTTGGAAGGAGAATGACAACTCACTATTGAGATGACAAATGTCCAGCAGCCTCAACTGGCTGGCATGTGATGGGTTAGCAAAGCTTCGGTGTATCCAAAATAGCTGTCGAAGTGTCTGGAGGGATAGCTCTCAGTCTTTTGTCAGAGCACTTAGGAAGCCTGATCTTAGACCTCTCTTATGCCCCTTTGCATATCACTGAATTGCCTTTCTACTTTAATCACCTCATTTTCCAGACCTGAAATGGAAGCTAGAAATTAGAAAAGCACCATTCCTAGCTCTCTAGACATCCCCACAATTAACTTTCCACCTTCCTGCTCTTTCTTGATTCATGGACTATTTTTGAAGGTACTGGGATGGATATGGGATGAAAGTAAGAAGACGTGGTTTTGACCAGTTCAAAACAAGAAAGAAATTATAATTTTTGAAAACAATCCAGAAACTGGAATTAAAAAAAAACAGCAGCCTGTATTAATTTAACCGAAGAATAAACAGGTTTATACTTTCCAGTTTCCCCTGAGAGCAAACCTGATTTACAGCAGAGAACAATTATTGTAATTCATAAGAGTGACATGAATCATCAATAAAAGGTCAAATGAAGTTTAATATAGTCTGTCAAGGGCATTTGAAAATTATGTAGTACATTAAAATATTTTATAAAATTGTAATTAAAAAAGAAAACCTTTTGTACAAAGCAGCATGCCTTAATAGTCTGGAAAGCTGACTAATGCATGATGCTTTCCTGCCCAGTGATACCAGATAAATGAGATAACAATTTTTATCATTAGTTACAAAAGATATGACTTATGAAGACAAGTCTTGGACTTGCTTATTGCCCTTCAACTTTGCAGTGAAAAAAAAAATGTTCTCCCTGGTAGTCCAGTGGTTAGGACTGAGCATTTTCACTGCTGGGACCAGGGTTCGATTCTGGGTCGGGAAAATAAGATCCCCACAGCCCCCTGGGCAAAAAACAAAAACAAACGAACAAGAAAGTGGGTGCCTTGATAAGCGACTGTGAGCTCATGGTCTTAATTTCTCGTGGTCAATACTATTGCATTTCCCATGGCGTTGCCCAGAAGTTTTCACTGGAAATTTGCTTTTAAATTATAAAATGAGGGCAAGAGTATAGGAAAAAATTATTTCATATGGAAGAGAAAACAAAAGTCCTGATTACACGTATATATGGATACACACACACTTTTTCAGATTCTTTTCCATTATAGGTTATTACAAGGTATTTTGCTACACAGTAGGTCCTCGTTTATCTATTTTATAAATAGTCATGTGTATCTGCTAAGCCCAAACACCTAATTCATCCCTCCCCCACCCCCTCCCCCTGTGGTAATGATACTTTTTTTTATGTCTGTGAGTCTATTTCTGTTTTGTAAATAAGTTCATTTGTATCATTTTTTTAGATCCACATATAATTAGTATTATATGATATTTGTCTCTCTCTGACTTTCTTCACTTAGTATGATAATCTCTTGGTCCTGCCCTGTTGTTGCAAATGGCATTATTTTGTTCTTTTTATGGCTGAATAGTATTCCATATCTGTATATACCACATCTTTTCTTCTCATTCCTTCTTTGATGGGCATTTAGGTTGCTTCCATGTCCTGACTATTGT
This sequence comes from Cervus canadensis, assembly GCF_019320065.1. Taxonomy (NCBI): domain Eukaryota; kingdom Metazoa; phylum Chordata; class Mammalia; order Artiodactyla; family Cervidae; genus Cervus; species Cervus canadensis. The sequence goes on from NC_057386.1 coordinate 28,897,435, forward strand.
AAATAGTGTTGAAATGAACATTGCAGTGCATGCATCTTTTCAAATTAGAGTTTTCGCTTTTTTTCAGGAGTAGAATTGCTGGGTCACATGGAAACTCTCGTTTTAGTTTTTAAAGAGGCTCCATACTGTTTTCCACTGTGGCTGCATCAATTTCCATTCCCACTGGTAGTGTAGGAGGGTTCTGTTTTCTTCACACCTTCACTAGTATTTCTGACTTGCAGACTTCTTGAGTTGGGCTTTTTTGGAGACAAGCTTTGAGCACCAGAAGAATAAGGTCCTGACTGAGTATTCACAGCATGAAGTATATACTATAGAGAACAGAGAAGTATGACCTAAGTCATCCTTAGTAGCGATGATGTAAGTCTAGAGTTTTCAACCCAAAGACATCAAGTTTGACCAGCTGATGTGAACAGACGCGCCAAGAACATGACTAGCGTTCAAATTCTAGTGGGTCCTTGTACTGTATACTCTGCTGCTTCTTGTCCTTCATGGAGCTCCTGGTTGGTGAGGCCAATGGTGCAAAGGAATCTGTGGGATTCACAAAACAGAAGGCTCTTATGTTTCAGTTTTGGGTGCAGTTCAACAAGGCAGCAAGTTAGAAGAGAAATCTTCTACATCAGGGTGTCTCCAGGGCTGAAAAATCAATAGTGGAATAAAAAATGATACAACTGGCCTGGAAAACAGTTGAGCAGTTCTTCAAAAAGTCAGACATAGTCACCATACTGTTCTGTACTTAGTTGCACCCGACTCTTTGTGACTCTGTGGGCTGCAGCCCGCCAGGCTCCTCTGTCCATGGGATTTCCCAGGCAAGAATACTGGGGTGGGTTGCCATTTCCTTCTCCAGGGGATCTTCCTGACCCAGGGATCGAACCCTCATTTCCTGCATCTTCTGCATTAGCAGGTGGATTCTTTACCACTGTGCCATCCTAGAAGCCCCGGAGTTACCATATGACCCAGCAATTCCCACGCTCATTGGTATACACCCCAAAGATTTGAAAACTGGTGCTCAAAGAAATGCATACCTATGGGTGTTCATAGGAACACAATGCACAGTAGCTAAAAGGCAGAAACAACCCAAATGTCAATCAAACAAAATACTGAACTGACCTCGGTTCATTCATACAGTGATCTCACTTAGGTCCAGAAATATAATATATCTGTACAATTGCATGGTGTTCATCCATTAAAAAGGAATAAATTACTGGTAACCTGCTACAAAGCAGATGAACTTCTAATACCCTACGCTGAGTGAACAATCCAGACACAAAGCATCACATGTATGATTTCATTTATAGGAAACATCCAGGGAAGGTTAATTCATAGAGACAGATTGAAGAGCAGGGGTTACAAGGGAACTGGGAGGGGGAACGGGGAGTGACTGTGTCATAGGTACTGGGATTCCTTTTGGGAGCAAGGAAAATGTCTAAAACCTAGACAGAGGTGATGGCTGCACAAACTCGTACATGTCATAAACACCACCGAATTGCAGTGATTGAAATGGTTAATGGATAAATTTATGTTATGTAAATTGTACCTCAATTAAAAAAAAACCAACAAAAAAGATAATGATGATCAGATGTCTCCAAGGAGGGTGGACCTGAGACATTCCTGTGAGAGACCCAGGAGGACGTTACACAGTTTTGTGTCCTTAATGTGGCTCAGAACTGGCTGAGGGTAGGCCTGTGTGGTTAGGAAAAGGGTGAGCTTCCTGGGCTGGGTTTCAGAATTAAGTGGAGGATGTACAGACATAGGCAGAAATAACCAAATCTCAGCGAGGGTTGTACGTGTCAGCAGAGGCTGGCCCATGAATGCTGATGACCGCGAGCTTGCCTCCTTTCTCACGCTCTGGAAACCCTCAGAACTTAGATCATCTCCCCCAGGAAGCATGGAGGTGAAGGAATCTCAATCGAGCATGTTAAATACCAAGCTGACTGTATGTTAATTCATACAGTGACCTCACATAGATCCAGAAGGGCCTCAGTTTCCTTGGAAATGGCTACCACAAACTGGCAGACTGGGCCGGCGTCACTTACCCAGTTGAATTATAGGGAAAAGTTTCAATTTCTTGAGCATTGAAGTCAGCCACAGTGGAACATGAACTTAAAATAAATCTTCCAAGTGTGTTCACCTTTTCAGTATTTCCAGCAGCATCTCATGACCACAAGACTCATCTGGCTGATGACAAACAATGCAATGGGGAACTCCTCTGTCCACAAAAGTAGGTTTTATCGGAACTCTGTGTGTGGTGAGGGCAGGGAGGTTAAAAAGGAGAGGTTCTTGAGTTCCCAGGAGGAGAGCTGAGGTTTTGCAATTGAGAGGTGGTGGGAAACGAAGCCTACGGGGACGCAGGGCCTTGGCAGGATTGCAGCTGGAGGGCTGGGTGAGCACGTGGAGAACACACCTGCTGCAGGTGGGTGAGGCCAGCGCCTCTGCCAGACTGAAGGACACACTCTGCTCAAATCCTCCTCTAGGTCAGCTTTTATCCTGCCTCTTTTGTTCTCCCTTGATTGCTACCAGTCTGCGAGAGAGGGGTTAAGCCCCCAAAGAATAGTCTGGACTTACAGGGAAAACAACCTGGACCTGGGAAGGGGGACGACCCCCATCTACACCTGAGTAACTAGCCTTATCTCTTACAACTCATTTTCCACCTCATTTTCTACAACATAGCTTCTCTCCATTCCTACACCACACTGCTCCTTCGGCTTTGAATGTTCAGTTGCCACTCCACTGTCTTTGTTTATCCAGTTTCTAGCCATTCTATAGGGTACTAGTGGTAAAGAACCAAGCTGCCAATGCAGAAGACACGGGTTCGATCACAGAGTCAGGAAGATCCCCTGGAGGAGGGCATGGAAACCCAGTCCAGTATTCTTGTCTGAAAAATTCCATGGACAGAGAAGCCTGGGCGGGCTACAGTCCATGGGGTCATAAAGAGTTGGACACAACTGAGCCACTGAACACAACACACACATAAATCCCAGGGTAGTTGCCACTTCCTTCAAGAAGTCTCCACTGACTTCTCCAATCTGGGTGACACACCTCTCTGCTGGATTCGGCAAACGACATGCTTACTCCCACTCTAGCCCTTGTCATTTTGATTGTAATTCAAAGTTTCCCCGTGGAGACTTTCTCTGTAAAAGGCCACATAGTAAATATTTTAGTTTGTGGGCCACAGATGTTTTGGCATGCTCTTTTTCATTTTAACTCTTGTATTTTATTTTCCTTAGTTTTTTTTTTTTTTCAACCTTTTAAAATAGTAAAGCCCAGTTCTAGTTCACTGTGTGTGTGTGTGTGTGTCTGTGTGTGTGTGTGTGTGTGTTAGATGCTCAATCATGTCCCACTCTTTGTGACCCCATGGACTATAGCCCGCAAGGCTCCTCTGTCCACGGAATTCTTCAGGCAAGAATACAGGAGTGGGTTGCCATTTCCTCCTTCAGGGGCTCTTCCCAACCCAGGGACTGAACCCAGATCTCTTGCATTGAGGGCAGATTCTTTACCTTCTGAAGAGGCCGTTTGTTCCCACTGGCCATCGTTTGCTGATGTTTGCTCTGGAGGTAAACTTGTTAAGGATGGGGGGTCATATCTTCTTTTCCTGGCATCTCCAGTGTAGACACCACACCTGCAGAGTGCTCAGACTATAGACCTGAGTTCAGTTGAGAGCTGTATGTTAAGGCTGACTTCTATTCCGCTTCCTTGAGTCTTTCTCATCTCCAACCACCCCACAACTTGTTGCCACTTTGTGTGTTTCTAATTCCTTCAAGTTCAGCTGCTCCTCTGTCAACATGATGCCTTCAGTGCAAGGCTCTGCCACGAAGCCCATGAGGATTTTTGTTTTCTTTTTCTTTTTTTCAAGAGAGATTATAGAAGCATGCACATGGCTGCCTGCTTTCAACATGGAAAAGGTTATTTTGGCATGCCCAGTCCCTGAGAACTAATGAGTGCTGAGAAGGTTTTCTTTGTGGGAGCTCTCCCAACCCCAAGTTATAAAACCCAGTTTCAGCCAGGAATCTGGGTCTTAAACGGATTATGTATTTCACTTCCTTCTCTGTTTTAAAAGCATATTTCAATAGATTTTTTAAAACGGAGATATGCTGAGTTTGCCTCAGGAATACAATCCCTCTAGGACCCAAACAGGACTACGATCTGGGGGGTTAAAGGCAATCACCCCTCTCTCCTATTATCATTGCAACACCTGACATCTCTGGACATGTTCCCAACACCTGAGAAGTAGCCACCTGTCACCTTGACATGGTGAGAAGAGATAAACAGGAACACAGTCATGGAACTGTGGTCTCATAAAAAAAAGGTATATATATATATATATATGTATGTATATAGGACTCCTAATACAATATGGTCATACAATCCATAAAAATCCCTCATATCCATTTTTACAAACAGTCTACATCAGTGACTGAAACAAAGCAAGAAGCAACAACAAAATGGACACCTATAAAAGCAGGCTCCAGGTGATGAGAGATTCATCATAGGTAAACCCTCAGCGCAGCCAAAAACGCTTGCTGCCTTTCTCAGCAGCCGGTCGGAGACTCTTTCTTTCCGGCCCATCTGCACCGTTTTTACAGCAGCCTCGCATACTTACGGAGTGACAGCATGCTGCTTCGTTGCTACAAACAGCTCCCATAAATGTCGGAGCCAAGTGTGTCTAAACATTACAGCATATTAAACACCTTTAAGCATGATCCATAACCTTGTAATTGGTACCAAAATAACAAGACTTGTGTTTTAAATGGGAATTTGACTCTGCGATGGCTGCTGTCGATCTGTTCCCCGAGCACGCAGCTGGGAAAGTGGGTCACGGGAAAAGAATGGCTGTGATTGAGGCAAGGCACCTTGAACTCTTAGTCCCTAAAAATCATCTGGGCCAATGCCCATCTTTGATTGATGAGGAAACCGAGGCCAAGCGGGTTCTCTGACTGAGCCAAGGATTCCTGACTGTCTTTCAGCTTTCTTTTAATATTTACTCATTTTAATATTTACTCATTTGGGGGGCTGTGCTGAGTCTTGAATACTGCATGGGCTTTTCTCTGGTTGCAGCAAGTGGGAGCTACTCTCCAGTTATGGGGCATGGGCTTCTCATTGCAATGGCTTCTCTTGCTGGAAACACGGGCTCTAGGGCGTATGGGCTTCAGTAGTTGCAATGCATGGGCTCAGTTGCCCCAAGGCATATGGGATCTTCCTGGACCAGGGATCAAACTGTGTCAGATGGATTGGCACCTGACAATCCATCCATTGGTAGATGGACTCTGAACCACTGGGCCACCAGGGAAGTCCCACGCTCTTTCCATTTAACAAAATGCTTTTCTAGAAAAAGAAAAAAAACTTTTCTTGGTGTAAATAATAATTGCATCAGCTTGGAAATGATACAAGTTCAGTCTGAGATTCATCTCTGTTGGTCCAGGAATACGATGAATGAGATTTGGCTTTTGTTTTTGATCGGCAGCCTCCCAAAACATTTGTCTTTCTAAAAACATCTTTCTGAATCTGCTCCAGGTCTCCAAATCTTAATCTTTTCTTTAATTGTGATCTCCACATGCCTTGACTAAGAGGAAATAGGTTACTAAGAGGAATCGTGAGGTGTTACAAAGGATGCAGGTCTCAGAACTGGATGTGAGTGGTTCACATTCTGCTTTGATGCTTGATGGACATACACATTTGAGCAAGTTACTAAGCCCACTCACCCACATTCATTCAAAAATTTATGTACAGTCCACTTTGTACCAGTCTCCTCATCCAGAAATGAGAACGAACCCTAGCTATTAGAGTCACGAGAATCACATTAAATTGCATTTAGAGATATCACCTGATTGTTTCCCACATAGCAGGCAGTTAATTCTTCCGGTAAATATCAAGAGATGTAAAAAGAGATGTGTTATAATGTATATAATTATTGTACGTTTAATTTTAATGTGTTGCCAGTGGGGATGACAGCCCTTTTTTTTTTTTTTTCAGACTAAATTCAACAAACACTTATTGAGGCCTACTGTGAACAGGTTTTGAGAGATCAAAAAATACATTAAAAAATTACAGTAGAGTCCTACTTCGTGACACTCTGGACTATGGAGACTGGTACATAATTGGTTCTCAGCCAGTATTAGGGAAATTATAACACAAGATGTTACCACTACAATAACTGGAGTATATTCTTAGTTAAAGATGGGTTGACAGCTCCCAGTGAATCTTTAAACATAGTTAGTAAATGTGCTTGTTAACTGACATCACATCCTATTAAAACTACTTTCACTGTGTGTTGTAAGTTCTTTTGAAAACAGTGCTTCTGTTGAGTTGCTCAAAATAAGTGATCAGTCTTCTGAAACTTATAAATCTTCCTCATATACATTCTCCATCCTTCATCCCCTATTCCTGTATCATTTTGTTAAAAAAATGTTAAAAATTTTTTTTTTTTCTTACACAGAAAATTGGCAGCCCAGTTTCTGAATTCACCACCCGAGATCCTTGGCTTGGATCTCCTTGTGACGGATGGAAGGCAGAACGCATGATGTCCTAACACTGATACTAATTTGGGGGAGTCAGGTTCTGATTTACCAGGGTCTTGTGAACGAGAATCGGTCATTGAAAGCCTTAATGGTTTTGTTTTGTTTTGTCTTTTAATCTCCATCCAGGCTTGTGATTGAAAAATGCTTTCAGGACCCTTGCTTTTCTGGCCAGCAAGAAACTTAAGAAAACGATTCTCATGTGGGGAACACACAAGGAAAAAATGGATGTGTTTTCTTCAACACCTGTTTTCATTAAGTAAGGGGAAGGAAACGAAAGAACTTTTTAATGCTTATCAAGTAAGTGCCAGAAGCTTACATATGTTATCCCACTTTATCTTTCAACTCAAAGAGGTGTAGATACTGTGGTCCTTGTTTGGGACAGACTCTCTAAGACTTTAATGAAATAAGATTTATCTTTTAGAATTAAACTTTTAATGAATTTTACAGGACTCAAGTAGAAATGAAAAGTCACAAGAAAAAGATAGAATAGTGTTTAGACCAGCACAATATGCAATCATGTTAATGTTAATTGACGTTCTTACTAAAGAACAGTGTCCTTGGATAAAGGTACAGATCAGCCACGGAAGTTCAGACCAAAGAGGGACCCAGGGATAAAACAAGAGCTGTCAGGAGAAAACAAGAAACTCGACCAATGAATCTGGAGGAGTCTTGGTCCATTGCCAGGTTCTCCACTTCGTGGAAATGTATACCTGAGGCTATACTAGCTCGATTCCATCAAACACCCAAGCAGCTTCTCTTTTTCTGATTTCATGCTCAACAAACAAACCCCTGGTTGTAATTTGACTTCCACGTGGGTTTGCCTACAGGAAAAGAAAGTTGCTTACAAAGTATCTGCGGGGACTCTGGTCCAAGTCTTATTTATCTTGGGAGATTAATAAAATGGCTTTCTGATTTTTTATGTTAGTCTTGTGATTGGTTACTATAAATAGATCCTCCTGGCATAATCAGGTTTCTGAATCTACCAAGGAGAGACCCACATCGTGGATGGGAGAGTATTTATCAGGTAGTTCATGCCAACTTGTAAGATCTCATTGGAATTAACTACTCTAACTGACACATACTACTTCAGCCAGGTGATAAGACTTGGCATCAATATTGATGACATATTGATACTATGTAGGCTTTTGACAGTGTGATGGAATTGCACTTTATCTCTGTGGTCTTCCTTCCAAATAGCTAAAATCTCTGCCCAATCATGAGGAAAAGATCAAACATTCTACATAATACCTAATCCAAACTCACTGAACTGTCAGGGTTGTCAAAAACAATTGATATCTTGAGAAGCTGTCATAGCCAAGAGGACCTACGACAACACACAACTAAATGCAACGTGATATTTTGGGTGCCTGGATGAGATCGTGGAACAGAAAAAGAATGTTAACTAAAAGCCAAAGAAATCTGCATAAAATATGTGTTTTAACATCGAAGTATTGATATTGGTTCACTAATCGTAACAAATGTACCACATCTTTATGGTGGCCCAAGAAATCTGTTTAGATTATGCTGCATTTAGGAAAAAAGTACTTCCTATAGACCATATGTCCTATTTAAAAAATTGTTTGTTTTGGAAGTTGTGTGTAAATCTTCAGCCTTATTATAGTTAAGAAAGCCATATGAAGAATGGAGAAGGCTTACCTAGACCTCACACCAGAGGAGAGGCTTCGAATAGAAAGGGACTTGAAGGGTCAAAGCTCACCCTGAATTTGTCTGATATGTTTTGGAGACTTGTAACTGAGTTGCTTGGATGAAACAATCTGTGATGTGATGCTCTGCTTAGTAACTCAGACATTTGGGAAGGACATTGCTGTGGGTCAGTGTGACATGCTGTTTGCCTGGAGGAGGAAAGTGATGAAATCTAAGCCAAGATCAATGCTTGTGGACTGCAGACGTGGTTTTCTGAAAGGCAAGTAGAGATTATTTGAAATAAAAATGAATATACTTCTCTCAGAGAGAGGGAAAGGAGGCTCTCAAGATAGAAAACAAGATTATGAACTGAGAGATACTTTCTAAAGGATACGGCAAAGACCTCCCCTTCATCACCCATCCAACCATCCATCCCTCTACCCATCCATCCACTCATCCATCCACCCACCCATCCATTTATCCATACATCCATCCATCCACCCACCCATTCATCTGTCTTCTCTTCATTCGTTGTCTTATTTGGGGCTCTGGGCACAATCCTATTTCATATCCCACTCTAAGTTATTGTTTCCTCTGTTGGATAAGAAGAGTTATTCCCAATGCTGTCATCATATCTGCTATAAGATTTGTATGGTTGCGCTGGAGGAATTAAGAAATACAAAAGGAAAGGGAAGTACCACTCCACATTTTCCAATCCCTTGATGCCAGTATAGCAGCAGCAGAACCACATGAAGGAGGATGACAGTCTGAGTTTCAGGTACCAGCTGGCAGTGCAGTGAGAGTTATCCAAGGGGCAGCAGAGAGCAGCCGAGAGGAATACTTAACCCAGAGAAGCAGCTGCCCGTTGGAGCAAGAAACCATTTTAAGACAAATCCCCCTCTCCCAAAATATGGAGGAAGGTAAGCCCGGTACTTGGGTTACACATGGATTATGTCAGATAATATATATTCTGCACATAGTAAGCACTGGATATATGGTAGCTATTAAAATAATAATAATAAATCTAAACGAATTCCACCTGGGACTATTTATCTGCGGAGGAATCTGGAGAGAGGTATGGCAGATCTGGGGGCCTCTGGGAATGGAGTAACATTATTTAAAACATCAACAAATACTGGAAACATTGAATGCCAGAGCTGGGAAACCTGAAGAAGCATTTTAGGTCAACACTCTCATTTTACAAATGTATAAACTGAGTCCCTGAGAAGTCAAGTGACTGGCTTGAAACCACCCAACATCTGTAGCAGCTGAGCTGGACACGCTGACTTCCAATTGACTGGGACTTTTTAAAAATTATTTTTCAAAAAATCCTCCAAATCTAAGGTCCATAAATAAATAAAGAAAATTCTGGATTATGGCTCTCCTAGATTTAGCTTAGTGGGGAAGTTATTGGCAGACATCGTCCCAGAAAAGTGGAACCATTCAGTGGGAAAGAAAGTGCATTAGGGTTTCAGTGACAGACATGAATTCTTAAAGGAATGAAAACTCTTCCCCAGAAAATGCTGTGAAGGATGCCCATTCTGTGGGTGTCCTGAAAACTCAATTTTCTGTTTTCCATGTTCATACAGTGAGGAAATCTTGCTAAGATGGCAACAAGGGTCTGTAGACCTTCTCCACCCTACAGAGGTGGGGTCCTTTGGGAGCATGCGCAAGGAAAATGGACAGAAGCCCAGCGTCATCAGGCTCGTGTCCCATGGGATAAGGAGGGAGCCCCAGGCCAGCAGGTCCTGAGATCAGCTCCAGGGAGAGCAGTGTGTCCATCAAAATCCTCTATCTCCACTTGGAACCTTTCAACTAGGACCATCTTTTGTCAATAAACATTCATCCTGGGAAGCAACCTTACAAACAGAGAAACACCATCACTGTCTGGAAGTCGTTGACCTCAAGTTTCAGAACCAAGACTAGAACATAATTTTTTTATTTCTAGATCTTCCTGGACTTCCCTGGTGGCTCAGACGGTAAAGCGTCTGCCTACAATGCAGGACACCTGGGTTCGATCCCTGGGTCAGGAAGATCCCCTGGAGAAGGAAATGGCAACCCACTCCAGTACTCTTGCCCGGAAAATCACATAGAGGGAGGAGCGTGGTAGGCTATAGTCCTACCACGCAAAGAATCGGACACGACTGAGTGACTTCACTTTCACTTTCAGATCTTCCTGGAAGGCTGTGATGTTATAGCATCATTGTCAATCCCAATTGAAGGGACCAAATTGAAGATCAAGATATTATAGCATCCCAATCCCATCACACAAAGGTCATTGTTATGTCTGTGGTCCACTGGTATATTTGCCCTTTAGGTCTGGTTCATGGAATCAATTCTTTCTGAAGTAGTGGAACTGAGTAGCTTAACATGTTTTCTCATTACTCTAAATCCTGGTCAACCTCTTAATGACCCAAACTAGTCTATCTCCTAAAGCTTATTATCCTAACCTACAAGTTCCCTTGAAAATCATGTAGGGCGGAGCTCATACAGCCTACCTGAGCTTCTAGGTATGCAAGCCTTGTCTCCCCTCATCTCCTAACTTTTTTTTTTTTTTTTTGGTTCTACCACATGGGTGTTAGTTCCCTGACCAGGGGTCAAACCTGGGCCCCCTGCATTGGAAGTGTGGAGTCTTAACCACTAGACTGCCAGTGAAGTCCTTAGGTTTTTTTTCTATTAAATATCTTGCCAGGTCAGGGCCCCTCAACAGGAATCCTTACTTCAAGCGCTGCCTGGAAACTACTAATTGATGCCAAAGTTTTTTTTATTATTACTGTTGTTAGTTTTGTTTTTAAGGAAAACTTCCTTCTACAACAGGTGCTAAACAGATTATACGACCTTGGGAGGGATGTGTGTGGCATCCTCGGGCATTTTTACAACTGTAACAGCTATTCATGACATCCCCTGATTAACATCTAAGTTCGGTATGAGATCCGGTGCTAGCCAGAAATTCCCAACTTGGCAGATTTCATTGCTGCTTTAAGTTGCCAAGGATTTTGAGGCTGCTGAGTGTGGAGGGGAGTCTAAGTGATGCATGTCTTTTCATCCCATCTCCCTTGTTTATTCAAAAAATACATACTGAGTTTATAGCATGTGTACAAGGCCATGAAAATGCAACATGGGGTCAGATGGTCTGGAATCCCCCCACAATGACACTCATGAGAGTCTATAAGAGCTTTTGAGGCAGGCCACAGAGCCTTAGAAAAAAATAAAGTGATTCCTCATCAAAGAACATGTGGAATTTCAAATGCAACTCACTCAGCCATTAGGCATGCTGGCATATTTACTGAGGAGTCAAAATTTTAGTTGTAAATAACATGACTCTCGCCATCTTGGAAAGTCTTATGAAACCTGTTGAATGAATGTTTGGTGAGTATCTGGATCAAAGGAAGCCATCTTAGGACATAAGAAGAACTTTATAGTGGACCCAGACAGGAAAGAGGCCATGCATGTGAAGGTCAGGTTCAGAGAGCTGCCCCATGGGAACTGTGCAGGCTCAAGGAAGTCCTGAAAGACTTATCTGGGATGGCCTTGGGAATCAAGTGAGCTATGAGGTAGGAATGAGCTAGTGATGAGACAGTTATGAGCAGAGAAATAAATGAAAAGCACTGGAGACCAGTTTTGGTCATGGAGTGAAGAAACCCTGAGCATATTTGCTTTGTACAAAAGGAGACCATACAGTCTAAAGTTCTGCTTCAAACACCATGATGGGCTTTTCTATACGCGATGTCAGTTTTGGCTACAGTATTGCAAGCTAGTCCTCCCAGGTGGCGCAGTGGTAAAGAATCTGCCTACCAATGCAGGAGACACAGCTTCGATCCATAAGTTGGGAAGATCCCCTGGAGAAGGAAATTGCAACTGACTCCAGTATTCTTGCCTGGGAAATCCCATGGAGAGAGTAGCTTATAGTCCATGGGGTTGCAAAGAGTTGGACACGCCTGGGTGTATACTCTGTTTAAAAATATTTCAGTTTTATTATATTTCTCTAGGGACCAACAGAAGCATTGATTACACGAGACTATCTTGTGCTTTGTTCTGAAGAGAGTATAACTTACAAAGTCTTTAAATTTTATTTACCATCAGTTTGGAATAGCAGCCTGAATAGCCATTTCCTTAATATACAAAAGCTTACACAGATCAGTTCAGTCACTCAATCATGTTCAACTCATTGCGACCCCATGGACTGCAGCATGCCAGGCCTCCCTGTCCATCACCAGCTCCTGGAGATTACACAAACTCACGTCCATTGAGTCGGTGATGCCATCCAACCATCTCATCCTCTGTCATCCCCTTCTCCTCCCACCTTCAACCTTTCCCAGCATCAGGGTCTTTTCCAATGAGCCAGTTCTTCGCATCAGATGGCCAAAGTATTGGAGTTTCAGCTTCATCATCAGTCCTTCCAATGAATATTCAGGATGATTTCCTTTAGGATGGACTGGTTGGATCTCCTTTCAGTCCAAGGGACCCTCAAGAGTCTTCTCCAAGACCACAGTTCAAAAGCATCTGTTCTTCGGCACTCAGCTTTCTTTATAGTCCAACTCTCACAACCATACATGACTACTGGAAAAACCATAGCTTTGACTGGATGGACCTTTGTTGGCAAAGTAATGTCTCTGCTTTTTAATATGCTGTCTATGTTGGTCATAACTTTTCTTCCAAGGAGCAAGCATCTTTTAATTTCATAGCTATAGTCACCATCTGCAGTACTTTTGGAGCTCAAAAAAAAAATAGTCTCTCACTGTTTCCACTGTTTTCCCATCTATTTGCCATGAAGTGATGTGTAAAGTTCACACATGAAAATGCAATTTAAATAACTCAAAATGGATTGCTTTCCATATATCTTAGTGTATTTTTTATCATGTCCAATTTGACTTTTGTTGTTGTTCAGTCACTAAGTTGCGCCTGTCTCTTCAACCCCATGGACTGCAGCATGATAGGCTTCCCTGTCCTTCACCTTCTCCCAGAGATTTGGCTTTAGACTGACGTTTTTCATCTGATGAGAGTTGTGTGGGAATTACTTTATTTATGCAATACAGATTTAAGGGGAAAAATGTCTTTGTATTTTTTACAGCAGAATCGTACAAACATCCATTGTGGAAAAGAGGTTTCCACAGATAGCCTGCACATCAAAACTTTGTCAACAAAGATCCATCTAGTCAAAGTTATGGTTTTTCCAGTAGTCATGTATGGGTGTGATAGTTGGACTATAAAGAAAGCTGACCACTGAAGAACGGATGCTTTTGAATTGCTGGAGAAGACTCTCGAGAGTCCCTTGGACAGCAAGGAGTTCCAACCAGTCCATCCTAAAGGAAATCAGTCCTGAATATTCATTAGAAGGACTGATGCTGAAACTGAAACTCAGCCACTCGATGTGAAGAACTGGCTCATTTGAAAAGACCCTGATGCTGGGAAAGATCAAAGGCGGGAGAAGAAGGGGGATGATAGAGGATGAGATCGTTGGATGTCATAACCAACTCAATGGACATGAGTTTGAGTAAGCTCTGGGAGTTGGTGATGGACAGGGAGGCCTGGCGTGCTGCAGTCCACGGGGTCGCAAAGAGTCAGATACGACTGAGCGACTGAACTGAACTGATACCCAGACCTTGTGTCAGCAGAAGGTGCTATGAACTCAACTGTGTCTTCCCACCAAATTCATATACTAAAACCTTAACTCCCAAGGTGACCATATTTGGAGCCAGGGCCATTTTGAAATTAATTAAGGTTAAATAAGATCATAAGTATAGAAAGCTGACCAGATAGGGTTAATGTCTTTATAAGAAGAGGAAGCCAACACTAGAGCTCTCTCATGCTCCACACACCTGCACAGGTGAAGGAAGGACCATTTGAGGATACAGCATGAAAGTGGTTATCTTCAAGCCAAGAAGAGAAATTTCATCAGGAACTGAGTCGTGATGGCTTGTTCTCAGACTTGACCCCAGACTTGTTCTCACCTGCCGAACTCTAAACAATTAATTCTGTTACTTAAGCCACCCAGGCAGAGGTATTTTGTTATGGCAGCCCAAGCTAAGACAGAAGACATTTTAATAAATAAGAATTTCCAATTTAAGGATAATCAATAACTGATAGCAGTGATTCAGAAACCTGTGCCTGTTCATAAGGGCTGTGAGTGCAAATATACCATGTGATGTTGCTAACATTTATTGGTAACACATAATAATATTAATATATATTCCTATTTACATCTTTATGAATATAAGATAGGAAATAGCCTTTCACACATAGAATATATGGAATTTTTTTGTAAAAAGAAGGAATCATTTGTGTAACTGAATGATGAGGTTCCAGTGGTTGATTTTGGAAGCATGGTTCTTTGGGGGAAATTCTTTCATTTTGTGATTTCTGCATCACTTATCTAGACCAGATCTCTTGAGTGCCATCTTAAGAGCTCTCCATAACATAAATCATGCCAAATGGGTAGTAAAAAATGGTAGAAGGTAATAGGCTGATTTGAATCATTCTTCTTTCTGACAGCTCACTATGATACCTGCTCTATGATGGTTGTAAGTCACAGAGCTCTGGTCTGCTCATCAAAGTTCTCTGCACACACTCCCATGTAAACTAAAGTGCTCATCAAGACTCACACAGAGCAGCAGAACTCTAGCCAAAATTCAGCCTCTATACACGGGTACCCAGTGGAATCTCGGAGACAGAGTTTTGGGTGAAGTAGAAAAGAATAGCTTTACCCATAGTGGTTTAATGTCCTCAAAACTGTGCATCCCAACCTGGAAAGGGTACTGAGAAGCTTTACATCAATAGTAATGGCTCAAAGAGGAGGATGTGATCAGCTCGTGGACATTCTTCTGACTGGTTGATGTGAGGTCAGCATCATCAACCTTCTAGTTCCAGCCAGTCTGATGTCTCTGCGTTTGTGGGCTGCGCACAGTCAACTTCTCCCTCCTGGAGAGGGTTTCTCTGCAAAAGGGCTCTGTGCATATCTTGAGGTGGAATCAGGACCTGCCTCAGGGCTTCACTATTGTTTCTTGACCACTCCCCCCCTGTCTCCACTTCCCCTCCCTTCCCTGATTAGCAACTGTTTGGACCTGCTCTTTGGGGAGGTGTGGAGGCTGTAATCAGGATGAGACTCACCTGGTTCACACATCTAGTTAGTGGCAGGGCCAGAATTGGACCCCAGGACTCCTTCTTCTTCTTGTTTGGTTGCTCAGTGGTGTCTGACTCTTTGCAACCCCATGGACTGCACCATGCCAGCCTTCCCAGTCCTTCGTTATTTCCCAGAGTTTGCTCAAACTCATGTCCATTGAGTTGGTGATGCCATCCAATCATCTCATCCTCTGCCATCCCCTTCTCCTCCTGCCCTCAATCTTTCCCAGCATCAGGGTCTTTTCCATTGAGTTGGCTCTTTGCATCAAGTGGCCGAAGGATTGGAGCTTCAGCTTCAGCATCAGTCCTTCCAATGAATATTCAGAGTTGATTTCCTCTAGGCTTGACTGGTTTGATCTCCTTGTTGTTCAAGGGACTCTCAAGACTCCTACCCTCCTGTTTACAGATCCTTCCCACATCTCACAGCCTCCTGGAAAATGCAGAGGAGGGTTTTAAAGAACCCACCTGAGTTTCAGCCATGAGACTCTTTTACTGTTGGACTCAACATGTAAGCAGAAAAGTTATGTGGTTCTTATTTTCCTCTGTTGAATTATTAATACCAAGAGCCAACCAGCATGATGTTGGAACAATGTAAACTTGGTGTCAGAGTGGGTAAGGCAGGTGCAGAGAACAGAGAGGAAGAGAAAAATCACTGACTTTAGCCAACACTGCCTCAGCTTCAGGTCTTGTGGGCTTAGGACCAATTTTGGAAAGGGCATTTTATTCCTTCCAATTAGCTCTTGAGAGTCTTGGAGAAGATGCTGAAGCTGAAGTTCCAATACTTTGGCCACCTGATGCAAAGAACCAACTCATTAGAAAAGACACTGATGCTGGGAAAGACTGAAGGCAGGAAGAGAAGGGGATGACAAGAAGATGAGATGGTTGGATGGCATCACTGACTCAATGGACATGAGTTTGAACAAGCTCCAGGAGTTGGTGAAGGACAGGGAACCCTGGCATGTTGTAGTCCATGGGGTCGCAAAGAGTCGGACACGACTAAGCAACTGAAAACAACAACTACGTTAGCTCACTCTTGTGCCTACTGCTCCCATTGCCTCCATGCATAAGTAAGAAGACTCCATGAATATCAACAAAACACTTGCTTTATCACTTCTTCAAGCAGAAACATTTTTTAAGATGAGAGGTCAAATTGTAAATGGGATGAGGGCTTCCCTGGTGGCTCAGAGGGTAAAGCGTCTGCCTGCAATGTGGGCGATCTGGGTTCCATCCTCGGGTCGAGAAGATTCCCCTGGAAAAGGAAATGGCCACCCACTCCAGTATTCTTGCCTGGATAATGCCATGGACAGAGAAGCCTGGCAGGCTACAGTTAATGGGATCGCAAAGAGTCATACATGACTGAGCAACTTCACTTTGAGGTCTATAGATGGGATGGTAGGTATATGTGTTTAATGATTAAGCCAATTAAAGAAAAGAAGTTTCACATTGGAAAAAAAAAAGAGCATCCAGGTTTTTCTGAGAAATGAGCATATACAGCGATACAGGCTTTGCATTGTGACTTGGTGACAGCTGAATTAACTCAGTTTCTTTCCTCCACTGCTTCACTCACTCACATTACTCGTCTCCTTGGTGGACAATTGACCTGGTGGCCCTTGCTTTAAAAAATGACATGGATTACATAATATTATTTTCTGCTTACAACTACAGCATGCCCTGAAATAAAAAAAAAGAAAACTTTAAAATTAGATTTCTTTATTACCAGCTGATGCTAGTATTTGCTCCACTGGACCTGGTCATAGTAGAACTCATATATATATACACATACACACACATGCACACATACACACACTCTCACACAGGCACTAGTGGTTAGATCTTTTCAGCCCTTCTTTTCTGCACTTGAGCATCACTGATTCCGTAGTATTTCAGCTTTTAGTCCATTGCCAGTTGGAATATAGGCATTAAATACCTCACTGACATCTTCCTGCTACTCATTCTGAACACTAAATACCTTCAGGGGGATTTAAAATTCTGTGGGCATCACCCTTTCCCTAACAGAGCCAGTGGCTTCATGAGTGTAAGTCTCGGCCTCTACTGGACCCAGCTTTCGGCTCTGACATCAACACCAATTTCCAAGAACAACTGAAAAGACTCTTGAAGCAAAGTGTTGACCTCAGTTGTCTCCAGTTCCCTCTCTCTGTGCAGTGAGAGTCACCAAGAACAAGATGCACCTTGGGTTAAAGCAAACTGCCACAGAAATAAAGATCAGACTCTTTTACTACAATTTGAAACTAAAACATTCCTCTACCGTACAATCTGAAAGGTCCCGAAGTTTCATCATTTGAAAACAGACAAACATGTTTTTCTTTTAAGAGAAGGCAGCGGTGACCTAAGTGTTTTATATTCATTCTCACCCTGGGGAAAAATATATTCTTGGAAAGTTTTTACTTTTTTGAGCTCATTCCAAGGATGCGATGAACACGGCTCGATTCTGCGGCTGTATTTCATGAAGTGTCATTATCCTTCTGCCAGAGCAACTAATGGATGGCTGGAAGGAAAGACACAATTTGGAGGCAATTAATTCTGCTTCAAGTCCCAATTCACTGATGCTAAATAGCATTTGAAACGCGATTCAAGATTTAGAGGCCAGGGGAAGTCTGCCTGAGCTGCTCCTCTTCTGGGCTTGTTCTGCAAGGAGCCTGCCTTTTGTTCCACTTCCTCTTGGTCCTGTGCTTGGGGCAATTAGATGGGTGATGGGGCCCGGGCTTCTTTATGCCCTGGTTTGCAGTGGGGAGGGAGCCCCAGGTGAGGCAGTGCTAAAGATCACTCCACTGGACCCATCCACTTCAGGACACATGCTGCCATCTGCTTGCAACACTGCAACAAAAACACAACATTTTGTTTCCCTCAATGAGGCTGCTGGGTCCATTCTGCCCTGGAGATGCACCCAGCCAGCCAGAGAGGCTTCACACCAGCTGGCCAGCATTATCCTGAACCCAGGCAGAGCCAGAGGCCGGCCCGAAGATATCACTGCTGGGAATACAAAGGCATCAACTTCCGTTCATGATTTATGAACAAGCGGAAATAGTCATAAAGCAACCTCTGCTGAGAGAGCAGCCATCAGCCCACCTCTTTCCTTCTTCCTCTTCCAGGACAAAGGTGCTGCTAGCAGCCCTGGGGAGCAGGGAGTCTGCTAGGAAACCAGCTCAAATCAAGTGGCCTCCCCTCCCATCAATGCCTTCTAGAAAAGCCTCTGGGTAACCCCTCACTCGCCCTGCCTCTAGGGTCTCACGTCAGACTCGGCCACTTCCTTGTCACCACGGACTCCTCACTCAGCATCCTGTGCCTCTGTTTCCTCGACTTTGCGCTGCACCTGTTGTGGTTATTGTGTCCAGAATGATGGACTGCATTAAACAATTCACACATAGCAGAAGCAGGAAATGTTAGTTATCATCCCCAGGTGGGGCTCCACTCTGAGACAGTGAGCGACCAGATTGGAACAGGGGGGTCAAACAAATCCAGGGCACAAAGTCCCAGGGATGGGCTTAAAGCCAGAGCTTGTGTTCCAGCCCCCAGTGAAATCAGTGCGAGGTGGACCCACGCCGTGACAAGGGGACACCGGCTAACACATGGTGGCCCTCAGTGCCTGGCGTGGCTCCATGCAGCTCACATATATTAACTGCTTGCCAATTTCACCACAACCCTGGGAGGTTGTAACTATTTATACCATCTTCCTCATTTCTCTAATGAGGAGGTTGATGCCTGTGGACAGTAAGGAAACTCCTTGGGTCACCTGGGATCCTGTGGCTGCCTGACTGGCTTGCAGTGCATGATCTCAACCACACCACCCTCCACCACTCAGAGTCAATGAGGCAGACCGTCCTGGGGCCAGACAGTCTGAGCTGGGCTCAGCTTTCTAGAGCCTAGTTGAATTGAACTCCTTCATTTTGCATAGGCAGGAACTGGGGGTGAAGAGACGGTTTTGGATGATGCCATGTAATAGGGCAGTCTGAATCAGAGAGGTTGCTGAGAGTTCTAATTGTGCCGCAAAACAGCCCCTGACTTCAGAGGGCTCACTAATCACTAAATCGCACCTGGGTTTAGGTTCCCACACCTAGGATCCTGCCTCCTGCCCGCCTCACAAGGTGTAGGAGAGACCCTCTGGGTGATGTGCTGGGCATGGTGAGTGCTACCTGGGCGGAGGTGGGGTAGCTGTTCTTGCCCAGTTTCATGCATTTGAAGCGGTGGGGTCCAGAAGTCTGACCTGAAGACTAACTCCAACTCCAGGAGGCCTTCCCCTGCTGTCTGCTGTCTGGAGAACAGAAATGAAAAACAAAGCCAGAAGTCTAGTGAAGCCGCCTGCCTGGACTCCACCCAACATGGTTTCCAAACCCTCAGAGCCAGGGTGGGTCACAGAAATGGGGGCAACAAGAAAAGGGGCTGAAAAAAAGGAAAAGGGGCTGCCAATATAACTTGGGGCAGCCACTGTGGTAAACAGCAAGAAAGTTCCTCAAAAAACTAAAAATAGAACTATCATATAATCCAGCAGTCCCACTTCTGGGTATGTATCCAGACAAAACTGTAATTCAAAAAGATCCATGAACCCCAATGTTCATAGCAATACTATTCACAATAGCCAAGACATGGAAGCAATTTAATGTCTGTTGACAGAGGAATGGACAAAGACGTGGTACATGTATACAACTGAATACTATTCAGCCATAAGAATGAACAAAATAATGCCATTTTTAGTAACATGGATGCAATTAAAGATTATAATACTCAGTGAAGTAAGTCAGACAGAGAAAGAGAAATACCATAAAATATCATTTATCTGTGGATAGATGGACCTGAGAAAATGGCAACCCCCTCCAGTATTCTTGCCTGGGAAATCTCATGGACAGAGGAGCTAGGTCATCCATAGGGTCATACAGAGCTGGACATGACTGAGACAACAGCATATGTATGCATGGAACAGAAATGGACTCACAGACATAGACATCTGGCTTGTGGTTGCCAAGGGGATGAGGGTGGGAGAAGGATGGACAGGGAGTTTGGGATTAGCAGATGCAAACTAGTATATATAGGATGGGTAAACAGTAAGGTCATACTGTATACCACAAGGAACTATATTCAATGTCCTGTGATAAAAGGAATATGAAATAAATACACACACACACACACATACACACACACACACACATATATATATGTATAACTGAATCACTTTGCTGTACATCAGAAATTATCACAGCATTATAAATCAACTATACTTCAATTAAAAAAAGAAAAAAGAGGGCCTGCCTATAGGAGGAGCATTGACAGGGCAAAGAGTCCTGAGTCCAAGCCCCGCCCCTCACCCATCGGCCTGGCTCTGTGCCAGAGAAACCAGTGACCCTCTAGGCTTGCCTTGACCTCCCCTTCCCAGATCCAGGGCTCAGGTTAAATTGGTCCTCTTCCTAGTTACTAGATGTCCATTCTCTAAGGCTCAGTTCATTTCACAGTTCATTGCAGGGTGCCCTGCTGGAGATACACAGAAGTACACGGAGAACCTAGAAATGGGAAACCTGGAAAGTACCTGGTTACCATGCGTGGTTGGGGGTGCAGTTTAAGCACACGATGTGGGAATTTTAAGGAGGATGTGGTTAACGCAGTTTGGGAAAGCGAAATGTTGAGCGCTTTGTGTACGCAAACGTGTTTCATCCTGAAAGCATTCTCAGAGATCAACATAGTTAATTTTGCAGATGGAGCTTCAGTGACAAAAGTCACGTACTCAAAAGGTCAGAGTTAGATGTTGGGATCTAACTACCGAAGCAAAAATCCAAGTCCTTGCTACTATCTCACGTTGCTTCTCAGCGTTTATGGAGTATCTACTGTGGACCAGGTACTCTGCAAAACATGTTGCACATATTAGCTTATTTAATCCTCACAGAACCCTTGGGAGACAGATAATATTAGTCTCAATTTCTAGCAAAAGGAAGCTCTAGTAACTTGCCCATGGCCACATCAGGAAGACAAAGAGCAAGATTTGAACTCGACAAGATTTGTGGAGCTCCAAAACCACGCTCCTTCAACTACACCCTCATTTTCTCCTCTCTCTCCTCTCTTTTTTTTTCCCCTATAAATTTTAAACAAAACATTCCCAGATTCCATCAGGAGTTTGATGATAGGCTGCCATTGCTGCAAGTGAGCATAATCCTCACCATCCCTACCAGCCCTTCTCTCCTTATTTCAGGGACCAAATATTACCTCTCGAGCCCTACATAGATAGCTGCCAGGTCCAATCACTTCCTGTGATGGAAGACTTCTAGGTCAAGCAGCAGGTTGGTGTTGCGATCTTTGCGTACTAAATCCATAAGCATGCCGCCCGCCCCCCCAATCCAAAGTGACCACCTGTAACCCTTCCTTCTACCTGTGTCCCACATCCCATCAGTTGTCAGATCCCTGATGTTCAAAGCCAGGCTCCACCTTCCCATAGACTTCCTCAAATTCAGGGAACCCCTCAAACTACATCTCTTTCAAATCTCTCCATTGACCTCGGGTGCCAGACACATAACTTCCTAAAGAGCAGCAGAGGAGATATCAGACAAATAGCACAGCATGCTAACTGAAATAGATAGTATGTAGAATGGGGAGTATAGAGAACTAACTGGTTTAATGATTTTTCTGCCGAGATTATGGAAAGGTGACAAAAATATCCCTTCTCATTCTGAGTCCAGGAAGAAGCTTCTGAGTCTTTTCTCTGAAAAGGCAGCAAACCCTTATCTGTCAAAGGAGACTTTTTTTCTGATACAAAATCCACAGCCTCTGCATCGTTGTCGTCTTCATGTGTGTGTGTGTGTGTGTGTGTGTGTGTGTGTGTAATTTTATTCATATGTTTATTTTTGGCTGTGCTGGATCTTCACTGCTGTGTGCTGGCTTTTCTCGGGCTATGGCGAGCAGCAGCTGCTTTCTAGTTGTGGCGCCACGGGCTTCTTGTTGCAGTGGTTTTGCTCGTTGTGGAGCACAGGCTCTAGACCGTGAGTTCAGTAGTCATTGTGCACCGGCTTAGTTGCCTGCCCCTTGGTATGTGGGATCTTCCCAGACCAGAGATTGAATCCATGTCACCTACCTGGGCAGGCGAATTCTTTACCACCTTTTATTTTGAGCCCTCTGTTGTATTTGCATTATTAAAACTCTCTCTTTTGATCAGTCTCATTCTAGTATCTTTTTTGTTGTCTCCTCCAACCCAAAAGGTGATGGAATAGCAGTGAAGCAGCAGTCAGATGGAAAGGAAGGCAGGTTAGTCCAGGAATTGTCAGCCTGACTCTGCTCCTCAGGTGGGGAGACCAAATGTCCCCGTTTGCCTGGGGACTTTCTCAGTCTTAGAACTGAAAGTCCTACATAATGAGAAACCCCACAGTCATGGACAAATCAGGAGGGTCAGTCACTCTATCTTTCTAAGATGAGAATAGAGAGGGGTAAAGATGTAAAATTAGTGTGAAAAAGCTAAACTTTTCCTAGAGTTTCTTTTCTTTGGAACTAAGAAGACTTTCTAGAGATGACAATCCCCTGGAAGATGTGCTAAAAACACAGATTGATGCTTTCAAATTGTGGTGTTTGAGAAGACTCTTGAATCCACTGGACTGCAAGGAGATCAAACCAGTCAATCCTAAAGGAAATCAACCCTGAATATTCTTTGGAAGGACTGATGCTAAAATCGAGGTTTTGGCCCCTGGATGTGAAGAGCTGATCCACTGGAAAAGACCCTGATGCTGAGAAAGATTGAGGGCAGGAGGAGAAGGAGGCAACAGAGGATAAGATGGTTGGACGGCATCACCGACTCAATGGATATGAGTTTGAGCAAGCTTGGAGAGATGCTGAAGGACAGGGAAGCCTGGTGTACTGCAGTCCATGGGGTTGCAAAGAGTCAGACAGGAGTTAGTGACTGAACAACAACCGCGCCTACCCCAGTTTCTGCTGTGGATGTCAGGATAGAGTGGAGTACCTGCATTCCTGGCAAGGTCCCATGTGATGCTGCTTCTGCCGTTGGTCCAGGGACCATACTTTGAGAACCACTGCTCTCCAGTTTACAGATCTCCCCTCCAGAAAGTACAGGATTCCTCCGACTGTGATTACACTGGAACCATCTTGCCACTAGGTCTGACCTTGTGCGTGCCCACTGAGCCATTTTATTCTTGCTAAAGTCTTTATTGTTCAGAGAGAGCGAGTGAGTGCCAGGCCAGTGACATAGCCACCACTGATTAATGAGCCTCCTGCAGCCCTTGCATCTTTGGGAGACCCTGGCATGCGGCTTTTGCCCTCAGAGCCCTGCGTTCGAGGGGGAAAGAAATGAGAGGTCTCTTTAGAAAGGCCAGAGGGTGAAGGCTGGAGGGGCTGGGTGAGGCTGCAGATCACTGGAGAAAGACCAACCTGACCCTCTCCAAACCCACAACAAAACCTTTTCTTGAGTGATTAGCCCCAGAGAAAGGTGATTTGTTAAAGCCCTGGGTTCACCGCCTTTGTGTCCTGGGCCTTGGACATCTGGCAGGAGCCAGCGAGTCCTCTGATAGCGGGCTTGAGCCCCCATTCTCACCCAGTGGACTGTGCATCATTGAAACACTGGCTACTTATTCTCATGCTAATCTGTGAACTCGAGAGCAGATGCGAGGCGTTTGGTTCTGTTCTTGCGCGCTTGTAAAGAACTAATGCAACTTTTTGAAAAGGGAAGGGCAGAGTTGGGCTGAGAGAAGGGTGAAGGTGAAGGGGGAGAGGGAAAAGGAGGGGACGGGGGTGAATTCCATAAAGAAAGAAGAGTTTACTTGAACGACTTTCTTTCTTGGTGGGCAAAGCACCGTAGTTCATGCAAACTCCAGCCAAAGAAGTATAAGACAGGAAATGTGAATTAACATTAAAGCTGTGGGACACCTCCAACTTGCAAAGTGGACAATGTTCATAGAATGCAAAGGCAGAAAGGCATAGACCTTTCTCTCTCAATAAGCTCCCATGAGTTTTTTTCTGTCTTGTGCAAAAACTTTATCTTCTTGGGCATGGAAACTTTATTCCAGCCAGTAAAGATTACAGGTGGCACAGTGGTAAAGAATCCACCAGCCAATGCCTGCCAACACAGGAAAACCCCCTGGAGGAGGGCATGGCAACCCACTCCAGTATTATTGCCTGGGAAATCCCATGGACAGAGAAGCCTGGTGGGCTACCGTCCATAGGGTCACAAAAGAGTCAGAAATGACTAAGCATGCGTGCGCGCACACACACACACACACAGATTGCTTGACAAACTTATGGCACCCTTCATTTTATAGTTAGAATACCATTTGAAAATTGAGATAAGTTAAAGGGGAAGCTGGTAGTTGTTCAAAGGACTATGTCTCTATTTTTATATGCATTTCCTTTTTTCTATCGATAAAAAGATATGTATAGATTTATAGAGAGAAGGACAGATAAATAACTTTCAAAGCTGTCAGGCATTTAATACTGTTATTCCTGTGTGGTTCATTTGACTAAAGTGCCTATATTATTGATTGCATTGTAAATCTGTTAATGAAAACATTGATTCTGTGGAATATCTAGATTTGTTTCCTACACTGTCATCAGGAAAATTCTTAAGGAGAAAGACTTATGATGCATTTCCTGATGGTGGACTGTCCCTCTTGCCCAGAATTTGTGACCTATTTAATGCACACCACGGACATAGGCTGACATCTGCAAAGCATGCCAACTCAAAATTGTTTACAACTCTCACCCAGATGTCCTCTCCGGGCCACCAGCTAGCATCATTCACTTTAACGGCTCTGCCATGTCAATAGCCTCTTCGTGCTAAGTGACCAGACCGCCACCTTCCACTCTTGAATCTTTCAAGAAGTCTCTGAAGTCAGAGTTGTCCAGATTTCCCGAGGGGTGAGAAGAACATGGAATGCTTGTTACACAAAGACCTCTCTGGGTCTTCCACTAGAGACCCTTATTCAATAGATGAGAGCAGGCAGGAGTTCTAGCACACCTGCCAAGAGTCCCAGGTGACTCTGACCAGCAGAAATCTCTGGATCACATTGTCCAAAAGAGCGTGTTTGTGACAGTTGTGGGGTGAGCAGGGGTCTCGCATGTAACCTGAGCTGCATGCCCTCTGCCCCTTCTCTGCGAATGCTGTCCTCCTTTGTTGGGCAGGTGCTTGGGTGTATAGTATTTAGTTGTAATTTTAAAATAGCACACCTGTTTCTCTCGTGATCTAATTCTCCTTTAGTACACTTGTGTTTAGCCACCTGTGACTTCTGATACCTGGCATGCCTGTTTTCACTGTACTGCCATTACCTGGAGCTTCTGTCTCCTGGTACCTGGTCCTCAGGTCTCTGTCTTGTAGAACGATGGGCACAGGGACATTTGGTGATGAAATATATAGTGCAGTAAGTGTATGGGCTTCCCTGGGGGCTCAGACAGTAAAGAATCTGCCCACAACGCAGGAGACCCAGGTTCAATCCTTGGGTCAGAAGATGCCCTGGAGAAGGGCAGGGCAACCCACTCCAGCATCCTTGCCTGGGAAATTCCATGGACAGAGGAGCCTGGTGGATTACAGTCCATGGGGTCATAAAGAGTCGGACACGACTGAGTGACTAACACACACACAGACAGTAAGTGTATAGTATTTAATTGTAATTTTTAAAATAGTGCACCTGTTTCTTTCATGATCTAATTCTTCTTTAGTACACTTGTGTTTAGCCTCCCTTCAGGCGATGCAGTGGTAACAAATCTGCTTGCCAATGCAGGAGACACATGTGGCACACTTTTGACCCCTGGGTCAGGAATATGCCCTGGAGAAGGAAATGGCAACCCACTCCAGTATTCTTGCCTGGAGAATCCCATGGACAGAGGAGCTTGGTGGGCTACAGTCCGTGGGGTTGCAAAGAGCTAGATACGACTGTGCACAAAAGAGCATTTTCTTTGAGTCAGTCACTCTACAAAACCTTTTATATGTATTAACTCATTTACTGCTCATGTCAACTCAGTCATCTTAGATAATCATATTTACTGTCATCCTCCTGACATAGATAAGGAAACTGAAGCCGGAAGAGATTAGGTAACTTGCCCAAGATCAGGTAGCTGACAGGAGGTGGACTCAGGGTTAAACCCAGGTAGTTCAACTCCAGAACTCAGCACAATATACACATCAGTTATCCTTTCATATAATCCCTCAGTTCCTCATCTGTAAAATGGGAGTGTTAGATTTGATTTGATGTAACCAAGGACTGTGAGGAAAGCTGAGCACCGAAAAATTGATGCTTTTGAACTGTGGTGTTGGAGAAGACTCTTGAGAGTCCCTTGGACTGCAAGGAGATCCAACCAGTCCATCATAAAGGAGATCAGTCCTGGGTGTTCATTGGAAGGACTGATGCTGAAGCTGAAACTCCAATACTTTGGCCATCTCATGTGAAGAGTTGACTCATTGGAAAAGACCCTGATGCTGGGAGGGATTGGGGGCAGGAGGAAAAGGGGATGACAGAGGATGAGATGATTGGATGGCATCACCGACTGGATGGGCATGAGTTTGAATAAACTCCGGGAGTTTGTGATGGACAAGGAGGCCTGGCATGCTGCGATTCATGGGGTCGCAAAGAGTAGGACACAACTGAGCGACTGAACTGAACTGAACCAAGTTTATTTCTATAATGGGTATATGATCAGAAATTCATCTGTGCATAAATTCCAAGGATTTTTAAATAACTTTTACTGAATGAAGAGTGTCTACATATAGTGATTTTTAGATGTGACTCCACCATGATTCAAATGCACAGGGGGTATAATTTATACCTATTTTCTTTCTGTCAGCAGTCCTTCATTATGTCAGTTTGGTGATGTCAATTTAATGAAGTGAAAGTTCAGCAGTTCAGAACTGTGTGACTAACGACATTGCACCTTCGTCATCATTAGCACTTGACCCAAGGATGCTAGAGATACACCTGGCAAAGTTAGTTCTGCAAAAGAACCAGCGAGACTGGTGGCAAATACTTGCTGCCCTGTGAGGTCACGTGTGTTGGCCCAAGCGATAGAGAACATTTGGTAACAAGCCTCTGGGACACACGGTTGGCCCCCAGGTCACACAAGAGCAGTGGAGTAGAGGAGCGCACAGCCAGGCAGATTAGCGGCGCATCCTTGCTGACACCTGCTCAGCATTCAGAGCCTGGTCCAGCATTGACGATACTGTAGGAGACCTGTAAGCTTTAGAGTGGATACAGATAAAGCATCTTGCTAGTATTTGGTGAGGGGTTGTTTGTTTGTTTTTAAAATACCTATTTATTTACTTGGCTGCACTGGGTCTCAGCTGTGACACGTGGGATCTTTAGTTATGGCATGTGAGCTCTTAGTTGCAGAATGTAGGGTCTAGTTCCCTGACCAGGGATGTGTCCTGGGTCCCCAGCATTGGGAGGGTGGAGTCTTAGCCACTGGACCACCAGGGAAGTCTCATATAGCTAGTATTTTAGACTTGCCAATCGGTAAAGAGTCTGCCTGCAATGCAGGAGACCCGGGTTCAATCCCTGGGTCAGGAAGATCCCCTGGAGAAGGAAATGGCAACCCACTCCAGTATTCCTGCCTGGAGAATCCCATGGACAGAGGAGCCTGGAGGGCTACAGACCATGGATTCACAATGGGTCAGACTTGACTGAGTGACTAACACAAACAGTACAAAAAAAGCAGCCTCTAATTAAGAGCCAATTCCTTTAAATAATTAAATAAATGAATAAACAAAATATATGGAGAGAAAAATGGATGTCAAGATGCATCTATGCATGTGTGTATGGGGTTGTGACTTTTAAAAAATTTATTTTTTACTCTAGGCCAAGGTCAAAACCAGTTTGAAAAGCACTCCTTTAGGTCTTCATGTGACCGATAATTGCACCATCTCCAAAAACTCTGTATCAGCACATGCTATTTTTCTAGCCACTCACCTCAAATTCACTGGATTTTACCATTTCTCACTGTTTGACGCCCACTCATACCTTCCCTTTTATCCCACTCAGCTTAGATTCTATAGTTCTCCATGGAATGGTTTTCCTACAATCCCTCCCTTAACTCCCTTTTCTTCTTTGACTTCAGAGTGTTGTTTGACAACCTCCACTTCGGGGTCCCTAATCTTGATGCATTTCAGCTGTGCCCAGGCAACTGACTGAACACAACTCAAGAAAACACAACTGTGCTAATTTGTTGTTCACGACCACACGTGCCAAGTGGGCTGTTGTGCTTGCTATATTTCCAGATAAACTCACTCTCCTACTCTTAGATGACACAGTTTCACACCTTTGTGTTTGTTTTCAATCTCAGGCAAATTCTCTCCACAAGGAGGCTAAGGTACCTGTCTTCATTTTGTTGTATAGCTAAAGACTCCATAATAAACAGTGTATATTTTTCTGACACTTAGTAAAGGTCTCGTGAAAGACTTTAATTAACTGGGGTTGGGTCCTTTGCCTGTTCATGAGCCAATTACTATGGCCAAGTTCTGACTTTTGTGCCCACCCCTCTAAATCAGGCTGGATCCACGCTTTCCAGGCCGTATGGATCAAGAATGAGGGGGTGCTCACTTCCCAAAGACATATTTGGGGTACCTCCAATGTAATATGAGACAGAGAGTTCTTGCTTTGCATATGAGATTCATAACACAATGCTTAGCACCCAGCAAAGAAACATCGAAAGTGAAAGTGAAGTCGCTCAGTCGTGTCCGACTCTTTGCGACCCCATGGACTAATGTAGCCCACCAGGCTCCTCCGTCCATGGGATTCTCCAGACAAGAATACTGGAGTGGGGTACCATTTCCTTCTCCAGGGGATCTTCCTGACCCAGGGATCAAACCCAGGTCTCCTGCATTGCTCGATGCAAACAGCACATAGAAAAGCTTTGGGATGTAGACAAAGTCCTACTTAGATAAAAAGCTAAACCCTAAAAACTTGCATCACTGAACAACAAAAAAAATGAAAATAAATAAAATATGCTCTCTATTCTTGCTCAAGATTCTAGGACAACAAAATACATCTAAGGAAAGAAGAAAAAAGGAAACAATAGAGTTACAAGCAAAAATCAATTAATCAGAAAATAGAAAACAGTAGTTCTACTCATCAGTTGTTTTCTCTTCTTTTAGATATAAAATAAATAAAAGTATATAACTCTGGCAAGCTTAATTAAAAGTGATGTGTGTGTGTTGAGTCATGTCCAGCTCTTTGGGATCCCTTGGACTATAGCCCACCAGACTCCTCTGTCCATGGAAATTTCCAGTCAGGAATACTGGAGTGGGTTGGCATTTCCTACTCCAAGGGATCTTCCTCACCCAGACATCAAACCCAGGGATCCAATCCACATCACCTGCATCTCCTGCACTGGTAGGCAGATTCTTTACCAATGAGCCACCTGAAGGGAGGCTAAACACAGTATACTAAATAAGAATTCAAATCATGAAATAAACAGGTACAATATTTTAAAAATTATTGAATATGATCCACCATCTGAATACTTGATGAAGAGAATGATTTTAGCATGTTTTTAATGTTCATTGAGCAAATATTATACAAAGGAAACATAAGCATATTGTCATAGAAAGAAATCAATTACATATAGCAAAAACCAAGAATATCCCCTTTTCCTTCTCTCTTGCACTCTTCTTGAAAATAAGCACCGTCAAGAGCCGAGAGTTCATTATTTTTCTTCCATTGATGATTTACATATATATGTGTTTATGTCTTCGGTGTCATATGGGAATATCAAACCTGTGAGATAATATTAACCACACTGCTCTGGGACTTACTTTTTCACTTAAGCAAATGAGTTGATGATAAATCTAATGCTGATACGTAGATCTATCTCATATGATTTTATACCTTCAGCATGTTCCTTAGGAAGGTAGCCTTTTATATGACTTAACCACTTCTCTGTTGATGGACGTTTAGGATGTTAGCAACTTTCTTCTTATAAACATGAAAAATGAGCCTCTCTGAATCTTTGGGCTCAAGGGCAAGTATTTCTTTGGAATAAATTCCTGGAAGATTTCTATTTCGATAGAGGGTGGCAACTTGTCTTCCTAAAGGTCGCCACCTAACTCTTTTTGAATCTTCTTTTTGTTTATTCTTGAAAATATTCTCTGTCATCAATGTTTTTACTCTGCCAACGGGATGAGGCCAGCCAGTAATTTATATCAGGCTTTCACTGCTCCCCAGCGGTAATTTCTATTACTTATTGATCACAAGAGTCAAAAGATAAAGCTGCTTCTTCAGTTCTCATCTCTCCAGACTTGGGAGAGACTTAGTAAAATTTCTCAGGCTTATGTCCATTCACTAGAATGGTCTCTAAGGATTGAAACAAACATAGGCGCAGAATCAAACATTACTGCCCAGCTCAATTCCAATTAGTTTTCCTCTCTTTTTCTTTCCTTTCTTTCCTTCTGGTAAATTTTGTAATGGGAGAAAAGTAGCTTGTTTCTCAATTTTTATTCATTTCTTTAGGTAATGAGTAAAAGAAGTTACTGTGAAGATTTTCTGGGAGAGAGATTTTCTGTGAAGAATTTTCCATCACAAGGGAGAGATGGAGTTCAATCTTTTTTATGAATACAATATTCTCTTGATCCTCACTGATGATATTAATTTTGTTATTGAAAAGGGTTTTTGCTGTTGTTGTTTGTTCTTTTTTTTACAATTTACCTACAGATATCATTTCTTCTTTTAATGCAATTGAGTATCAGTCTTTCCTGGTGGTTCAAAGGTTAATCAAATGTCATCACTGATTGGCTATTTTGTAACCTATAAAGAGAGTGAATTAATATCTTTCAAGTCTTGTAAGATCCTCTGTTTCTCTGCCTATGCTTTTTTATGTAGTTTGGGCACTGATAGGGTTACCAGGTGAGGTGGGCTGACCCCTTGCTGGACCAGACGGCAAGCAGTGTGGGTGGGAAGGGCAGAGGAAGAAGGCTGAGCATCTCTTCCTGTCTCGTCACCCTGAGGAATTACTCCTCCACTTTAAACCCACCTGTGGCTGTGGCCTTGGGACCACACGGCGGCATACTCATCTCACAGCATGCTGGGGAGCACTTGGCTCCCTGTGTCTACTCCATTCTCCTGGCTTGCTTTCACGCACTCAGCAACATTTCTGGTCCACTCATTACACTTTTTCCTTTCCCCTCCAAGGTAATGAGTGCTCAGATTACCACGCTGATCTAAATTTTCATGAATAATTTTAAGGAATAATTACTGATTCAAGAAACAGTGGAAAATCTGAATATAGCAACCATGATTTTTTTTAAATTGTCAGTGCATACCCTTCCTCATTAGGGCTCCAGATCCAAATTGCTTTATGAATAATTTTTATATTACTCTCATATAAAGTATTTCTACTCTTGCAGAGTGTGGGAAAAAAATATAGACTATTTGGAAAAATATAGATTTTTTGGGATCATTTTAGAAATCCAGATTAATCATAATAAAAAATGACAAAATTGAATACAATAAAAGTTTAGCCTTTTGAATGAATATTTATATAAGCATTTCAAATAAAATTTACGCAAAACACATACAATAGCAAAATAAAATAATAATAATAACAATACTACATTACCATGAAGGTGAATGTGCACACACTTCAACATTGACACACATTAATGTAACATGAAATACTACAGAAAACAAATAAAAAAGAACAGGTATCTCAGTATCTGTTAACTATATTAAACAAAATCCCAGTTAATATGTATTTCTACATTTGAAATGAAGTTATCTAGTTCTTTAATAAGATAAAAAAAATCCATAATGGAAAAAGAACAAACATTACATTTTAACAGTCAAAATACAGAAGTATTCCATAAATAACATAATCAGAAGGACATCTGATATTTTATTATTATTTTGCATTATTTTTGTAGTTCTAACCAATTCAATGTGGCAAGAAAAATGAATGAGGTAGATGATTTGGAAAGCAGATTTAAAATTTTTGTCTACTAGAGATTAAATGATTGTCAACTGAAAAACAATGAAACTAGTAGGAGTGTCCACTAAGGGTGCTAGTTACTGAACATATGTGGAAAAGGCAATAGCTTGCTTATATATCAGGGGAAAATCCTGAAAATATCTTGAGGAAAGATTTATTTACAAAAAGATCATACATCTAACTCACATAGGAATAACCATGACAAAAGATGCAGGAATGTTATGAAGACAATGAAAAATTCATCCTGTGGCCATGCAATATAATTCAATAGAACAGAATAACTGGTGCTCTAGAATAAGGCATACCATGTTTTTGGAAGGGATTACATGTATATGTATGTATATACATATATGCCTGTGTTTGGATGTGTGAATTTCCTCTCAAGTTCAGTAAACTGAATTAAAGTCCAGTAAAAATGTGAACAGCATATGGGGAGTGGTCATTGATATAACAGACTTCAAATTTCTAGGAAAATAAAGATGTCAGAATAGTCAACACATTTTGAAATGCTAGTTTGGGTTTAAAGTCGCAAAGTGATAGTTCACAAGTAATACTGTAATGATAGTATGTGATCCTCATGGGAATAACAGTTGAGTGTGTGTGTGTGTGTGTGTGTGTGTGTGTGTGTGACATAGTCGTGTCTGACTCTTTGCGACCCTTTGGACTGTAACCCACCTGTAGCCCTGCCTGTAGCCCAGGCTCCTTTGTCCATGAGATTCTCTAGGCAAGAATGCTGAAGTGGGATGCCATGACTTCCTCTAGGGGATTTTCCCAACCTAGGAATCGAACCAGCATCTCCTGTGTTGCCTGCATTGCAAGTGGATTCTTTGCCCACTGAGCCATCATAGAACAAAACAAAATGTTCCAGGACAGATTTGAATATGGATCAAGTTAAATGTGGGCTTTCCAGGTGGCTCAGATGCTAAAGAATCCGCCTGCAATGCAGGAGACCTGGGTTCGATCCTAGGGTTGGGAAGATCCCCTGAAGAAGGAAATGGCAATCCACTCCATTATTCTTTTCTGGAGAATTCCATGGACAGAGGAGCCTGGCGGGCTATACTCCATGGGGTCACAAAGAGTTGGACAGGACTGAGAGACTAACACTTTTCAAGTTGAATATAGGAGAAACATGTCATTTCAAGTCAGCAAGGAAAGAATAGTTATTAGGAAAACTAGTTCATCTTAAGAAGGTAAAGTTTGAAGGTTAACTTGCTACAAGTAGAGAAATTGCTTAGGTAAGAAACATACTCAGAACACCCCTTTCCTGGTGATATTTCCTGGTCTTGCTCATGATCTCTTAGGATATTTAGTACACTAGATTGAATTTCCCTGTTTATAAAGGAAAAAAAGAGATCTAATGATATACAAAGAAGAAACTTTTTTAAATCATTGTATAGCCATGTCTAGAAATGTTTTTTTTTTTTTTCCTGGGCAAATGGGTCTATAAAAACCACATTCTTATACAGTCCAGAATTTGAATTATCCCACTTCCTTTTAAAGGGTGAGAACTGTGTCAGAGGCTAAGCTGTAAAAAGCTCAGACATGAGCTTGGGTTTTTAGTGTTTAATTAGTAAAGATAAGCTTTATCTTTGCAGCCCCAGCTAATATTATGCCAGAATTGAAAGGCAGAATGCTAAAGAGATGGGGTGTGATCAGATGGATAAAATGACCAAGTCCATGTGCAGAAACTATCAGCGGGAATGAATCTTGCACTCAGTTGCTTAATAATATGTCTGGAAAAGGTATACTATAGTATAGTATAGTATAGTGTAGAAACAACAATTGGAACCAAGAAGAAAAATAAAAGCCATTTGTTGAAAGAAGTACTTTGCCTCGGTATGTCAAGGCATGTTCTGATGAGTTAACTAAGCCTAGTAGTCCATACCTACTTCAGAGAGTGTGTTGTTTAGTCGCTCAGTCGTGTCCAACTCTTTGTGACCCCGTGGATCATAGCCCGCCAGGCTCCTCTGTCCATGGGATTTCCCAGGCAAGAATACTGGAATGGTTTGCCATTTTCTCTTCCAAGGAATCTTCCAGACCCAGGGATTGAACCTGAAACTCCTGCATTGGTGGGTGCATTCTTTACCACTGCGCCACCGTAGAAGCCCTCAGTGTTCAGTTCAGTTCAGTCGATCAGTCGTGTCTGACTCTTTGCGACCCCATGGACTGCAGCACGCCAGGCTTCCATCTCTATCACCAACTCCCAGAGCTTGCTCAAACTCATGTCCATCACCGAGTCGGTGATGCCATCCAACCATCTCATCCTCTGTCATCCCCTTCCCCTCCTGCCTTCAATCTTTCCCAGCATCAGGGTCTTTTCCAATGAGTCAGTTCTTCTATCAGGTGGCCAAAGTATTAGAGTTTCAGCTTCAGCATCAGTCCTTCCAATGAATATTCAGGACTGATATCCTTTAGGATTGATTGGTTTGTAGTAGTTAAGAGAATGTAGTGGGCACAAAAAAACCTCAAGTTGGAAATCAAGTATTCACAAAGTAAATTTTTCATACTTTTGAAAGCTGAACTGAATTTCCATTTTTAGTGCCTGTTTTAACAAGTGGCAAAAATGTAATCATAGTCCATTCTGGGTACCCTTGGGGTCTCTGTCTCCCCTGCTCCCATCCCCTTATCAATCCCTCTGCTCCCACTCTGTTTTCTCTTGTTTGGTCTTAGAGATGCTAAGACATCACAGAGAATCTGAGCTTGGGCCATTGTTCCCATCCACTGGGCATCTGACGAGCTATACTTTGTCCTCCCTGTCCTTGGTCACCAGCGCATGCCTATCGCAGTTGCATCATGCCTTGTTCCTGACCTCCAGGCTTCTCCAGACCCTGCATCCTTATCTGGACCCCACTGCCTCCTGGTTGTTGCTTCTCCCATGACTCTGGCGTTTTGAGGGGGTCCCTGGGGAGTTGTTGCTGGTGCTTCCTGCTAAGGAATCCCACAGCCCCTCTCCTCCTTTGCTCTGAAGTGGGGGATTTCTTTGAGGCTTGCCGTTTCTCTGGGTTTCCCTGGAGGCAGTTGCACAAGTCTCCTTTGCTCTCAGATTCCCTCGGCTCATCTAGAGGGTCTAGCTCCTGCCAGACATAATCTCTGGAGGAGGGTGGACAGGAAGCATCAGCCTGTCTCTCTTCTACTTTTCTTCTGATTCATATCTCCTCCTGCAACACTGAAAGGTTAAAAATCTCTAGAAGTGGAGAACTAAGGCAACTCACTCAGAATCACCAATCATTCAGGTCTATTGTTTATGCCTCACATCCTTCTAAAGTTCACCTAAAAGATTAACTCAGTTTGGATCTTCTATTATAAAACCTATGTGATTTCTTTAAAGTTTTTTTTTAGGTGGACCAGTTTTAAAATCTTTATTGAACTTGTTATAGTATTGCTTCTGTTGTTTTATGTTTTGGTTTTTTTGGCTGACAGGGATCTAAGCTCCTCGATCAGGGATCGAGCACACACTCCCTGCAGTGGAAAGAGAAGTTTTAACCACTGGACCACCAGCAAAGTCCCTATGATATCTTTTAAATAAAGGAAATGCTAATATTATAATGAAACAGAAAAAATTATGGACTCAGCATCCTCTACTTTCAGAAAAGAAACACAGAACAAATTTTAAAAAAAACCCATATAACCCACCTTGAATCAACTTTTAGCTCCCTGTTATTTATGTAAATAGGTACCGTTTTTTCAAGTAACAGTTCTTAATTCTTCTGATGCTTAGCTTTTACTGTATTCAGGAGATTTTGAGAACCTGAGCGATTAGTCTATTGAAAATGTCCCTTGATCCTTTTGCATGTTAATTCACCTCTTGATAAGGTGTATTTCCAAACCTGCACCCATTTATTTCATATGTCACAGAATCAGAAAGAATTGACTCAGGACAGAAGCAAGATGCGTGAGTAATTATCAACCTTTCCAATTATTTTTTTTGCCAAATCAATAATTCATGAAAATGACCATTTGTCAAGACCTTAGTTAAAGTCCTATCCCTCAGGGGAGGTGGGTCCTGGAGAAATAATAGAACAAAGAAAATTCCAGATACATGGGTGGAACGTCTCCCACCTGGTCTCAAAGTAAAGCCAGCCCTCACTATCTGCAGCTGAGGCCCCTGTCTGTTCAGAAAACATTTGTCCTCTGAGGTTCCTGACAATAGCGAGCCTTTATAAAGTTTAGGATTACATTTCTTGAGGCGTGTTCTGAGAACAATGAATGTTATTGGATAGGACATGGGTAAGAGGAGTCCATGGTCCAAGAGGCTTGGAAAACATTGGATGAAGCAAATTTAACTGGTATCTTTACTAAAAAGTCATCTCAGAGACTGTAGAATGCTAATGTCTATTGGGAATACTCAAGAGGGTACAGTCTTTCAGATTTATTCAACTGTAGAATACTTTGCTATGGAACACCCACCAGGGTTCGGGATGTAGCTGGGGAAACTCTGGCCTCTTTCAACACTGGAAATGGCAAGAAAAGACTTGAGCATCCACTCAGAGTAGGATGCTAGGAGCAAGCCCCAGCTCCTACCTGGCCTTTAGTAAATATCATTAGTCTCTCTCCCTCATCATCCTTTCTTTTCCAAACTTCAGAGACTAATACTGGCCACTAACAGCAGTAAGACAGCTTCCCTGGTGGCTCAGCAGTGAAGAATTCACCTGCCAATGCAGGAGAAACAGGTTCAGTTCATGGGTCAGGAAGATCCCCTGGAGAAGGAAATAGCAATCCACTCCAGTATTCTTGCCTGGGAAATCCCATGGATAGAAAAGCACAGTAGTCTACAGACCACACGGTCGCAAACAAGTCAGGCATAACTTATTGACTAAGCAACAACAGAAACAGTTGGTAAAAGCACTTCTTAATATGGTCTTGTAATAATTTTGCTTGTTTCTCAGTCTGGAAATACCACTATGCTCATCTCCACCTCCAACAATCTTACTCCATCTTCAACAAGGTCTTTCTTCAATTCCACTTACTTTGGGAAATCTTGGCCATCTTTCAGGGCACATCCAGGAGCTGGATGTGAATCTGGTGAGTGGGTAGCACTGTCAGTCATTCGCTGGAACACAGTGCACTGTTGCATTCTAAAGAATGTGTGCATGTTTTGTCTCATCGAGATTACAAGCCCCTAAGACCTGTGTTTCCCCTCATGCAGGAGATCGGCTGCTTGCTCATCCAGATCCATGTCACCCCCTGTTTCTGCTCCAGGAGGCTCACCTGGAGAGCTGACATCAACAGGCTCCCAAGCTGTCTGGCTTCCATGATGGTTTGGCCACTGTGGGGCCAAACACAAGCTGGATTTTTAAGACTTGGTATGAAAAGAAAGAACATAAATGACCTCAGCCATATTTATATTGACATGTTAAAATCACATTTCTAGGTAGGTAGGATATATTACTAAAATTAACTTCACCTGTTTCTTTTTACCATGTTTAAGGTGGCTACTAGACATTTAAAATGACCTATGGGGCTTGTATTCACGGCTTATATATTTTATTTCTAAGGTACAGGGCTGCCCTAGAGCTAGATATGGTGGGAGTGGTTCTGAGAACTCCAGTCTCCTACATAGTGTGGGTGTTTAATACCCACGGAAAGGAAATACCTGTACTTGGAATGTGAAAGTCATGATATTCCACCATGTTGGAGCTGAAGCTAGAAGGAAACTTGGCCACCACCATTTCCAGATGGGAAAACCCAACCGTGTTTGTAAACATTTATAGGATTGCACATGTTTTCAGAATAACTTTAAAATTATCTTCTCTCTCTCTCTCTCTTTTTTTTTTGGTCTTACTTCTGCAAATCAGACTGAAATACCTAGAGATAAACTAAAATATATTAAAGCTCAACTAGATTGTTGACATCCAGTATTAGGACACAATGAGGCATTAACGCTTGGCAGGACTTATTGCTCATCCTTGTAAAAGCCCATTGCTTTACGGCAGCAGAACCTAACAAACTCTTCACCAGAGGACAGAAAAGGCTGGGATTGGCACTTCATAAACAGAAAACCACGTCCAGCCCTGAATATTTATCCAGCTGGCCCACATACAGCGATTCCACCCAGGCACCCAGAGTCAGAAACCGCCAGATCGCCCTGGAAAGGTTATAAAGACTTCACTTCCATGTCAGATGGAGCGCGGGAAGGCAGACAGGCCAAGTCCCCACACTGGGCAGCAGGAGCTCCCCGCAGCCCGGCCCCGCGGCCGCGGCCAGCCTTGGGCAGCACCCACCCGGCGCCCCGAAAGCCGCCCGCGCGGCCTGCAAGGGTGAGTGTGAGGCGGCCAGGCTACCGCCCACATTGCGGGGCGTCCTGCTGAGACCAGGAAACCAAGAAATCAGGAACAAATCGGATTGGAATTAAAAACCACCTCATGCAGGTTCCACGGGCCACCTCCCTCCATTAAACAGCAAGGCGATTTGTAGGCCTTTCTGACCCGCTCTCTGAGGAGCGCGGGGAGAGGATGTAGGGTCAGGAGGGGCAAGCGAACCAGGAAATCGCTGCTCAGGAGAAGACATTTAACTCGGCACTGGGGCGCGCGCGCGCGCACACACCCCCCCCCCCCCACTAAAAGAATTCCCATCAAAAACTGGGCCTATGGATTTGGAATCGGAGTTGATTTCTTTAAAAAAAAAAAAATCTGAATTTCTCCATTTGATTCAGTTATTGGCTCATTTCCTAAGAGGTTGGTGGTTTCCAGGTCCAGCGAAACTTTGATCATCCTAAACTAACATAGGGAAACAATGAAATGAAAAGCAAAAACAACAAAACACCAAAAGCTGCTGCGAGCAGAAGGCTTCGCCCGGGCGTCCGCAGTGGACAGCAGGGTAGGTGGGAGGCGAAGCAGCAGCGAAGGAATCCAGTTCGCCCCGGACAGCCAGGGGCGCGGCGCCCGGCGCGGTCCCGGGAACCGCCACCAACGAAGCTTCCGAAGGTTCGCGGAGGTGGGGAGCTGGCGGCTCCGGGGTCAGGACGGAGCGACCCTGGAGGGAGAGACCCCGAGCACAGGGATCGGAGGGGTCGGGGCTGCGCTGGGCTGAGCGGCGTCGGAGCGGTTCGGGAGCCCCTGATGGAGCGCGTGCCTCGCGGGGTGGAAGTCAGGCCCCGGGGATCCGGCGCCCGCGCCGGCCGGTCAGAGGTCCCCGGAGCCGCCGCAGACCCGGCCCGGCTCCGAGGGGGCGAGGCAGCCGGCTGGGGTGGAGGGGGCGGGGTGGGCGGAGTAGGGGAGGGGCGTCGCCTTGGTCGCCCCCGCCCTCTGCGCGGTCATTGGGCGGCCGCCGCGGGGTCCGCGCCACCTTCTCCCCCGTGCACCCGCCCGCTCCCCCTGCGCTCCTCCGGGGGCTGGTCCGGCCCCGGCCACTGACGTCACCGACAAGTTTGCTGCCCTCGGAGCTCCACGTGTGGCGGCGGCGACGGCCCGGGAGGCGGCGGGGAGGCGGGGAGCTCAGTGGCCGCGGCTGCAGACGGGTCCCGCGCAGCCCGGTTCAGCCGCGCCGCTCCCAGGTGGGACCGAGAGCCGCCGGAGCGGCCGGGTGCGCACGGAGAGGGGCGGACAACTGGGCGCGGCCCCTCTGGCTCCCGCTCCGGCAGAGGGACTCGGGGGACCTCGCCCCAGGGCCGGGAGCGCGCACCCAGGCGGGCCGGGGACCGAGCAAGCGGCGGCTTGGAGGCGCTGTCCCCGCCGCGGTCTGGAGCGCGCGGAGCCCAGCGGCCCGGGAGCCGCGCGTCCGCTCTCCGGGACTGAGCGAGGGATGCGCGATCGCTGAGCTGGGACGCGCGCTGAGAGGCTGCTCCGGCCCGGGGCTGAGACGCACTCCTTCGCCACCAGCCGCCGAGATCCCCGTTCCGGCAACTCTCGGGGACCTGGGGCGCCGAACGCGGCCCCGGGCTGAGGACTCGAGCGAGTCTAAGACGATGGTTTCTTAAGCACGGCATCACGTCCCCCTTCCCGCCCCCTCGACCGACCGGAGGCTGGGATCCCGCGCGCGGCTCCGGGGTCTCCTTCTCCCGGAGGAGCTCCGGCTGCTGCAGCCCGGGCAGCTTGCACGGCCGCAGGGGCGCAGGGCGATGTGGCCTCGGTCCAGCGCGCAGGAGCCCCTGGAATATGTCCCGGCACCTGGCGGAGTCCCGGCCTAGCATGGCCCGCGCGCTGCCCGACGTCGCCTCCGGCTAGGATGGCCCCTCCGGGCCCGGCCGGCGCCCACCCCACCTCTGCCGAGCCGCTGTCCCGCAGCGTCTTCCGCAAGTTCTTGCTGATGCTCTGCTCTCTGCTCACGTCCCTCTACGTCTTCTACTGCCTGGCCGAGCGCTGCCAGACCCTATCGGGCCCTGTCGTGGGGCGGTCGGGCGGCGGCGAGGAGGCGGGGACCCCGGGCCGCGGCGTCTCGGCCGGAGGCCCGGGGGAGCTGGCCGCGTGGCCAGTGGCCGCGCGAAAGAAGCGCCTCCTGCAAGTGCGGCCGCGACCGAGGCGCCGGCCGCCCGCCCCGAGAGACGACGGCGAGGAGGCGGCCGGGGAAGAGGAGCCCCCCGGGCTGGCGGGGAGTCTCGGCGGCTCCGGGGCCGGGAGCAGCGTGGCCGAGACCCCGCCGGGGACCTTGGCCCTGCTACTGGACGAGGGGAGTAAGCAGCTGCCGCAGGCCATCATCATCGGCGTGAAGAAAGGCGGAACGCGGGCGCTGCTGGAGTTCCTGCGCGTGCACCCCGACGTGCGCGCCGTCGGCGCAGAGCCCCACTTTTTCGACCGCAGCTACGACAAGGGCCTCGCCTGGTACCGGTGAGCGGGCGCGGGGCAGGGCGGGGGCGGCAGGAGCGCGCGGTGGGCCCCCAGGAGCCCGTGGCGACCCTCACCCAGTGCACTCCCTCCCGGATATCATCAGAAGGGATAGGGTCACCAGTCGTGGTCCTTAAGACGAGGGCTTTTCCCCACCCTGCCTCTGTCTAAATGTGGCGAAATATTTAGTACTAAACCCCTGTATTTTCGATTTGCCGTATAGACTTTATTTCCACAATAAAGCGGATGGGGGCGGGGGAGCGTGATATTTTGGCCTTTGGAGATATTTTACTTTAGTTTTTCGGATTCCTTTCCCCCCAAATAGCCCATCTCTTCATTTTCTCCTACTCTGTGGAAGTAGAGAGAAAATGTCCCTGCTAAGTTAGAAACCTGCTCACCAATTACTAGATAAGTAACCTGGTGGATCCTTTCCCCAAGGAAACCTGTTTCTATTTCTCCTTTATCTTCTGGGCGGTTCCCTGGGGTTAATGCAGTCTTTGCCATCGCCTATTTATTTACTTATCTTAACTCTTTGCCAGAGAATTGTCCTGGGTGGTAAGTAATATAGATAATTGTTCTGAGTGGTAAGTAATACAGACACTTAAAGTGTCAAGAACTGGACTCTAGGTTTGGGGGTATGTATGTAAGAGTGTTTTTTAAAAGGCTTTGTTAGCAATAACTTTTGTTTAGGGCAAGGAAATTCTACAAAATGCCCTCTGTATTTGTGGGAAGGAATACCTTTTGTCTTTGGACTGGCAGAAACTTTTCTAAAGATCTTCAAACAATTCCCTTTATAAGTGAGGTAGCCGAAATTTTTGTTAAAGGAAGAAAAGTGGGGGAAAAATAGGAATCTTGGTAATGCTGTGAAAAAACCCTCCTAATGCAGTGTAGGAAACAAGGCTGATTTAGATCTTAATCTTAAATTTGCCAGTCTTCTCAAATTCAGACCACCTTTAATAACAGAATAAGCCAAACTCTAATAAATCTTAGTGTCACCTGGGTTTTGTTTGCCATAAAATATTGGTGTTTTTTCTCTCCTCGGAGCATAAGGAAAAATATGCTGGAATTTTCCATTTTCTAAAGTTTTATCTTGTTCATTAAAGGTGCCTTCTCCTTGTTATTTTAACTGAAATGAGAGTACAAAAGTTACACCACCATTTAAGTATATTTCAAAAGCCCACTCAATTAGCCATTCATCCCCCAAAGAGAAATGAACGTGATTTGACAAGTTTGTTTACTTGAGAGTCAAGCACAGGAAGCAAATTTACAGTAACCCAACTCAGGAGAAAACGGTTTCGTCCTAAAAGTCAAACTTGAACATTAAACATGTTTCAAACAGTAACTTTCCATTTGTTGGAAAGAAAAACAAACAGCCTTCCCGTGCTATGGGATATATATCATTTAAAATCATCAGCCACTTAAAAAAATCCCCTTGTGTTTCTGTCATTTCTGTTGTATCCTCTGGGAAGTTCTTATAAAAATGACCTGTTGAATCTGGAAACAACAGGTCCTTCTTCTTAGCACAAAGGCAGCTCTGTTTTTTCCATCAAGGACACAAGAAAGAAGTGATTAAAGACCCCCTAAAACTCTTATCTAAAGCAGTTTGCATTGAATGCGGCCCGGTCCACGGCTGTAAGTGAACACATTTCAAGCCGACTGCCCCAAAACATCTAAGACCATGTTGGACTCTGAGGTGCTGTTAAGTATGGTGAAATATTTAGTGCTAACCCCCTGTATTTTCGTTTCGCCACATAGACTTTATTTCCACAAAGTAGGATTGTTTCTTCCCGTTTCAGAGATGAGTATCTGAGGGTACAGTATATCTAGAGAGCTGGATCTTATTTTCCATGGACCTTTCTGAGCTAGTGTAAGAGAAGGAAGGTTTCAAGGTAACTAGAAACACAAGTTTTGTGTTTTTTTTTTTTTTTTTTTAAGAAGGGAGAGGCAATTTAAAAAAAGAAGAAAAAGTCATAAA
The DNA here is from genome assembly GCF_019320065.1 of Cervus canadensis. Lineage (NCBI taxonomy): Eukaryota > Metazoa > Chordata > Mammalia > Artiodactyla > Cervidae > Cervus > Cervus canadensis. Next base: position 28,940,346 of record NC_057386.1, read on the forward strand.
CTTTTAGGCTGTTCTCTTGCTTGGAAACTGGATGCATGCTGTAAAGTAAATATCTCCTTGGATTGTTTACTTGAGTAGAGGAGTTTTATAAAGCAATTTATGGTGGTTACAAAAATAACTGCACAGTAGACTTCATGGTTTGGTGAATTTAATTTTCTAAGTGTTAGAGCAATGTCTTTGTTTTACCATTTGCAATGGTCTTTTATGGGATGCATAAATTTAAGTTTAACTCAATTACATGGAAAACTGTTATTTAAAAAAGTCCAACCTATGGAGCCGGGATTATGCGATTATTTAATGAAATTTTGCCACAGTTCCCTTTCATCTTGGCTCTGAACTTGGAGTTAGATATTTGTGGAAAAGACTGAAGACTTAAACAAGAAAAAGAAAATCACACACAGCACCATCTATTAGGCACGTTTTAGCTCTTGGGTTTAGCCAGTATTTAGGTAAAGGGATTCCTTTTAGACCTTCTTCGTCCCAAAATTGTAATATAGGATTTCTAACACACACTTATGAAATGCCATCCCCCCAATGCCCCCCTCCCACACACACAAAGGAACAGAAAGAAAACCCTAGTATTTGAGCCCTGAAGTGAGTTATTTCAAGAGGAAAAAATCTGTACAATATTTTTTAGATGCTCATTGACATGGGAGAATCATACAAGTTTAGCCTTGTTTTTTCACCCAGTGAAGTTTCTCTCCATTTGCCACAATAGTTTGTTGTGGCAGCGCCCCCTACCGTCCTGATGATGGCACAAATCTGTTGCTGATGGGAAGTTGGGAGAAAAATCTCTTGGAAATTGAGTTTGCTAGTTTAAAACGCCTCTTGCTAGGATGTGTCAATACATTTCTCTCTCTGGGGAAGAAAATTAATGGTACTTTTTAAACTACATCCCAGAAATAGTGTAATCAATGGTTTCTTCATTTGGACAAGTGTGTAGCAAAGCTTAAGAAAACAAGTTTATTCAAAATCTCAAAAAAGGAAATTATTCATATTGATTTTAAATGTCCGAATAGTACTCTCAAATCAGTGAAACACAGGGACATTTTAGTATGCCAGGGAATTTGTTAATGATAACTTAGGAAGCTTCAGTGGAGTTTTCTGGATATGAAACTCTGCCCTGATGGGGTTTAGAAAACATTCCACATGACTTAATTTAGCCGACATGCTATCAGGACGACGACAAATGTCTGGCTCGCGCATCACGGGAAAGCAGTCCTTCACCATGCTGTGTCTCCATGTCCATCGGATGTGTGGCGGGTTCCTCAAGAAAAGTGGGGAATTGTTTCATTAATTTCAAAACTTTAAGATTTCTTCTGAAAGTTAAGACCAGATACCTCTGCTGTAGTTCAAGACCAGGTGAACTTGGAATTCAATAAGAACCCCCCTCCCCCACTCTGCTTGTATATTTGCACTAATTATAATGTATGGTTATTTTTCTCCTAAAAGATACCTTAGCTTTTATCTTACCTCCTAAGATAAAGAATACCTATTTATAAAGTATTTAAAGATACATGTGTGTGCTTATACATACTATGTATTTATATATGTATGTATATGTTTGCATTCTGTAACACTTCAGTCTTTTATTTTGGGACAAGATAGTTAAGTGTTCATTGTCTAATCTCTTATGCTAGCATATCTCATTCCTATATTTTGATTCAGTTTTTTTAGTGAGACCAGATGATTTCCACAGAGAAAAATGTTTCCAATATTATTTTACTCTGTAGCAGTGGTCCCTAGCCTTTTTGGCACCAGGGACGGGTTTCGAAGAAGACAATTTTTCCACGGACTTGGGGTGGAGGAGGGTTTCAGAATTATTCAAGCGTATTACATTTATTGTGTGCTTTATTTCTGTTATGGTTATGTCAGCTCCACCTCTGATCATCAGGCTTTAGGTCCCGGAGTTTGGGGACCCCCGTGTAGTAACCAGGAAGATCAGAGGTGACTCAGCTTGGAGTTCAGGAGATGGTTCTTTCCTTGGCTGCAGAATGTGAAGCTCTCTGGCCCTTCCCGATCACGGCCTTGTTTATCAGCCACGGGAGAGGCAGGCTGAGCAGAGGCACTTTCGGTTCCTATCGGGGGTGATGGGCGTCTCAGAGCAGCTGGGAGCAGCTGTGGAGCACCCCCGTGTTCGCTTTCCCACCCTTGTGAGCCACCAGCCCTTCTGTAGGAAGGGTGGGGCGTGAAATGTGAGCCACAGGAGTCTGGCCACCCATGCAAGGTCCTGGGGACTGCTGTCCAAAGAGGCCCTGTGTCCTCAGAGGGGAGTGAAGGACCTTGGAAGGCACGAAAGGTGGGGTGGGGCGGAAAGTGGGGAGAAGCAGCTTTGGGCCCTGAGTCCTGTGTCTTTGGAGGGGGAAAGGGCATCATGTCTTTCATTCATTTGCTCCCAGGAGTCCTCAGTGACTGGACATTTCCTTCGAGTAGGAGGTTGCAAACAGTGCCTTCAAGAAGCCTTATGCTGCCATTTTGTTTGCCCTGGGTTCATGCTCTGGTAGACCTCCCTGGCAAGACAGGTTCAACAGTCTCGTCTGTGTGTGTGTGTGTGTGTGTGTGTGTGCACTCAGTTTGTGCATGAACCCACCTTCAAGAGCAGGCACCCAGTAGGTGGAGAAAGTGATAGAACTGATAACAGGAATGTTATTTAGTGGTTAGGGAACTTCTGAGCAGTATCAGACACCTAAGTGAAACAGGGTCTAGGATATGTGAGTGATTATTCCCTTAGAGCGATGAGATTTATCACATGCTGATAGAGCATGAGATGGCTGGATGGCATCACCGACTCAATGGACATGAGTTTGAGTAAACTCCAGGAGTTGGTGATGGACAGGGAGGCCTGGCGTGCTGCAATTCATGGGGTTGCAAAGAGTCGGACACGTCTGAGCGACTGAACTAAACTGAACTGATAGAGCGTATGTGAAACGCAGAGCCATTTAGGAGCAAAAATCCTATGGTCATCTCCTGCCTTCCCTTTAAAAAAGAAACCTAAAAATGCTCTGGCCCAAATATTTGTCTCATGGAAATGTCTGTGGATGGGCCCAGAAAGAGGACATGCCAAATCTGTCTTCTGGAGGGGTCATGAGAACAAAATAAGCTTGTGCAGTTAATGACAAGAGGGAGTGACCTTACGTAGGCCAGAAGCTCCCATCTTAGGAGAGTGTCACAGAGCAAACAAACCCACTTGATATAAACAACTAAGGCTTGCCTGTCTCTACGGGATGCGTTTGAACAACTGCACATCACACTTACCATCACTCAGGTTGCTGGGTCGGAAACTTCATAGATGTAGCGCTTTTCCTTAGGGAAAAGCTTTCCCTTTCTCCACCAAGGAACAGGAACTTAGCTGATAAAGAGCGTCATTTTTACGTGTGCTTCCTAGTGATATTGGACTTGAAGCTTTGAGAAAGCTTGTTTCTCCTTAAGTGATGAATCCTTATTGTGGAAATGAGGTTTCTTATTAAGGCATATGCCTTTAATATTATAACCAGAGGAAATTGCACCTCAGTAATATTTTGGCTCCCTAGTCTTTGCATTTGTAAGAATGTCTTTAAAATGTTTGCCAGCACTTTAAAATCTTTGCTAATTTGATACAGTTACAATGTCTCTATGGGCATAGGGATATTGATACAGTTAATAAATAGGCCTATGTGAAATAAACCTAGGTGAAACCAGAACCTAGAAATTGAGGAAATGCCGAGTTCAGAGACCTGAAGCATATTCCCAGCTGCTTGCCTCCAGTGATGCAACTTCTGATTTTTTTATATCACTCATGTGGTCATGACTGTTACATTTAATCTGTGATCCTTTGAAAGCTGTGTTCCAGAAGTTCAGATTTGCTGTCAGATGGCTGTAAATGTGGGCTTCCCAGGGGGCTCAGTGGTAAAGAATCCACATGCCAATGCAGGAGACCCAGGTTCCATCCCTGGGTTGGGAAGATCCCCGGAGAAGGGAATGGGAATGCACTCCAGTATTGTTGCCTGAAAAATCCCATGGACAGAGGAGCCTGGCTGTTTACAGTCAATGAAGTCCTAAACAGTGGGACATGGCTTAGTGACCAAACACGCACGCAAGGCGGTAAATGTTAAAGAAAAGAGGGAATATTTAGTAAGAAGGAAACTAAGTACTTGGCGTTAGGCTTGTGATATTCTTGCAAAATTTAAAAAAAGAAAAAAAAAAAAATCCTGTTAAGGGGACTCTTGAGAGCAGCCCACTTTGAATGTGACGTTTAGCGCCACCTAGTGGGAGGGAGAGTCAGCAAGGAACCCAAAGGGCTGAACTTGGAAAACTTCTTCATGATCAGAGTATATGTGGTCCCCCCATTTGTTTTAAACAAAAAAGAAGGAGGGAAAATCATGCTGGGTAGCACTTACAGCCTCTCTGCCTGAGCCCGCTCTTTCAGGCAGGGAGGTTATCCTTTAGAGAGAAATAAAAAAGACCTGCCTTGACAATAAACCTGAACAACAAGGTAGAAGTGATTAGGAGATTTGTATTAAAAATGTGCATGCCTGAAAGAAATACCATATGCCCCAGATTAGTTTTGTTAGTGGGTTTTGCCTCTGTTTCTGAAAACCAGCTTCACAGGAAAATACTTCCAGATGATTTTTATTTCAACATCAGTCATGCAGTCTTATTTCTTCCACCCCGCGTTGGACAGGCTCTTGAGGAGGGTCCCAGGATTCTTAAGGGGTGGCACCCAGAAGCCGGTTTAACCCTTGACATGCCTGAGATACACTTTGCAAGATCTGTCCGTGTGGGACAGTCTTATAGGAAGGTCCTTTCAGAGTTTCCAGCAGGAGACAGCTTCCTGTGAAGCCGCCCAGGGCCTGGGGAGCGGGGTGGGCAGGTACACAATACTATATATAAAATAGATAACCAACAATGGACCTACTGTATAGCACAGAGAACTCTACTCAGTATTTTGTAATAACCTATATGGGAAAAATATCTGAAAAAATAGATATGTATATGTATCTGAATTACTTTGTTCTGGATGTGAAATTAATGCAACATTGTAAATCAACTCAACTCTAGTTTTTTTTTTTTTTTTTTTTAAGTAAGCATGGGTGGTAAGGGGCTTATAGGAATGTTACAGTGGAGGAACCCGGCGGACCCCACCCAATCCAGGTGATGTGAGTGACATCCCCTTATTTTCCTGTTGAGATCTTGTGTGTGTGTTTGAGTCAGCTGTGTCCAACTCTTTGCGACCTCATGGACTGTAGCCCACCAGGCTCCTCTGTCCTTGGGATTCTCCAGGCAAGAATACTGGAGTGGGTTGTCATTTTCTTCTCCAGGGAATCTTCCCAACGCAGGGATCGAACCCGAGTCTCCCACACTGCAGGCAGATCCCTTACCATCTGAACCACCGGGGAAGCCCCTGAGATCTTGTATCCCCTGGTGTAGTGCAGGAAGGAAGACTTCACATGCGGGGTTTTCTGCCCCCGCCAAATGTTCAACCCCCGTCTGGTCATGAGAAAACATGAACGGATGGGGCAGCCGCAAAATACCTGAGCAGCATTCTTCACAAATGTCGAGATCGAGACTAGCAAAGCTGAGACACTTGTCACCGCTGGGAGGGGACAAAAGAGACTAATTACTAATGAGTAAATAGAATCTGGTACCATCCACTGGGTCCCGGAATAGAAAAAGGGCATTGATGATAAACTGAGGCTATGTGACTGGTGTCTGTGGTTTAGTTCATGGTGCCATTGCAAGGTTAGTTTCCTGGTTTGATCCTTTTCCAGGGAAGATGATAACCTCAGGGGAAGCTGTCTGGGTTTCTGAGAATTTTCTGTACTATTTTGTTTACAGTTTTGTTGTCTAGAATAATCCCAAAACCAAGGGGGAAAGAGCATCATTAACAAGGAAGGCAGAGGTGTGGGATGAGGGTTCAAGAGGGGTTCAAGAGGGAGGGGCTATATGTGTACTTACAGCTGATTCATGGTGTTCTACAGCCGGAACTAGCCCAACACTGTAAAGCAGTTATACTCCAATTAAAAAAGAACAGAAAAACAAAAACAAAGAAGGCAGAGGGCTCGAGGGCTCATTCTGAAACCCTCTACCAAGCGAGCCCCTTTCCTCCTCTCCTCCCAGCTCCCCGCACCCCGCCCCGTCCCGCCCCCCAACATGGGCTAGCCAGCTCCCCTCCACGCCAGCACCTGTTTCTCTAGACATGCTGATCCTTCCCTCAGCTTATTTCATAATAAAGTTGGCTCGGGGCTCCCCTTCCTGCTCTCTTGTCTCTGAAACATGGGCAGAGACGGTTTTGTGTTCCTTTTCTGTTCTTTGTGGCTGGCAGGTGTCACGTCACGAAGGTATAAAGTCATTCAAGCCCTCTCAGGCTGGAGAGCAAAAGCTCTGATGTCAGTGATGGGTTTTTGAGGACACAAAGGACTGAAGTGGAAGTCAGAGGAAAGTCTGACGTGGGCATCTGGCTTTGTCTGTTGTTGCTTCCAACCAAGGAGGAGGAGTTGTCAGGGGTGGGGAAGCTGGCAATGTAGGTTAGAGGGATGGATGGACCCGTGCCTGTGGATGCACCTTAACCTAGCATGACAATACAGTTTAGATTTTAGGGGTGAGCTTAAATATTCTTTTTTAAAAAAATATTTATGTATTTGGCTGCACCAGCTCTCAGTTGGGGCATATGGGCTCTTTAATTGCAGCATGTTGGATCTAGTTCCTTGACCAGGGATCAACCCTGGCCCCCTGCATTGGGAGTGTGGAGTCTTAGCCACTGGACCGCCAGGGAAGTCCCCTCAGTTTAAATAGTCTGTCTCCTTACTTGACCTTTTGCTTTAACCTTTGGTTTAGACCCTGGCTTGTGAGACCCGCTGCAGCAGCGATGCAGGTCTGGAACAATTGCAGATGTGAAGGAGAGGGAGGAAAGGAGAAAGTCCAACTTCCATAGTGCTGGAGGGCTGGACCTGGGCCTTCTGGGTGGTTCTTCCTGCTGGAACGACTAAGCCTGGGATGCCAGTGTTATCAGGCTCCAAGTTCCCATCCAGGCAGCACACTGGCATTTTCTGCATCTGTTTTTAAGCACACAGTTGTGCATCGGAGGCTCTGGCTTAATGGAATTATGAAAATTTGCCTCAAAACATCTCCTTTGATATTTTTAACGACTGTCAAAATAAAAATCACATTTTTACTAAAGCAAAACAAGAAAACAACTCTGGCTACATCTCGAGACTCTAAGAAGATAACAGTATTTCCTCTTAATGCTTGACTCACTCACCTTGATTGAATCTGTTTTATGAACCTGTGTCGTGCCAAGGACAAGCTACTAAATGCTTGTATAGATAAAAATAATTTCTATGATTTAATGCTATTCTGGGCTTGTTTGGCATTTTTCCACCTTAGACGGCATACACTTTTCTTCATGCAGTTTGGAACTTTATAAGTATAGCAAAATATTTGAACCTGCAACATATATTTGATGAAATGTCATTTTAGTTTCTATTTCACTTATTTTCACTCTAATTTTTGTTATTTTCTTCCTTCTGATAACTGTGAGCTTAGATGATTCTTCTTTTTCTGATTCCTTGAGGGGTAAAGTTAGGTTGTTTATTTGATTTTCTTGAATGCAGGCATTTATCACTATGAACCTCCCCCTTAGAACTGCTTTTACTGCATCCCCTAGGTTTTGGTGTGTTTCCTTTCCACTTTTATTTGTCTCAAGTTATTTTTAAAATTTACTTTTTGATGTCTTCTCTGACTCATTGGTTGTTCTCTGACTCATTGTGTCGTTCAGTCTCTACATAATGTGAATTTTCTGGTTTCTTCTTGTCACTGGTTTCTACCTTCATACTATTGTGTTCCGAAAAGACATATATCATGATCTCAAGCTTCTTAAATGTGTTAAGACTAGATTCATGGTCCAGCCAGTGACCCACCCAGGAAAATGTTCTGTGATGTTTACAGAGTTCATCTGTAAGCATATCAGAAATCCTGAGCCATCCAATTGATTTATCACCCATCCATTAAAAAAAAACAATTAGCATGGGAAAAAAAAAAAAAATCCTCTTTGTTTAGTGGTCCAGATGAGCAAGTTTCCTCCTTCTAAATGGCTGCATGGGGATGCCAAAATATTGTCAGGAGAATAATGAGAAGGCAACTGGCTGCTCCTAGAAGTGGGGGGCAGGGTGAGTTGGTGGTTGTACTCATTCCTTGGAATCTTCAACCCTGTGCTCTCTTTTGACTGTGGGAAACCCCCAGCCACCTCGCCCTGAACATGGCTGAGTCACTGCCAAAGTCCATCTTTCTTATTCTTTTCTGAAGTATTTGCACTTCAGATTGACACTTTTATCCTTTAGAAGTGTTAATACTCCCAGTGAGGCCATAGCCCAGTTTTTACCCCCCAGCACTCTTCTGTTGATCTTCATTATTATTATTATTAATAACTTTTATCTAATTATTCTGCCAGTTGGTCATGAGTAGTGCCAGGCTCTATACTATAATGGTCAGATCATTGCCAAGTAAGACGTGACTGTCGATATGCATTTCTTTGGTTCTAACAATCAGAAACTGTAAAGAAAATTGGAATTAGAAGGTATCTTAGAGATTGTCTTCTGCCTATGAAAAAACAGGGTGCCTTGCCTAAAATTAAACCAAAGACAAGAGCTCAGAGCTTCTATTTTTCATGGTAAAATTCTGGAGACTACAACTGGGAAACCATTGCTTGCTCTGAATTACGTAAATTTTATTTTGGAGGATTTATGTCAATGGCAAAAATATTCCAGAGAATGGAACAATTGATAGCATTATTTTATCTCTTTCCAAGACTGGTGAATTAAAACACTGAATCAAATTGAGTCAGTGATCAATTCATCTTTGCATTTCTGGCTTTCATCTCAGATGTTTTCACCAATATTTTGATGCTTATAGATTTTGGAATCCAGCTAGCACTATTGGCCTATGGATCCTCGTAAGTAATTTGTTTTATGGTTGTTACCTGTTTGTAAAAGATTAGTGGGAGAAATCCAAGTACAGACAGGAGAACGTTTTCTTTTTCTCTCTTGAGCGTTTGGAGTAGGAAGTAATCCATCAAATTATAGGAATAAAATTCCTTTCCCTTTTTCAGAGTTCTCATTTGGATTAGAGCTCTCCTTTCCATAGGAAATATCAAAGTTGCCAGGCTGGTTTGAGTGACAAAGTCAAAAATGGTATGTTTGTTACGGTCATAAATCTTTGCAGATACTCATTACGCTCAGGTATTTTAAAAAGGGAACTGGATTAAGCTGCAGTGAAAGTTACATTCCCAGGGCTAACTGCTCCCCTCCCCTCGTCACCTTCCTTAACTGAAGTCACGTTTGCTCCCAGTGGATGCTTTGAAAAGTTCTGGCCCTACAAACCGGCTGCAGCGATGAAGTGATTTCGTTTTACAAACAAAGCTGTTGAGTAAACAAATCTGGCATCTGGTTCTTTTTCTCAATTTTCTGCTGGACTTTAATTATTCTTGTAGTTTTCTTTCATCAAATGTTGTGGGCTTACTTTCTTTTTTAAGAAATAAAGGCGGCTTGGTTTTCTTTCTACTGAGGTCTTTCTCTTTCTTCTTGCTGTAGAAGGACTTGAGATTACAACAGTATCTGTTAGAAAGGCTTTCCCCAAATCCAGAGGGTCTGCTAAAATGCCCTGCTAAGGTTTAATGATGGAAAGAAAATACAGTTAATGTATTTCATATTTATACAGGGAAAGGTCATGGGGAGCTAATGCTTGTGATGAAAATTCTTGGGGTTTTCAGGTGCACTTGCTCTGTGGCAAAGGGTGGCAAGTTGGAAGCAAACATTGGAGAAACCGCTTCTCGGCTCCAGTTGACAGGAAAGTAGATTCTAATTGCCATGCCCTCTGATTTCTATAAAGAATCTTGGGATATTGATTTGTGAAGTAATTAGCCTCCAACTAATAAAAATAAATGAAAAAAAAAAAAAAAGAAAGTTAACAGGAAAAAAAAATAAAAAAATAAAAATTATAAAAAAAAAAGAATCTTAGGATATTGATTTTTCAGAAACCACAGTGAGAAATAATTAACATATTCAAAACCAAAACTCAAAAAAACCAAAATTCTGCAAAGAATGGAGTAAATCAACCTCTGACCCAGAGTGGCTGCTGGTTTTTAACCTTTGGCTTGCAGTGAAGATCCGTGTCAGCAATAAAAATCTGGTGTGTACTAAGAGTTTTTCAAACTCTGACTTGCAAGACATTGGTGTATAATAAAGCCAGTTATTATTTTTTAATGGAAGGGGTTATAATAGCATAAAATAAGAGAGTGAATCCCAGGTAGTAACCCAGGCAAATATTACCTTGACAAACTTGCTTCAGGTACGAACACAGATAAGTAGATCAGGTGTGTGCAGGAAGGTTGGAGATAAAATGTACTTGTCAGTAGTGGATCTCATTAGAAAAAACTTTGAAAAACCCTGGCCAGTGTGAACAGAGGTCCTGTGTGAAAAAACTACAATGAACATACCAGGGGTGTCCCTCCAGAAACTCACCTCAGTCTTTTTCCACCTTCTATCTCCAGGCCCTGGAACTTCACCTGTCACAGGAGAGATTCACTATTTGTTTAGCGAAACAAAAATGATGCCTTAGGTCATGGGCCAGCAGTTTCTTCCTGGAAAGGGCCGGTAGTAAATGTTTTAGATTTGTTAGTCAGACGGGCTCCATCACAAGTATTCAAGTCTGTTTCTTACCAGGAGAGCAGCCTTCTTGTTTTTCAGTCACTCAGTCATGTCTGACTCTCTCTGCGACCCGATGGACGGCAGCACGCCAGGCGTCCCTGTCCTCCACTGTCGCCTGGACTTTGCTCAGGTTCATGTCCATTGAGTTGGTGATGCTAGCCATCTTATCCTCTGCCGCCCTCCTTTTGCCTTCAGTCTTTCTCAGCATCACGGTCTTTTCCAATGAGTGGGCTCTTTGCATCGGATGGCCAAAGTATTGGAGCTTCCTTATGTAAATGATGGATGTGGCTACCTCCCAATATGTAAATGAATGGGCTTGGCTATGTCCCAGTAAAACTTTATTGACAAAACAAGCCTTTGGCTCACTGGACATGCTTCTCAGACTTCTAGGACAGGCTAAAAACTTCATGTATGTCCCTGGACCTTCCCTGACTTTACTTATCATATAACTCTCAGGTGAGTATCCATCATGAACACTCACGGGAGGTGTTGAGGATGCATGATGTAGCTGATGGACTCCCCACAAGGTATCACTCAGAAATTACAGCTCCTCTTGGCCAGATGAGGCTAGAAGAGTCCATCCTGGGAGTGACCTGTGGGAACTTTTTGAAATAAGCAGACTTGTGCAGGACGATGGCATTTCATGTAAAGGTGATTCATGTGCTCAATGACAAACATTTTACTTTGGAAAAGACATCATATAAACACATCTAAGCGGTCTTTGGTCTTTTTCTTTTATATAAAAAAAGCTTAATAATGCATTTTGCTGTTACCTTGACTTTGTACTTGAGTACGTGTTTAATTTACACACATCTTCCTCCACTTCTCCATTTTTCCTTCAGTCTTTTGGATGCCTGGGCATCCTGTGATGGGGTCACTTGACCTCTGTCCTGAAATGCAGTCCCATCCTGTGGTTTCAGCCAACAGTCTGAGTTTGCAGGTGAGGAGTGAGACGTCAAACTGGAATCAGTGTCGGGAAGGATTTTTGAGGCTATTCCATGGCATGTGTAAGGAGATTAATAATATTTGATAGAAGCCAATACACCTGAAATATTACAATTTCAATGCATAATCAACAGTAAAACATTATTGATGAGATATTTTGGCATTTTTCATACAAAATCTTCCAACTCTCAGATGCATTTTATTTTTTAACACTTTATTTTTTAGTTTCAAGTTTTAAATTTTTTAGTTGTGCCGCATTGGCATGTGGATTTTAGTTCCCTGACCAGGGATTGAACCCCTGCCCCCTGCATTGGAAGGCAAATTTCTAACCACTGCACCGCCAGGGAAATCCCTTTTTTTCTTTTAATTGCAGATTGTGTTCTTTGGATGGATGCTTAAGGCTTCCTGCATTAGTTTTTACACACAAGTAGCATCTGATATTCCTATTTAATTTTCTTGAACATTCTGGGAAAAGTGTAGTGGCTAATTTCCAAGGCAGTGATGCACGAGCCTATTCTAAACTCCATCACAAGGGTAGAAGGCAAAATAAACTTGCTTTAAGAATCCCTATCTTATTGAAAACCCACTCAAAAATTCCCTGAAAGAATGAAGACATTTGAATACTTTGTGTTTTCTCTTACCAACACTGAAATTTAAAGTTTCAACCGTGGATATTCTTTCATTGGTGGCATCTTATTTCTGCTCAATGAATGCTTAATAGCAGACATTGTAATGCTTGTGATATTTTCCTTTTCGCTGGGAATTTTGGTGATGACGAGAAAGCATTAAAAAAGGGAGGGGGAGAAAAAGCTGAGAAAAACAAACCAATGTATTCCTACTGTTTGACTCACAAATTTATTGCTTGTGGGAAAAAATTGTTTCTGTAGTGTTCATTTCTCATGTAAGTCGATGGCAGTCATTTCTGTCTGATTCATAGAGGCTCGTGGAGAAAGGACTTGGAGGACATTGCAAGTTGAAAATGGCTTAAAATAAGGATACTCGAGTATCTAAAGTTCAGAAGCTATTTTCATGGCATCTCTCTAGGTTTAGTCTTGGAATATTATAACTGATTAATCTATTTCACTGTGGTGGTCCTTTCTAGGCCACTCAGAAATTGAGGTGGGGGGTGCCTTTAAACAGCATGGTGATGGATCAGGGGGATCAATTTGGAGAAGAGGAGGGAAGGGGAGTGTGTGAGACTTGCAGAGAACTGTGGCAACCCACTGCAGTGTTCTCACCTGGGAAATCCCATGGACAGAGAAGTCTGGCGGGCTACAGTCCCTGGGGTCGCAAAGAGCGCAAAGAGTCAGACACAACTTAGCAACTACACAACAACAACAGGAACAAACAAGTTCAGTTCCTAGAGAGCTGAGATTTAGTGCAAAGTCTGTGAAACTCAAACAGGAACTGAATATCATAAAGCTAAATCCAGTCACACCCTTCTGAGCCTCCAGTGCCCTGGAGGGCTTAAGGGTATACAAATGACTGCATGGACTCTTCGCTCAGCTAATATCTGATTAAAATGAAACCAGTCACCCCATAGCCATCTGCATTTGTGTGACAGAACCAGAGAGCGTTTCACTGTGTGGCCAGAACACTACGTAATTGCAGCAGTGGAGAAAGCAGAACACTAGAAGGGGAAGAGAAAGAGAAACACTTTGGAACAAATGCCTCAGAGGCCACCGATAAAGGGGCCTAGAGACCCACCTGGAGGGGTATGAGGTGGGAAAGGTGGTTCAAGTCTGGCTGGTGGGCGCCCTTCTTCTCGGTAGATTCCTCCACCGAGATGTGTGTCATGGCATGATTCATGTCCAGCAGATTTGTAAGTGAAGTGAAAGTCACACTCTGTCAGCGTGCCTGCTGGGATGACTGTCCGAGACAGCATAGCTCAAAAAGAGGGTTTGGGGAAAATATGACCAAATGTCAAATGTGATTTCTTATAACAGATTATTGATTTCTTGGGGAGAGGGAACAGGAAAATCATGAGTGGCATGATAAGATGTGTGAACAGAGGTATACAGATGTAATAGGTGATTATTATGAAGTCCTTACAAATCTTGATAGCTCAGGTGGTAAAGAATCCACCTTTAACGCAGGAGACCCTGGTTTGATTCCTGGATCAGGAAGATCCGCTGGAGAAGGGATCGGCTCCCCACTCCGGTATTCTTGGGCTTCCCTTGTGGCTCAGCTGGTAAAGAATCTGCCTGCAATGTGGGAGACCTGGATTCCATCCCTGGGTTGGGAAGATCTCCTGGAGAAGGGAAAGGCTACCCACTCCAGTATTCTGGCCTAGAGAATTCCATGGGGTTACGAAGAGTTGGACACAACTGAGTGACTTTTACTTCATTAACAAATCTGTTAGACATGAATCATGCCATGACCAATCCCCTGATTGTTATCAAACTACATCAATGGAGAGATTTATATACATGCACATATATAAATATGTGTGTATATATATATATATATAAAATATATATTTGTGCATCCTGAAATTCCCAGATGTAGAGATGTTTGTACCTGCCCCTATAATATGTATATATATATATATATATATATATATATAGGGCTTTCCAGTTGGTGCTAGTGGTGAAGAACTTGCCTGTTAATGCAGGAGACATAAGAGATGTGGGTTTGACTCCTGGGTTGGAAAGATCCCCTGGAGGAGGGCATGGCAACCAGTCCAGTATTCTTGCCTGGAGAATCCCACGGACAGAGGGGAGCCCATGAGGAGCCCAGAGGGTCCCAAAGAGTCGGACACAACTGAAGCAAGTTAGTATGCTTCAGGGCTGAGATACACAGATGCGTATGTATATATCTAAAAGTCTGTATTGATACATAGTCCATTCACAGTGTGTTATTAATTTCTGCTATGCAGCAGAGTGACTCAGTTATACATCCATGTATCCTTTTCCATTATGGTTTACCGCGGGGCCCTGAATACAGTCCCTGTGCTATACCGCAGGACCTTGCTGTCCATCCATTTGGATAGATTGTATTTTGACTCTCTTCTTGCAGGCGTTTCCCCTTCGTTTATTTAAAAAAAAAAAAAGCAAATCAATAATAGTTCATTTAAACGCCTCTGTTAGTACATAGACTTGAACGTGGGACTTCCATGCACCTAGTCTTATAGTCTTAGCACCGTTTTAAAGGTTCAAGTGAAATGGTTCAAAACAGGAAGTTCTTAAAAATTGCATTCTCACTAGATATGTAAACAATTTCAACACAGTGATGTGGGCGTCTGACTTCTGATTGCCTCTTATCAGAACTTAGTAGAATATGCTAGCTCAGTTTTTGAAAGCGTGGGCAAAATCATTTTCCTTAAAGAAAGTACTTTTCGTTCCTCCCCAAGGCCTTACAGATCTGAACTGTTGAACCCAGACTTGAGTAATGATGTCCTATACTTTGCCAAACAAGTCGTTTCCCCCTTTATCACATCCATCAGAAGGGGAAGTGTCCCGCCGGACAAACTGTTTCCCAGGAAAAGCCTTTTCGTGTGTATGTGTCTGTTTTCTTAAGTCAAAGTAAGTTGAAAATCAGGAAAATTTCAAGTTGGTTTCTGTATTGTTTGCAGGTGATGTTCATGAATCTGAGTCTGTGGGTTGTGTTCTGTCGGCACCAAAATGCTGAAGCATTAATCAAAGAGGAATCTATAATCACAGAAAAATAATGCAGATCGTTTAACAGCACCCAATCATGTAAAAAGGATGGAAACAAGGCATCGTTGCAGCTTTCTTAGACACAGCTGCAACTAAATAAAAGATATGTTGTAAATATTTTTTTGAAAACTTGAAAAATTTAGGCCCAGAACAGTGTGACTGAATTTACTTCTATTGTATTTAATTCCTATTTGAATGTCACAGAGTTTGTACTAAAGCTTTCTCTGGAAACTGAACTTGTTTGTACTTATCCCAAAATCAATTATTAAGAAATAAGTACACGATCGTAAAATCTCATATTAGCATTGGAAATGACCTCTGAGTCATTTGGCCCAATACTTATCTGATAGACCAAAGTTTATTAATATTAAAACGGCTCCATAGCTACTGTGGTCAACAAATCATCTCCTGATATATCTTAAAAAACTGATAACGTTTGTGTGTGCTCGGTCTCCTAGTCGTGACCCCATGAACTGTAGCCCGTTGGCTCCTCTGTCCATGGAGTTTTCTAGGCAAGAAGACTACAGTGGGTTGCCAGCTCCAGCCCCAGTGGATCGTCCTGACTCAGGGATTGAACCTGTGTCTCTTGCATTGGCAGGCAAGTTCTTTACCACCGAGCCGCATGGGTTGCTCTTTCCTTCTGTAGGGGATCTTCCCAGACCAGGGATCAAACCCCCATCTCCTGCACTGCGGGCGGGTTCTTTTCCCCTGAGCCACCGTGGAAGCCTGAAAGAAACACTAGATGAATGCAGAAAACTGCAGTCAGCCGAACTGAGTCGTGTAAGAACACACACATGCGGATACATGCCTCACCTATCCACCAGCCACCTCAGCTCAGCTCCAGTTCTGACTCACATTTATCCGTGTCTGGTCAACAACTTTCTGCCGCCTTTTTGACAAGCTTCCTTCAACACTTTACAATAACTCCCAAGCTGCGATCTTCCCAATGCCCACTTCCATGGAAAACTTCAGGGCTTTTTCAAGGTCAAGGGTCATATTTATTGTTGTTTCTATGAATTTCTTAACCAGTTCAGGTGTGAAAACTGTGCTTCCCTTATTGTTAGGTTCCTACCTTTCAAAAAAGTGTGCCCCTGATAAAGTTTGAGAGTGTTGTACCCTTACTCCGTTTTCCACATAAGCTCTGTGGTTTTTATGATGAGTCTTCCCTGGTGGCTCAGAGGTTAAAGCGTCTGCCTGCAATGCGGGAGACCTGGGTTCGATCCCTGGGTCGGGAAGATCCCCTGGAGGAGGAAATGGCAACCCACTCCAGTATTCTTGCCTGGAGAATCCCATGGACAGAGGAGCCTGGTGGGCTACAGTCCACGGGGTCGCAAAGAGTCGGACACAACTGAGCGACTTCACTTGACTTTATATAGTGGGGGATTTGGGAATGTGTATTGTGAGTTACAGCACAGCTGATTATATACCATCACAGAAAATGTAGCAATGTGGTACAGACAAGCTTTATACCAATCTAATGTATTTTTTCCTTAGGCATTTTACTGTGATCGCATATTTTTAAAATTTTGTTGATCTAATTAGACTCAGGGCATATGTACAGTTTGTTAGGAGTTTTATCATTTAGAAGTTTCATATAAACATTTTATAACTACATTGTTAGACCTTTGATAAATATTGTAATGACTTCTAAGCCTTCTTTTAAGAATATGTCATAATTTACTTATCATTTAGCCTTTAATCACTTTTTGCTGCTGTTCTGCTGCTCCGTCATATCCAACTTTTTTGCAATCCCCCTGGACTGTAGCCTGCCAGGCTCCTCTGTCCATGGAATTTCCCAGGCAATACTGAAGTGAGTTGCCATTTCCTCTTCTAGGGAATCTTCCCAACCCAGGGGTTGAACCCATGTCTCCTGTATTACAGGTGGGTTCTTTACCCAGTGGGTCATTGGGAAGCCCAGGTAATCACTTTCTAATTTGGGACTATTTTACACAGTACTTTGATAGATATCTTTGTAGAGCTTTTTGTTATATTGAATCCAACTTGTTTGGAATGAACTCTGAGAAATAGAATCATAAGGTCAAAGGCTATGAATATTTGATACATATTGCTGAATTGATTTCCAAAATGATGGTGTGAATTTATACTCCCAGCAGTGTTGTACAGGTGAAATGTGATCAAGTTTCTCTGTTTTCAAGATTCTCAAACACAGAGAGAAAATTCCATTTGAACAAGAAGACATGAGCCCTGCATCTGCAGGATCAGATGTTCAAAACTGCTCTCTCATTGCCTCTACTGGTTCCTACCTTGTTCTTAGCATCCTGGCTTCTTTTAAATCTCCTTCTAAAATGTCCAGGAGTGTTGTCTAGTCCTTTGAACTCACATCCTCAAGACAGAGGTCTAGCTGTCCATCCCCTAGGAGACCTGCTCCTGAACCCTTCAGGTGATGACCTGGGACAAGTCCATTCCCCTTGTTAGGACCTCAGTTTTGTTTTCTTAAAAACTGAGTTCAACTCAGCATTTTCTGAACATATTTTGCCATCTTTAGAGACATGTTCTCACAGAATTCATAGAGGTAAGAAAGACATGGTAAAAGTTGAGGAGAAGGGAGATGAAGGCAGATGAAAAACATCTATCCCTCTATGACTTAGGAGAAGACTGATTTTCAGAATAGCATTTAGTTATGAAACATTTCAGGATAAAGTTAAAAGGATTTTACAGTTAGTGTCCATCTACTCACTACCTAGAGTCTATTTTTAACATTTTTTTATATTTCTAGTAATTAAAATTTTTTGACTACACCATGTGGCATGCTGGATCTTAGTTCCCCAACCAAGGATCAAGCGTGTGCCCCATTCATTAGAAAGCAAAGTCTTAACCACTGGACTGCCAGGAAAGTCTCACTGTGCTTGTTTTATCACATATTTTTCCGACAACTGTGGATTCTCTTTTGTTTTCACGATCCCTCAGGGCACGGTGACTCTCCTCAGACACCATGGGGCTCTGGGAAAGTTGGGGTAGTTTTGGCAGTTAGTCACTGAAACCATTGGAGTTGGCATATTGGTACCTAGCACCATCTTGGATGGTACCAAGTACCATCTTTGATGCCCTCTGAGGGAGATTTTCTTCCTGCAGTTTCAAAGAGAAGAGCTTATACTAAAATAATGCATCCGTTGCAGAGTGTAAAATATAAAACTAAGGAGACTGGATTAGAAATAACACAGGATCTGTAGATCCACATGAGCAATGGTCATCAAAGCCATCTCACTATAGACATTCCAAGGTTGCCACCACACAGAGTAAGGATTTTTTTCTTTTGGACTTCCCCTCAGGACCATACAACTCACAAGAACACTGGCTTTATTGCTCTGGGAGGCACACGCTAGTTAGACTAGTGATGCTGCTCCTCCAAGCCACCCCCAGCCCCCACTTTCTCCCGTTCACTCCAGCTGTGGCTCTTGTTCTCATGACCCATGAGCTTGTGTGGGCTGAAGTCACGAACCCTGAGCTCCCTGGGTTTGCAGACATCTGAGGAGAGGGCTTTGATGACAACGAACTTCTCTTGCCTCTTTGTGCTGCTGAGCAACTCACCATCAAATGCCCGTGTCATCCTTTCCTTCTCTGTAAAACACGGCCAAGGATTTTTACCTGGCTTGAGTTAGAGGGTTGTTGTGATTTAAAAAAAAAAAAAAAGAGAGATACTTGGGAATCCCAAACTCCTGTAAATACATGAAAAGTACATGGGGTAAAATGATTTTAAATAACAGTTTGTGATACTGATGGAGGAGGGCATGGCAACCCACCCCAGTATTCTTGCCTGGAGAATCCCATGGACAGAGGAGCCTGGAGGACTATGGCCCATGGGATCACAAAGAGTCAGACATGCCTGAAGCAGCTTAGGACAGCACACATGATACTGAAATAAAAGTAAGGCAAAAAAAAAAAAAGATTGAAGATGCCTTAAATACTAGCATGCTGAAATTAGGTACCAGTGATGATTTCTCTTCCTGTTTCCAAGATTGTTTAGACAGTAAGTCCCCTACAAGGGAACTTTCAAGTTGTGGGCTTTCAAAGATGGGGACGTGCATTTCCATGTCCAGTCATGTCAGTTAGCTGACGTGTCTGGAGCACATTGTCAGATGCGTGCGTCCTCTAAAAGTGGTTGAGCTTTTGTGCCCTTGACTGTGCCGCGCTGTGTAGACCACAGTAGTGTAATATCTTCATTTCAAGCCCAGGCTGTCCCAAACTTCCCAACAGAAGCGAAGTTCCCAAGAAATCTTCCCAAACAGAAGCAAGCCTAAAAGCAGTGGTGATGTAGCTGCTACTGCTGTCCTTTTCAAAGTACGGTAAAAATAAAAATGTTTTATTTTTTGTTTGTTTGATTTCAATGTATTATTTGTGTGAGAAGTATTATAAACCAGAGCTTCCTTGGTGACTCAGACGGTTAAGAATGTGCCTGCAATGCAGGAGACTTGGGTTCAATACCTGGGTGAGGAAAATCCCCTGAAGGAGGAAATGGCAACCCTCTCCAGTGTTCTTGCCTGGAGAATTCCATGGACAGAGGAGCCTGGTGGGCTGTAGTCCATGGGGCCACAAAGAGTTGGATGCAGCTGAGTGATTTACACACACACATGTTATAAACCTAGTAGAGTCCAGTATTATATAGGCGACTGTGTTAGTTTGGTACCTCGGCTAACTTGTTTGGACTTACAAACAAATTGGACTTAAAAACATACTCTCGGAATGGAACTCATTCATACATGTAGGGGACTTCCTACCTTTATCGTGAAAAAGTGTATTAGGACTAAGCATCTGTTGTTCTCATCATCTTAGGACAAAATGCAAGAAGTGACTTTTGTAGTAGCCAGTGAAAGAGGGAAGCCATCAGTCTTCTTGGGGAGAGACTGGAACATCCCAGAAATGAACCTCCTTTGCCTGCTGGTAGCCCCGACTGCTGATTTATACCTTCTGCAGCCTACGAGCATTTGTTTACTTTGCATCCCTGGGTAACAGCTGGAGTCTCGCAAATGTGTTGAGAATATTTGAAAAAAAAAAAAAAAAAGAATATTTGACTGTCAATAATTCTGGAAGGTGTTATCACGTTGGAGCTGTCGAGAGACTTTGAGAGGTTAGATTAACTGTTAGGTTAACTCACTAGCTCCTGTCTTCTGTGCTGTGCCCCTTTCAAGGGGGGATTAGCAGTGCCCGGAATAGAATTCCCAGGTCCCAGATTCTGTGAGCAGGAAGGTGGGAGGAGTGGGAGATGGCCAAGACCCGGTTTAGGATTTGGGAGCAGAGAATGTGGAAACCAGCCAGGTGGCAAGGGCAGGCATCCTTGAGAATCTTGAGTGTGCTCTTTGGAAGTTCTGTTTTGCCTTTTTTTAACCCCAGGGGATTGGATGTACATCAGAATTTCACTTCCAGTCTAGTTTCCTGCATTAAAATTTCAGAAGTTGCTAGTTGTGAGAAATGAACATCTTAAAAATCTTGGCTGGTCAAGTAAGTCAGATGGAGAAGGAGAAATATCGCATGACATCCCTTATATGTACAATCTAAAAAGGAATGATACAAATAAACTTACTTATAGAGCAGAAATAGGCTCACAGACTTAGAGAATGAACTTATGGTTGCTGGGGGAAGGGATAGTTAGGGAGCTTGGGATGGACATGTACACACTGCTGTATTTAAAAGGATAACCAGCAAGGACCTACAGTATTCCACAGGGAACTCTGCTGTGTTAGGTGGCAGCCTGGATGGGAGGGGAGTTTGGGGGAGAATGGATACATGTGTATGTAATGGCTGAGTCCCTTTGCTGTCCACCTGCAGCTATCTCAACATTGTTAATCAGTTATGCTCCCATAGAGAATCAAAAGTTTAAAAAATTTGAGCTGGAATATAAAGTATAGATCGTGGCTGGTTGTACAGAAAGAGGGGAATGGATGAGCTGGCAGGACCAGGAGTGGGGACTCATCAGATTCAGTCTAGAGTCAAAGCGAGCGTCAGGCTTTGTGCACACGATGGCATTTCAAGGAGTCTGCTTTGGGGGACTTGTGTGCTGTGTGTGTCTGCCGTGTGTTCCCACAGTATACGCTTAACTTCCCTCATGAGATGTGGGACCAATATAGTCGCATAAAAACAGCCTGTAATTATTTCAGAAACACTTGCAGGGGACAAGCCAAGATGGGAAAAGACATGCTTTCCTTCCGGCCTACCCTCCGCCCTCTAACAATAAACACGCAGGAAATGTTGCCGAAAATGTAACAACCACCACAATGGCTCAGACAGTAGAGAATCTGCCTACAGTGTGGGAGACCTGGGTTTGATCCCTGGGTTGGGAAGGTCCCCTGGAGGAGGGCATGGCAACCCACTCCAGTATTCTTGCCTGGAGAATCCCCGTGAGCCGAGGATCCTGGCGGGCTGCAGTCCGTGGGGTCACAAAGCATCAGACACAACTGGGCGACTAAGCCAGCAACAGAAACACGTGCGCCCCGCCAGAGTCCGGAGACTGGGATTCCCGCCTGCCGGAGCGGTGCAGACTAAGACTGTGGTGCCCATAGGATGCCCAGGACGGGGGACCTGCAGCCAGAAGGTGGGTGTTCTGGGATGCGGCCTGTGTTTGCCAGGAGAGACAACACAGTGACCCCTACTTCAGCCCAGTGCCTTGACACACCCCCTGCACTTTGACCTCATGGCTCACCTCCCAGGCTCAGAAAAATGTGGCAGAGAAGCTTGCCTTCTCAACAGGGGTTTGGGCAAAAGAAGAAAAAAAAAAATCACCCACAAAAAATTCAAACCGCGGTTCTGTATGTTGGGATGTGGTCTGAGCTTGTACTTCCTGTGAATGTGAGAAGTACTCACTGAGACGTCGACGGGAGAGCTGGTCTCAGGACTGTTGAAACCCCTGGTGTCTTGGGCAGGGGAAAGAAAAAAAAACTGCTTTGGATTTTCTACAACTTGGTTCCCAAGAGAATTCCTCAGCCTGAA
The DNA here is from genome assembly GCF_019320065.1 of Cervus canadensis. Taxonomy (NCBI): domain Eukaryota; kingdom Metazoa; phylum Chordata; class Mammalia; order Artiodactyla; family Cervidae; genus Cervus; species Cervus canadensis. Next base: position 28,962,571 of record NC_057386.1, read on the forward strand.
CAACCACAGTAGAGGGTGTGGACACCATTAGCAATTTCAGTCACTTGAGAAAAGAAATCAACCATGAATGAAAGGCAGGAAATCTGGCAAACCCCAGGCAGACCTCAAAGATATAACACTCTGAAAGGTGCTTACAGCTTGTTTTAAATTATTAGAGAAATTGTAAAATATGTAAAAATTTTAAAAAAATATGTAAAAATTACAATGAAAAAGTGTGACAGCAGAAAAAGATTGGGGAAAGGACCAAAGAGAATGTGGGAGGAACATTGGAGCTGAAATGAAAGACTCAGTGGCTGGGCTAAGCTGCAGATTGAAACAGAAGAGACAAACAGTAATAACCAAGAGATCAGTCTGACAGGTTTACCAAACACAAGAGCCAAACGGCCAGAACATATTGATAACTAAAAGATTTGATGAAATCACCAAAGAGATAACAGGATGGGGGATTGGAAGAGGATGGTTTATAGGCAGAGAATAGACTTGCTAGGTCCAAGGTACATTTAATAAGATGTCCAGAGAACAGAACATGAAGAACTTTCAGATAAATAGAGTTAACTACACACAGGTTTTTGCTGAAACAACTATTAAATGACATATTTTATCAAGAAAGACTGAATCCATAAGGAAAGCATGGTGTATTAAAAATAAAAGCCATGTGGAGCCAAGAATTGGGTAAATATGCTAGTACATTTAAATGAAACTTAATAAAAGTGATAAATGGGTTGGATTATTAATGAGACTAAGAGGTGAAGTGGGGGCAGTGTTGACAGTGATGTTCACTTTTGATTTTCTTAAGTTAATCATCAGGCAAACCATTTACATGTAACCACTGGAAGAATAACTTCAAACTGGAGGACAGTAAAATAAAATACGTAATAAACTCAATCAACCGTAAAGAAGTAAAAAAATGAGCCAACCCTGCCCCCCATAGAATAGGAACAGTAGAACATACAGATAGACATAGAATCTAGAAAGCAGCAGATAAGATGGTATAAAACAAGCCCAAATTTGTTAAGTAATCAAGCTAAATGTAAATGAATTAAACTCAGACGTTGGAAGATTCTCAGATTGGATAACTTTCTCAGAAAGAGAAGCCTCAATCACAAAGAACCTGGATCTTTGGAGAAAATTTCTACTCCTTTCAAACTTCCTCCATACTTCTATTTTCTACACCGAGGCATTAAAAATACATGTTGCTGTGCACAGACTGAATAAAGATCAGAGTGTAGAAAAATTATCATTAACACATGTCCTGAGGTGCTGCTGATGGAAGAATGGCTTTTCTTGGATTAACATGAAAAGTTTCTTAAAATCAATCCTGAACTTTTTAGTTTCCTACAGAACAGTGGTGATGCTGATTTTGGTCAGGGGGACTGGTCCAAATGTTTCATTGTATAAGAGTATCTTGGGCCATTCATTAATAATTAATTAACAAAAACTCTGTGCCCAGCATCAGTGCTAACAGTTACGATTTTGTGACTTTTTAAAATGGGTTTACTGTTTTATTAACATTTAATCTTCACTAAGAAGGAGCTCAAGTATATGCCTGCCACACATTCAGATTTTTGAAAGGAGGATAAAATGGACAGCTTTAAGGGTGCAATGTATTTGTCACTGCACAATATATTCAGGAATTAGACAATCTAGGGAATGGTATAATTGGACAGCAAGGAGATCAAACTAGTCAGTCCTAAAGGAAATCATCCCTGAATATTCATTGGAAGGACTGATGCTGAAGCTGAGCTCCAATACTTTGGCCACCTGATGTGAAGAGCTAACTCATTGGAAAAGACCCTGATGCTGGGAAAGATTGAAGGCAGGAGGAGAAGGGGACGACAGGTTGAGATGGTTGGATGGCATCACTGACTCAATGGACATGAGTTTGAGCAAGCTCCGGGAGATGGTGAAGGACAGGGAAGCCTGGTTGCAGTCTGTGGGGTCATAAACAGTCAGATGCAACTTAGTGACTAAACAAGAAGTAACTCTACACCACAAGTACAGCAAAAAGCTCTGAAATTGGAGGGAAAAAACCCACCATTTAGGACTGCACAGAGGTCCTTGGCTGTTGACACAATCTCCCCTTGACTTCAGACTTGAGACAAACTGAGGGAGTCTGTCCGTACACAGAAACTCTGAACTCAGAACAAACAGTAACAGGATATATTGGCCAGAGCCAGTTCAGATTGCGGGGCCCAGTCCAAAGCCAGCAGGGTTGGCTGGAGGCTGAAATGTTGCAGCCGAGGTCCAAGAGAGCAGACATTTTCTAAAAATTGCTTATTTCCCAAGAAATCCCTAAGAATTCATTTTCCCAAACAGGAAATTTTGTGATTTTTTTAAATTGCCCTCTCATAGTTGATGAAAAGCATCTAAAAAGCTCAGAAACATATAGTCAAGACACGAAGGCGCTCCAGCCATGCTCTTTGAGGTCACATTTGCACAGCCAGAAAGAGAGAGAACAGAGCCCTCAGTACATCGTGGGGACATACATACTCTGTATGTCTCAAGAAAAGGTCGTTTCATGCTTTGCTGGGCTAAATGTCTTTGTATTAGTCATTCCTAGAGGCAAAGCTGGAAAGAACCTTCTGAATTTCCAACCTCTCCAGCTACTGTAGACCCAAAGGAAGCTAAACGCCCCCAGCAGCCCTCCCCCTGCCAGCCTATGCTGGAACGGCAGAATGGCTGGACATCTGTGACCTTTACGTAGTTTGTCCAGGTTCTGACTCCTAGATTACCTACACAGATCATCCTCCAGTTGCCCTGATTCCAGCTGACGTAACATCCTTGTGCATCACAATCTGAATAGGACATGGGTACCGGCCAGCACACCCACCCTTCACGTGCCTCCAAGAGCCGAGAATTCGCCGTCCTCTCCTGTAGCATACGGCCCTTCTAAGCCCTCCACTTCCCTGGGCTCCAACTGTTGTTTCTTTCAAAACGGTTGTCCCCTGAACAGATGACCTGTGATCTAACCATCAAGGCTCGGGTGGCGTGTCTGAAGGGCTCCTCATTTCCTTTCCGTGTGGGGTCCATCCATCCCCAGAAAAGACTCTGATGATGGGAAGGATTGAGAGCAGGAGGAGAAGGGAGTGACAGAGGGTGCGATGGTTGGATGGCATCACCAAATCAACGGGCATGAGTTTAAGCAAACTCCAGGAGATGGTGAAGGACAGGGAAGCCTGGCATGCTGCAGTCCATGGGGTCGCAAAGAGTCGGACTCGACTTAGCGACTGAACAACCACAGCAACATCCCCAGAGGGAGGAGGGTCTGGAACTAGTTTGGGGACAATGGGTTCCCTTCCCGCTGCCTTCCGTCTGCAGTGTGCATCCCAGGCATAGGTATTTTCCCACCTTCAGTGTAGCCCTGAGAACCTGGGGAACCTGGTTGAGAACCCCTGTTGGGTTGACTCAACTCCGTTATCCCAGCAAAGTGAGCAAACAACAGCTGGCCGATTCAGCTCCTCAGGCTCTGTATCCGCTCCTGATACACAATCCCCTTGTAAAAGAAGCTCAGGCCTTCCAGGCACCCGAAGTTAGAGAAAACTCATCTTTTTTATGAACTCGAATACGGTCCTGTCATAGTAAATATAAGATGGTTTACGGTCACAGGGCACGTCGGCTGGCTTCATAAACCCTGCCTCCTGGAGCTCAGCTGGGTGCCTTGATATTTGACTCTACGGATGAAGCTGGGCCCTGGTGGAAATGTTTGCCAGCGATTTCCATCAACATAGAAAAACAGGACTTACAGCCCATAAATTCTCTGCCCGGCCAGGGCTGGGGGCTGGGGGTAGGTACGGAGGGGCCTGGGGGGAGGGTGTTAAAGGACCTCCATCCGGATAGTGTTTCTCCAGTTTTTGAATCTGTCTTTCACGCTGGACATTTTTATAGGGCCATTCAATCCCAGGATGTAAGGAGATCAGAGGGGGCGGGAGGGGGCGGCGATGTCAGGAATCGGATAGGGTTACTGGCCTCGCCCGCTGTTTGTCCGTGAGTGCCCGGCCGCTGCGCTGGTGACAGGATGTAACAGTGCTCACAGAAGGGGCCGGGGCCTGTCCATTTGTCTGTCGGAGGCAGATGGATCTGTCGGAGCAAGTCACCCTGGACTCTTCTGGGCCAAATCTGTCTGACTCATCTTCTGGCACACATGGCAGGCTGCTGTCTGCAGCCCCCCTCCCCTGGACACAGAGCCAAAGATACTGCTGGCCCGGCCCACGCAGGACAGCACGGGAAGGCCCTGGTGGAGGAGATGGGGCAGGGGCCGGTCCATCACTCGTTCCCATTTCTAGGGTGTTTGACACCGGCTGGGCTCTGCTGGAGGAGGTAGCTGTCCGTAGAGTTGAATTTGCAGAGGGCTTTGGCAGTGTGGGGGTGTTTCTCCTGCAGTTTGGCTCCCGGTGCAGTGCGAACCCTTTCAATGCAAAGAGCTGATTCTCCAAGGAAGCTGCTGGTGGCTGAGAGCAGCACCAGCAGCGAGAGCCTCCCCTGGTCACCCCTGATCGGGACCTCTGTGCTGGCGAAATACACAACATTATGGGTGCTTCAGTGCACAAAAGGGCTGCTGTTTGCGGTTGGGCCCATCTCCTGCTAGAATTCCCCAGTGTCTCCAGCCCTGGGGTCTGTGGCCAGTGCCTTTAGGGATTCTCCTGGCCTGGCATCTCCTCATGAAGAAGGCTCAGGAGCACGTCAGCAGCAGGGAGAGAGAAGTGCAGACCAGCATCACCTCCTGAGACAAGAAACTTCCTGCATCTCGGCAGTAGACCAGAATACTCAGCTGCAGCCTGAGTCTGGGCTGCCTTCCATCCAGGGCACTGGGTCCCCATGCTGGCTGCTTTCTGGAGCCACCTGGGGAGCTGGTAATACTGATGCCCTGGGTCTCCTGCAGAGACTCCTGTCTGAGTGGTCCCAGTGGAGGCCAAAGCTTCTGGGAACATGTGCCTGCAGGCAGGGGGCCGGCCCTGCTTAGATGTGTTAGGACTGGAAATGAGGGAGATGGAGACATTTGTTTCTGGTCTTTTGTGCCTCTTCTACACCCACATCCCCTTGGGCTATAAGCATTTAAGGTTTTGTGCTCTGTTGCATGATCTGCTGGAATTTTTTTGAATTTCACCAACTTGTTCTCAGCCCATGAACGTGAGGAATGCCACTTTAATTCCTCTAACTTTGGTGTCTTTTTCAGTTAAAAGGAGAAAACACTGGAAAGAGTTTTTCTGCAGTTGTTTTATTGTTGTTTAGTCACTCAGTCGTGTCCTACGCCTTTGTGATCCTATGGACTGTAGCCCGCCAGGCCCCCCTGTCCATGGAATTCTCCAAGCAAGAATACTGGAATGGGGTACCATTTCCTCCTCCGGGGGATCTTCCTGGACCAGGAATTGAACCCCCATCTCCTCTGTCTCCTGCATTGCAGGTGGATTCTTTACCTGCTGAGGCATTGGGGAAGCCCTAATTACTTTTCAGTAACCTTGTCATTTTTTTCAAGTGCTATTTTTGATCTTGGCATTTTGTAAATATTTTTATGACAGTTACTAGACTTCAGTATTTAGCTGGTCTGTTGTTGAAGACTTTTATTCTCTGGTGTCTCCTTTATCCAGCTATTTTTAAAAGACACAATACATCAAGCATAAAAATAATACAGATAATTTCTCATGTACCAGACCTGACATTTTGCCATATTTGCGGCAGACACAGGTACAGAAGGATATAGATGTTTTCAAAGACAAGCTGGTCATGTAAGTTAACTCAAGTCTCCTTGAGTCCCTGTTGGATTCTAGCATCTCCCGCCCTCCCTTGAGGCAACCACCATCCTGAATTGCTTTTTTAAATCATTCACTTGCATATTTTTACTTTTATTACCTCTTTATACTATAAATAACTGCCCAATTTTTAAAAAATTCTGTGAGATATTGAACATGTTATTCCCATTTATCCATATAGTCGTTGTAGTCCTTTAATATTTTCAGCATTTTATTATGAGTCTTTCCAATTTTTTAAAAACCTCTTAAATGAGAAGATTTGTCTTTGACCTACTTCACTTAGTATGATAATCTCTAGGTTGATCCATGTTGCTGCAAATGGCATTATTTCATTCTTTTTTATGGCTGAGTAATATTCCATTATTCATTTACTCCTTGGAAGAAAAGCTATAACAAACCTAGACAGCATATTAAAAAGCAGAGACATTACTTGGCTGACAAAAGTCCATCTAGTCAAAGCTGTGGTTTGTCCAGTAGTCATGTATAGATGTGAGAGTTGGATTATAAAGAAAGCTGAGTGCCGAAGAATTGATGCTTTTGAACTGTGGTGTTGGAGAAGACTCTTGAGAGTCCCTTGGACTGCAAGGAGATCAAACTAGTCCATCCTAAAGGAAATCAGTCCTGAATATTCATTGGATGGACTGTTGCTGAAGCTGAAACTCTAGTACTTTGGCCACCTGATGTGAAGAACTGACTCCTTGGAAAAGACCCTGATGCTGGGGAAGATTGAACACAGAAGGAGAAGGGGATGACAGAGGATGAGATGGTTGGATGGCATCACCGACTTGATGGACATGAGTTTGAGCAAGCTCCAGGAGTTGGTGATGGACAGGGAAGCCTGGCGTGCTGCAGTCTATGGGGTTGCAGAGTCAGACACAACTGAGCTACTGAGTTGAGCTGAATATTCCATTGTTTGTATGTACCACATCTTCTTTATCCCCCCGTCAGCGGACACTTAGGTTGCTCCCATGTCTTGGCTATTGTGAATAGTGATGCTGTGAACACAGGGGTGCATGTATCTTACTGAATTAGGATTTACTCTGGATAGATGCCCAGGAATGGGATTGTTGAATCATATGGCAACTCTTTTATCAACTTGCTCTTTCTTAGCCTGTCTTTATCCTTAGTATTTCACAATTTATCCATTTCTGTAAAGTCCACATTTAAGTTTGGTGAGTATAGGGGGCAGATATCACTTAAAACTTTCTTCAAGTTTTGTTTATTTACTGTAAATCTTTTTTTCCTCTCCAAAATGTACCTCTGCTGTCCCTTTCTATTTAAGGCTTTGTTCCTTTAATTTTGTGGCTTCTCTTTCTAGAACTGATGTCTGTTGTTATCTGTTGACTCATACTTGAACATTCAAGGTTTTATTCAGGCCTTTAATTTGCTCAAAAAATAGGGTGTGTGATTCACCCCAGATAAACAGGAGGTCCAGTTAATGAAAAATCCAGTCTAATTAAGTGATTCAGCAGCTGGGAGGTGGAGGGAAGAGGTGGCATTTCAGAGGACCCACCAGAAAAACATTTCCAGCCTGTCCTCTGACCCCCCGTTTGTTTCTGTGAACCTGCTGGTCTCCATGGCTGCTTTCTGCACGGGCTTTAGCTTCTTGGGAGTTTGCTGGTTTTGTCTGTTTTCATTCTGTTTGACCTAGTGGTCTCTTTGAGTCGGTGATGTGACTGTGTCTTACCTACTTCCTCCACCTCTACCTGCTCTTTCAGGGAAATTTCTGCTGTCCTGAGGGTTCTGCGGAGTGCACGCCCTATTACCATTGTTTCTGAGCAGGTCTCTGCTTATTCTTGATCTGCTTATGCAAGATTGCTCCTTGCTGTCTCACCCTCTCTCCTTCTAGGGAGACTTGAGGATTTCCTCCAAGGAACCCACTACTCACAGCTCATACCTGCACTTCACTTAGGAAAGGTGCCCAAGTGTCAGGCCCTTCACATGAGTCCATCTGCGCCCTGGCTGCAGAGGTGCCCTGAGGCTGAAGGCGGAGGCCACCCTTCACTGATTTTCAATGCTGAGTGGGGTTTCCAGATCTTTATCCTCCTCCTGTCATTTTGTCTAAGCCTGGATGAAGGATGTGAGAGGGAACGATTTTTAACAACGTCAGAGGTGTCTTTTACCTTCATGACGGGTTCCTTTGCTTCTATACTTAGGAAATCCTGCTCCGGGAGTTAACTGCAGGTACGGCTCGGTGTTCAGGTCCTTATAGAAAATAGAGTATCTTCCTGTGCACACTTAGGTCTTTTCCCATCTGGAATTTCCCTTCGTGTGTGGTTTAAGGTACAGAAGGCGCTTTATCTCAAATAGTTAAGATTGTCCTAGCACCTTCTGCTGAGTATCTTTCTCATTTTCATGATTTCACTCAGAAGGGCCACATTTACATCATAGGTAGATTGTGTCTTGTTTGAATGTGAGATCCATTTTTAAAATTTATTTATTCATGTATTTGGCTGCGCTGTGTGTGAGTTGATGTGACACGCTGGGTCAGTAGTTGTGGTGCCTGGGCTTAGTTGCCCCACAGCATATGGGATCTTCCGGGACCAGGGAGCAAAACTGTGTCCCCTGCATTGCAAGGCAGAGTCTCAACCACTGGACTACCAGGACGTCCCCTGAATATGAGCTCTTAAAATCCACATGTAAGGCAAGTTCTTAGAGACTCAAACATTCCCCTGGGAAACCCTTTGATTGTGTCTAGATTGCTGCAGAGCGACTAGCTTCCACCCCGAGGGTCCCCCAGGGGAGGGGGACCCCTGAGGAGACTGCGGAGGTACAGCATCCCTCCTTACTTTCTCAGGAAGCCCCCCTCCTGAATATCAGGACAAATCCCCTGTAGTATTTCAGGGAATCCTCTCTCTCTGTTGCCAAACTGAATCTGTATATGTGAAATGGGTTTTTTATGTTGAATATGACAGCCCTCTAAACATGGGTGGATCCTGCATCTCCACTGGCAATTCTTAGTCTGACACTGTAGGAACCCTGGGGTCCGTTTACGAGAGCAGGGATTTGGAGAAGGCCCCTGGAGCAGAGTGGGGAGAACTGCATGCAGACAGCGGGCTCCACAGAGAGGTGTTTAGGCTTCCACCTGTGCTCAGGGTGCCAGGTATTTCGGATCAGCAGGCATATGGGTAGCAAGCTGGGGAGGAGTGGGTGTCGGCCTAGGAGAGGTAGGTAGTCTGGGAGTCCCTGGGGGACAGCTGTCACTTCTGGGCTGAAGGGTTGGTTCATTATTTGCTAAGAAGCCAGGTACCCAGAATGGTTTTAAGGGGAATTTAGGAAGAACGATTCAGCAAGATGAGGGTGCAGGAATGGGTTAGAATGATGGTGGTTTGCCTACAAGATCACTTATGAACACATCACATAGTTTAATCCAGATAAGAAGGCAGAGAGGAGTTGTGGGTGAACAGATGCTGGCGGGAGGTGACATCTGTTCCAGGGACAGTGTCTTTCCTGCCACCTACCCTGGCAGATGAGGGAAACCTCGATGAACTTCTTCTCTTCCTGCTTGAAAAACGAAATCTTTGCCTTCTGTCTCTTTCAAGGGAAGACTAAGCATGCTTCTAACGAGTTTGCTTCTAATGAGACTTTGGACAGGACAGTTCCTGGGTCACCAGCACTGGGTGAAGAAGGCCATGCCCTGGCCAGGGCCGTGCAGTGACCCCTGAGTGCCCGGCGGGTGACCGCAGCCCAGGGACGCCAGCACCACGTGAACCTCGAGTGCTCAGATGGCCGCTCTGGTCATAGCTGAGTCTGGGAAAACTTGGCGGGTTTGCCATTCCCCTTGGAGCACTTTTATTTCTCAATTTTATTTTTTAATAAGCCTGATACATTATACATTGCTCATTTACTACTAAAATTGGAACCAGTAGAGCAATAACTGGCAATTACCTCTTTGAGCGCTGTGAGTTTCCCTGCTACTTTTCTGCAGTCAGCGAAGGCTCCAAGCTGCTCCGTCTGCTGGCCTCAGGCTGTGGGCTTTGCAGCTGGGCCCGTGAAACTCCGAGCCTCTCTCCCAGCCTCTCTCCTGACACACGGACCTATTGTTCACAGGGCTGGCCTTTGGGCCACAGTGATGCTTGCTCATGAGTCGACTCTGCCCCATGGGAAGGAAAGAAAAAGGATTTTAAATTTACTTGATCATGAAAAACCAGGAAGCAGAAGTCCCAGGGGAACCAAAAGTCCAAATGACACCAATAATGCCACTTCTTGAAGCAATCGAGAAGCACTCCTTGCTTCAAAAAAGATTTTTTCTTGTCTGAGGTGCCTCTGGTCAGCTGATACACTCTTTTCTGAATGCTCTAGAGTTTTTTCCCAGGCACAATATTAAATAGTGTTGATTTTTCAAAAATATATCTCTTTTTATGTTCACCATTCCTAACCTCATTCCCTTACTCTTTCAAGTTGTTATCGTTGTTCAGTTGCTAAGTTGTGTGTGATTCTTTGCCACCCCATGGACTACAGCATGCCAGGCTTCCCCGTCCTTCACTATCTCCCAGAGTTTGCTCAAACTCCTGTCCATTGAGTTGGTGATGACATCCAGCTATCTCATCCTCTGTCTTCCCTCTTTTCCCTTTGCCTTCAGTATTTCCCAGATCAGGGTCTTTTCTAATGGGTCAACTCTTTGCATCAGGTGGCCAAAGTAGTGGAGCTTCAGCTTCGACATCAGTCCTTCCAATGAATATTCAGATTGATTTCCTTTAGGATTGACTGGTTTGATCTCTTTGCCGTTCAAGGGACTCTCAAGAGTCTTCTCCAGCACCACAGTTCAAAAGCATCAATTCTTCAATGCTCAGCCTTGTTTATGGTCCAACTCTCACATCCATACATGACTACTGGAAAAACCATAGCTTTGACTAGACGGACCTTTGTCACCAAAGTGGCATCTCTGCTTTTTAATATGCACCCTTTCAGGTACTTCCTTTTAAAATTATCAACGGTCTTGGCCTAACCACCCACATTGTTATCAGATTTTCCTTAAAATGATACCCAGGAGGAATCTTATTCCTTTGGAAACCCTTACAGATAGGAACTTCAGATCAAGGGATGATTTAATAGTTTCCCTATAAAAATTCCAGACAGAATTCCATAGGAAACTTAGACACAAGACAAGGGTACAGAAATATGGGAGCTGGAGACCCCAAGGAAAACCAGAGATTCAAAGGAAAAAGAGCTTCTGCATAACGTAACCAGAGTTGGGGGTCTTTCTGTCTCATAGATGAGACATCTCATCCATTCAACAGATCATAGGCTTACTCTTTGGGGTTTTCTTGTTTGTTTATTTTGCTTTGATTTGTTTCTAAGACTTTCTGTTGAGTGGCGAATCTGCTCCAGGCAGGACTGAGGCTCAGGCCTTCACATGTTACTCAAGTTTCTGATTTTTGGCTTGTTGCAGAAAGATTAGGTGTGGGAAGCTGTTTAGCCCAATCTGCAGCTTCCATTTCCTCCTCTCAAGTTCAAGGGCTCAGAGATGGCTGGAAGAGAGAAGGTTTTAGCCATCCCTTTCTTTATCTGATGGTAAAGAATGGTAAAGAATCAGCCTTCACTGCAGGAGAGGCAAGTTCGTTTACCGGATCTGGAAGATCCTCTGGAGAAGGCAATGGCTACCCACTGTTGCCTAGGAATACCATGGACAGACAAGCCTGAAGGATTACAGTTAATGCAGTTGCAAAGAGTTGGTTAGGACTGAGCAACTAACACTTTCACTTTTTTCTTTGCTTTAATTTGCATTTGAGAAGTCTCCCCACCCCACCCCCGCCCGCCCCCAGACCACCGTGAAAAGTTACTAACAAATGCAATACTGAATGGTCCTGATCCTGGAGTTGGTTGGATCACTCTCTCCCCAGCCAGTAGGCAGAGTTCTGGAGATAAACACATTTCAGTACAGATGGGGACTCTTTTTTATAAATAAATTTACAGAAGAGCTGACAGAGCCAAAGCCAGCCACCTAAGAAGAGGTTGAAAGAACACCCCATCCACCCTCCCTATGTCTACTTTTCACATGCCTTGAGGATTCATACCTTCACAGGGAGGTTGTATTGATCAATGTCGCAATCATATTTTGCCCTGACATACCTTGGCACTTAGATGATGAGTACCGTGGTCAGCCAAGGGAAAATTAAAGTGTTCAAAACTAAAACCAGCAATTGCCAGCCAGATAGCCATAAACCCAGCTCTAAGTCAAACAAGTAAGTGCCTGTCAGCTGGACAAAAAAAGGATGAGATGGAAGATCCCCTGGAGAAGGGAATGGCTACCCACTCCAGTATTCTTGCTAGAGAATTCCATGGACAGAGGAGCCTGGGGGGGCTACAGTCCACAGGGTCACAAAGAGTCAGACTCAGCTGAAGAGACTGAACGCATATGCACGTGGTCCTTAGAACAGGGCAGAGGTGAGATCCAAGCTGGGCTTTAGGACCACTCAGTGCTGTATGCTCGGTAGAAGGTGGAAGCCTGTCAGGGGAACCTGAACATGCTGCCGGAGCAAATAAACGGTGACCCTGCCTTTATTTAAAAGATTGCTCCTTTGTTTGTGATTGATATTTTTGCGTCAATTCTTATTTCTTAAAATACTGCGTGAACATCTTACTTATTCTGATGACTGCATTTTTGGTGCCCTTGAAATTTTACACCAGAGGAAAGTATCTCAGTCATCTTTCCCTGGTCCTGAATAAATCCCTCAGTTTGAATTTCTCCCTAAACCAAAACCAACCTTTCACTTAGGATTGACTCTCTTAACAGCTTTCATGTATAATATTTGTTGTTTGTTGTTTTAGTTGCTAAGTCACATCTGACTCTTTTGCAACCCTATGGACTGTAGCCTGCCAGGCTCCTCTGTCCATGAGATTCTCCAGGCAAGAATACTGGAGTGGGTTGCCGTGCCCTTCTCCAAGAGATCTTCCCAACCCAGGGATAGAACCCAAGTCTCCCACACTGCAGGCAGATTCTTTACAGTCTGGGCCACTAGGAAAGCCCCTGAGATCTTGTATCCCCTGGTGTAATGCAGGTCAGGGGCTTCATGGGCTGGCTTTTCTGCCCCCAAATCCTTGACCCCCATCTAGTCATGAGAAAACATGAACGGATGGGGTAGCCACAAAATATCTGAACAGCATTCTTCACAAATACTGAGATAGAGAATAGCAAAATAAGACTGATACACTGTCGCCGCTGGGAGGGGATAAAAGAGCAGTGAGAAGGGGGCCGTCTGCAAACCAGGAGGAGAGCTCTCAGCAGACACCGTATCTGCTGCCGCCTTGATTTTAGACCTCACGGCCTCCAGACTGTGAAAAAAGAATGTCTGTTGTTCAAGCCACTCCATCTATGTTATTGAGTTACAGGAGCCTGAACCGATTGTAACAGTATACAAGAGCAGCACAGTGACAGAGTCATTGAAGACAGACTTGGACTTGTTAGTATCATTAAATAGCGAGATGTTAAAAGGTGAGGCATAGGGTCAGATGCTGAGGGAAGGGCTTGAGATGAAGGCTTCTTCTCTTCCCCTGACATGGATGGGCGTGGAGGGCAGGTTTCTGTGTAAAAGACAAGGTCGAATGATTTACTAGGTCATAGAATAACGGTGGGAAGTTTGGTCATCTCTGAGTCTGGTGTATGTTCCGTGAGGTTCCTAGGCAACCTGGAAAACACGAGTTCCACAGCAGGGTGTTCACTAAAAGTTGCATACCATGGGGTCTTGGAGCTTCATAGTACTTTTTACAGCATCACAGGGTCTAAAAGTCCTTAACATTAAACACATGTATCTCAACTCTTTCTGAACTTATCTGTTTATCAAATCCATGTTTTCATGCACATATATTTTCATTTATTCAACATTTATTTATTGCACATCCTTACATGGCCCTGTGCTTGAAAGGTTAATTGTTCAGAGAATGCAGTTTGAGAAATGATGACCTTGTCCATACTCTTTATTTTTTGGATTAGGAAAGTAAGCGCGTGAATGGTCAAAAAAGGGAGGAGTTAAAGATGAGTCACTGAAGAGGAGGTCCAGTTTCCATAGGGAAGTCAGTGGGGACGTTGCCTGAAGAATGATGAAAGCTGAGAAGAGTGACATGGAGCTGGCAGGACGAAAGTAGGAAGGCAGATCCATTTTTTCCCCTGATGATGATAAAGGAGTGAGACAAGATAGAAGTACTTATATCCTAGCTTCAAGGAGGGAGTCTGTATAGTTGTTGTTCAGTTGCAACGTTGTGTCCAACTCTTTGCAAACCCATGGACTGCAGCACACCAGGCTTCTCTGTCCTCCACTATCTCCTAGAGTTTGCTCAGATTCATGTCCACTGAGTTGGTGATGCTATGCTATGCTCATTTTATGACACAAGAGTGAGTGAAAGCACTGGTGGAAACGAAGCATAGAAATACAGGGGATCCCATACAAAAGCAACCCCTAAAATCGATAAGAGGCTGGAGATAACAATTCATCTGATACTTTTTAAGTTACTGGGCTGGATGCCCTGGGTAATGCAGATCAAGCAGGAGGCAGCCTCTTCCAGAACTGAGGTCTCTTCCGTGACCTCACAGACAGGGTGATGCCACCCCAGATCCAGGATCCACATTCATCTGTGTCCTGAGCACAGGTTGGCATATTTCAGAGGCCACTCAGCCACAGAAATGGGGCCCAGTGGAGTGGGACAGGAAACATGAAAACCTCTTCTGTTAAGAGAGATGCTTAGCCCCCCAAGTCTAGAGAAGGAAGAAAAGCTTTCTCAGGTCATGATGGCAAACCAAAGGGAAAGAAAAATCCAGAAATGAAAGCTCCGCTCTGATGATAAGCAAACCATGGGGTGGGTTACTGGGGAAAGTGCTCCCTGGAGCCAGCACAGGGTCCATGTCTCCATTCATTCATTGTCCCCTGGTCTCATTACCCGGACACTCTCTGGTGTCATTAAGATATCAGCGTGATGTAGGCATATCTGCATGGGCAGTTTAATGATGTCTGGGGAAGGCACAGTGTTTATTCATGGGTGATCTTGGGCAGTTGTCAGACTCCAGCCTGGAGATAAAGATGCCAGGTCTCAGGGATGTTAATCCTCCTGCTGGCACTTGACAAACGCGGGAGCCAGCTATTACCAAACTGATTATTTCCATCATTAACAACCCATCCATCAGTCTCCTTTGCCCGACGTGGCCACATGCATTCATCTCATCATAAACAATTATCTGACAAGAGTGCCGAGAATTGCTGCTCAGGGGGGAATTGCCCAACCTGGTCCGCCACGGGATGTAGCAAGCTGACCCCCTTGCTAGCACCCTCATTTCATTAATCAGATTAAGACAACAACCCGCGGAGGGAGCGTCTTGTTAAACAACAATATCCAATCAGGGTTCCTTTGTGTTGCCCGCCTCTGTGGCTGCGTTTCCTTTCAGAAGATGAGGCTTTGCAGGTCCCCTTGGAAAACCCGCATCTTTGCTCCTGTGATCACCCACCCATTTATAATAATTACTCGTGTTCCGAGGAGCAGGGCGTGCTGAAGGGCTGGAGTGATGGAGGCACCATCTGCTGCTTATCGCTCACCTGAGTCAGAGTCTCCTGACATCTCTTCTCCACGGCAACATGAGCCAAGCGGAGCCAGTGAAGAGGCTGGGGCTGTGCCAGAGAAATGATGGATGGAAGCAGGGGAGACAGCAGCTCTGCTTCCGGGCAGACAGCCCTTTCCTCCAAAGGGTGACTCATGGCAAAGGCAGTTTTACCCCAGTTACGAAGGTCGTCCCGGACCTAGTCACGAAGGACTGATGTTTGTTTCTATGTGCCTACAGCTTAGACAGATCCCATTACACCTAGGGAAAATAGAACCCTCTGTCCTAGCTCCCCTCTGCTTTTTCTTCTGGTGTCATGCAAAGTTTCAGGGTTTGGTTTGTCAAGGAGTTTAGATGATTGCCTTTTCAGTAAACACTTGTTTATATTTTTAAAGCAAACCTAGAACAAGGAATAAAAACATTCATCCATTGGTATCCACGGGGGATTGATTTCAGGACCCTCCGTGGGTACCAAATCTGAAGATGCCCAAATCCCATCTCAGCCTTCTGTATCCTCGTTTCCACATTCATGGATTCAACCAGCCGAGTATTGCATTATATTAATTGAAGAAAACTCCCTGTGAATCCACACAATTGAAGCCCACGTTGTTCAGGGTCAGCTATATATATACGCAGGCAGGACGTGAAGATTCATCTGATACTCTAGGATTTATCTTTAAGAGATGAATATCTTCTTAAAGAGATATTCTTAAAGAGATACTCATCTTTAAGAGATGAGTATCATCTTAAAGATACTCTTCAAAATTCATCTGATACTTTTTGTGCTGGATGTTCTGAAGTTTTTGTTCTGGATGCTGACATGAGCATACTTCAGAGATACTGCAGGTTTGGTTCCAGATCGCCAAGATAAAGAATATTGCAATAAAGCAAGTCATGTGGGCTTTTTGGCATATAAAAATTATGCTTACATGGTGGTCTATTAAGTGTGCAATAACATTATGTCTAAAAATCAGTGTACATGCCTTAATTAAAAAATACTTTGTTGCTAAAAGTGCTCACCATTCTCTGAGCCTTCAGCAAATGATCATCTTTTTGTAATTCTAACATCAAAGATCACTGATCACAGATCACCCTAAAAATATAATAATAATCAAAAAGTTGGAAATAGCATGGAGATTACCAAAATGTAACAAAGAAACATGAAACGACCAAATGCTGTTGGAAAAAGGATGCCAATAGGCTTGCTCAAGGAAGGGTGGCCACGAACCTTCAATTTGTAAAAAATGCAAGGGCGATGAAGCTTCCCAGGTGTAATAAAATGCATGAATATTCAGTCATGTGCAACTGTATGATCCCATGGGCTGTGTAGCCCACCAGGCTCCTCTCTCCATGGAATTTTCCAGGCAACAATACTAGAGTTGCTATTTCCTACTCCAGGGGATTTTCCTGACCCAGGGATTGAACCCATGTTTCTTCCATCTCCTATAATGGGGTATGCCTATGTTTATGTATGGGTTAGTTAGGGTTAGGGTTTAGGGTTAGGATGGCATTTCATTTGATGACACAAACAACATGTTGATGGTGATTAGTTTCCATTCATATAATGCTTCAATAATAGTCTTGATTTTCACAACAAATGTACTTGCTTTAAAAAAAGATTTTGGGGGACTTCCCTGGTTTTCCAGTGACTGAGACACTGTGGTGCTAATGCAGGGGACCTGTGTTCAATCCCTGGTCAGGGAACTAGATCCACATGCCACAACTAAGACCTGATGCAGCCAAATAAATAAACGTTTTTTTAAAAAGAAAGACTACATTTAAAAATTTTTTGGAAGCTGAGATTAAGAGATGCCATGCAACTTGCCTTCTATCGTGATCTGGTTAGCAGTCACCTTTGATGAGAGGCCTCCTGAGTCCTACTCTTATCACTGAAAATCATCTTAGACTCGTACGAGTCCAGCATTCTACATGATGCTTCAAAATCCTGACAAATGGTTATTTTTGTGAAG
Organism: Cervus canadensis; assembly: GCF_019320065.1. Taxonomy (NCBI): domain Eukaryota; kingdom Metazoa; phylum Chordata; class Mammalia; order Artiodactyla; family Cervidae; genus Cervus; species Cervus canadensis. The sequence continues at coordinate 28,979,814 of NC_057386.1, forward strand.
GGATCTCATTTCCCTTTGTGTAGAGCTCATTCTTCTTTTGAATAACTTTAATCATTAAAACTTCTTTTTTATAATTGAGCCCAAATCTTTTATCTTTATCGTTTTAGCAGATTCTAGATTTCCTCCTAGGAACACAGAGAAAAAAATTAGATTCTTCATGTCCTAGCCCCTCAGATCAAGACCTAATGTCTCCTGGAAATAATCTTCTTTATGATGATTCCAGATCTTAAGGTTTTATGGTTCTGTATGAGTTTGCTAGGGCTTCTCAGGTGGCTGTGTGTGAGCTAACTTGCTTCAGTCATGTCCGACTGTACGATGCCGTGGACTGTAGCCTGCCAGGCTCCTCTGTCCGTGGAGATTCTCCAGGCAAGATTACTGGGGTGGGTTGCCATGTGCTCATCCAGGGGATCTTCCCAACCCAGAGATTTAACCCGCGCCTCTGGGAACCCCCCTGCCTCGCCACCCCTCAGCCAGGTGGCTCAGCAGTAAAGAATCCACCTGCCAATGCAGGAGACATGGGTTTGATCTCTGGGTCAGGAAGATCCCCTGGAGGAGGAAAGGGCAACCCACTCCAGTATTCTTGCCTGGGAAATCCCATGGACAGGAGACCCTGGTGGGCTACAGTCCATGGGGTTGCAGAGTCGGGCATCACTTAGCGACTAAACGACAAGAAACAGTTTGTTTGCTGGGACTGCTGTGATAGAACGCCACAGACTGGGTGGCTTAAACTGTAGGAAGGAGTTTACTTTCTCACAGTTCTGAAGGCTGCAAGCCCAGCATCAGGACAGCAGCAGGACCTCGCTGCTTGGCTTACAGATGGCCACCTTCTCACCGTGTCCTCATGTGACCTCTCCTCTGTGCAGGAGCATCCCAGGTGTCTCGGTCTTGTCTAATAAGGACATGAGTCCTATTAGATTAAGGCTCACTCTCGTGATTTCATTAACCTTCTCTGAATACAGTCACTTTGGGGTTTAAAGCTTCAACACATGGGTTTTAAGGAGACATTGATCCCATAACAGGTAACGTTAGGTCAAGGCTTTCATTTCTTCAGCCATGCTTTATTATACATACAAAAAACTAGAGAAAACCAGAACTTTGCACAGATGCAAAAAGAAGAACTGACATGCATCTTCCTTATTGGAATAACCTTCAGAACTTGTGTCCACCCAATGAGAACTATGTCAACAGCCAACAGATGGCCACCCGGCCATGATGCTTGAAGACTCAACCTAAATCAATGTTGAAACTAATCAAGCTTATGATTCCACTAAAGGAGGAGAGTTCTCAAGGAGCATGAGTCTCTTGGAACTGGTGCTGTTCTGTAGCACAGGATATAAAATTGGAAGAGTTGGCCCCTCAAGTCTCGAAGAAACTGGACTCAGGCCTGAATTTCTTATAATATGTTTGGGAAGGTGGAGAGGGTAATTATACAAACTGGCTCTTCCATTCCCAACATGTATACCAAGAGTGAGTTGAGACAGTGATGAATTACCAAGGATGAGGTTAGAATAATTTAATAAGAAAAGGTGGAAATGTGGTCTTTAATTCTTAACCTTCTGAGCTGTGGCTAAAATCCATTAATAGAACACGGATTAAGAAGTCTAAAGTACGATTACTCAGCAGCTCTCACCAGTGAATCACTCTGGCACTTGGGCCAGAATTACATCTGAGGATTCTTTCAAACTTTATGGCTGGGTCTTTTTTTTTTTTTTTTCTTTTTTCCCTGGCTTGACTTCTTTTGTAGTCTTGGGCTCTTTAGCACAGAGATAGGAAATGTCTGGCATCCATTCAACACTCATTCAAACCACAGGGTAGAAGTATAATGGAGGCCTTCGGGGATATTCAGGGTCAGTTTGAGTACTTCATATCCTAGATTTCAGTAAAAAAAAAAAATTCTTTTACGCCATCAGTAAGGAGAATTGTATCACAATATACAAGTAGATTTAGCAAGATTTACAAATCCACATGTGTTTCTTTAAGCAGTAGATTTCAAATATTTGGTGACCTTAGAACTCTCGGTTCAACTGAAATTTTACACTGAGGCAAAATGGAACAAAGCTGGTGAAAGGAAAGTTGCTGTGCTTAAAGAAGGATGTGAGTCTCAGAGACCCACCCCCCTTTCCATTTCCCTCTTTTGGGTAGCCCCCAATGGAAATAAATGCCAAGATCTTCTAAGAAGATAAATTGAATGCATTTTCTCTGGAGGTTCTTACTCTACAGTGATTTTCTTCTGATGAACCACAGAGCATGTGTGAGTGGAAGCTGATCATTAAATAGTAAATCACACCTCTCCTTAAGTTCTGAAAAATATTTTGAAAATGATATGTGATCATCCAACACAAATGTAGAGATGAAAGGAGTCATATTTTCCCCACTGCAGGAGCTTTTAAAACTCTTTGGCTGTTTAAAGCAAACTGCTGAAACAAGGTATACTTTATCAATTGACCATGCATTTTTTAATCCATCACATCTACAGTGTCGAAGATGGAAGGGACCCTAGAAATTGAAATCAAATGAGATTGTTGCATAAAAGTGCTTTGTAACCTTTTATAAGCCTTTTGTAGATTGTTGCTCGAGAGTATTTTGATCAATTAGAAAAGCTTGGTAATCAGAGTCCATCAGAAATTAAAAAGAGAACATTTACTTTCTTTGTATAAAAATGCATGTCATCTATACTAGAGATGTATCTCAAGGAGCTAATTTTTGCTGGAACTCAAAAGTCTATCTATCAACCTGGACGTGCAAGTCTAAAATGTTTCCATGGAGGGAATTAGGGCTTACTCACCTAAGCCTGGGGGGCAGGGCAGGTTTCCTTTCTTTGTAGTTCTGTGGTGACTTTGTTTTGAAACTTATAAGATGGAATCTCATCTCCCATGGTTCATGGTGAGCTTTTAACATCACTGAACTACAGCCAAAATGATCTCTAAGAATCCTTTAGACCCATGGAAATTATTTTTGTTCCTGGAAATTTGGCCAAGAGATTCTTTCTTTTTTTGTTTTTAATTTTAACTTTTTTAACACCAAAAATATTTTGTATTGGGGTATAGCAAAAAAACAACAACAACAAAGAGAGATTCCTTTTTCCGCGTTGTTGGAAGCCAAGGCTTCTTTTGAACCAAACAGGGCAGCATAAAAACATTATATGTTTCGTTCTCTTTAAACATGATTATTGAGTAGTTGAGGAATTGTCCACAATCTGATTCCACTGTACAAATTTCCTGCTTTATCCACAACTTGACTTCTGGTGATAGGACTGATCTGTAACTCAAACAAATTTGAGTTTGCAATTACTCAGTAATAGCAAATCTGCAGTGTTGTTTAAAGAAAAAGATGCTCTTCAGCAACAGGTCTAACCTGTGAAGTGAAATGATGGAGAATGACTAACCACAAATCCCCCCACTGATCTTTAGTACCTTCCTCTGAGCTAGGACCTCAGTTTAGAGGAACACTGGGTGATAATATGGGATTGTGTCCAACGATGCCCACCAACAGTTCCTCCCATCCATATTTGTGCATCCCTTTATCCCATTGAAAGGTGGAATCCGATAATCTAGTAAGTTCTTCTCCCTTGGATCTGAGCTGGCTGTGTGACTTGCAGGAGTCAGTAGACAAAGGCAGAGGTGATGCTCTGCCAGTTCCAGACTTAGTTATCCATGTAGAGACCTGACAGCTTCTGCTTTTGCTCCCTTGGTACTCTGACCCACAGTGTGAGGAGGCCCACCGTCTGGAGAAGGAGGTCAGCCAGTCCACCTCTTTAGCCCCCTCAGCTGAGGACCCATACTTGTGATGAAAGCTATGTTGTTACTCTAGCCCCAGCTGAGATCCAAGATGAATAAAAGCTACATGAGTCCAGTTGACATCACATGAAGCAGAAGAACCGCTTAGTCAAGCTCTTCCTAAAATACAAAATGCTTTGTATTGCTTTCAGCATTACGTTGTGAGCACTCCCTTAAACAGCAGTGGATAACTGAGACAATAGGCCAAGAGGTTTCTGATGGATTTGATTTGGTAGAATTTTCCCTGGCACTTTTCCTTCCTCCTGAGAGACTCTTCTGCTTTTGTATCTTTGGATGCTGCCCAGACTCTTGGTGAAGAGAAGTGAAACATAAACAAAACATCAGGGACTTGTCAGTGGTAGACCCTGCAGGACTTCCCTTCCCCCAGAATGGGGCCGGATTGGGGGCTGGAGGACCTGGGCTACCCAGTGGGTAATCTGAATGACTGGAAGTAAACCACTGAGCCATTTCAGGGAAGGGTAAAAAATTTTTGGAAAAAATAGTGGGATTGCCCTTGTAAACGCAAAGGGTGACTGAGCTGTGTAGTACCACAGTGAGCTTTGTTTCAGAAAACAGCTGCTGGATATCTGACAGTTAAGGGGTAAGACATGTTGTTTCTGTTGGGTAAAAAATACTATAAAATTGATGTGTCACGTAAAATGCACAAATATGCACTTAACAAAAAAAATAGATATTTCTTGATAGAAAACACTTTTTAAAAGAGTGGGAGGGCAAAGCAATCTGCTAAAGAATGTTTATTGCATTCGTTGAAAACTCAGTTAAATTCAGTGAGATTGTCACCTAAGAAAACAGTGACGTCCGGATTTTCATGTTATTGAAATATCGATGGCATAAAGTGGAGGCTGATGAAATAAAAGATCCTTATTACTTTCAGTACCTTGGAATAACCTTCTCCCTGTGAACCTCAGGGCGTGCTTTCCCAGTCTCTTCGCCCCACTCCCCTCATCCCTGTCCTGTAAAAGAGGCATCTCTACCCTCAGTTGACAAGTGTCTGGTGGAAATTTTATAAGGTTTTTTCAGCGAGGCATCAGTTGTCTTTAATACTTGAAAGGAAATTGAAGGGAAGGATTCAATTACTCGTGTGAAAAATGAACCTTCTCCCCAAGGTTTGGTCACCGCTGGTGTGCTTGTTTTAAAGCTGAATTATAGGTGCAATACGTTTGCCAGAGACATGGGCATTAATTTTCTCAAAGCATTCAAGATGGGGAGGACACAACTGGGGGGAGTAGAGAGAAAATAAGATAGTAAGAGTTTTACGTTGATTTATTCACCTTTGTGCAAAGTAGCAGGGACAGGCGGGGGACTGCTTCAGGAGCTGTGGAGGGAAGGACTACAGGGCAGCCGGCCAAACAGAAAGTCAGATTGTTGTTCTTAGATGATATAGGGTCAGTTTATTTCTCTAGCTACTTTATAAAAATACATATGCATAAAATATGCCACTGGTGCAGCCGTATGGGCCAAGGCCATGCTGTTTATCCAGGAAATGATTGTGTCCCTAACCTGCCTGTCTGTTAGCTCATTCCTGTCATAAAGTTAAACCAGATCTGTGCAGAGCATAGCCTATGATTCCAGTGTGTTCAAGTCGACCAGTGCAGAGAGATTGACTCACAGCCCACCCATCCTCTGTGGATGGATGTGTGGATGGATAAATAAATGTGTGGATGGATGGGTGGGAAGAGAGGCAGATGAATGGATGGGTGGATGGATAGTTGGGTGGATAGGCAGATGAATGATTAGATGGATGGATGGATGGGTGGGTGGATGGGTGGATGGATGGTGGATGGGTGGATGAGTGGATGATGGGTGGATGGATGGATGGAAGGGTGAATGCATGGATGGGAGGGTGGATGCATGGATGGAAGGGTGGGTTGATGGAAGGGTGAATGTGTGGATGGAAGGGTGGATAAATACATGGAGGGGTGGATGCATGGATGGGTGGATGAGTGGATGGATGGATGGATGGGTGGGTGGATGGATGGATAGCTTGATGGATGGATGGATGGATGTGTGGGTGGATGGTTGGGTGGGTAGGTGAATGGATGGGTGGATGGATGGATGGATGGGTGGGTGAGTGGGTGGATGGATGGGTGGGTGGCTGGGTGGAAGGATGGATGTGTGGGTGGATGGTTGGGTGGGTAGGTGAATGGATGGGTGGATGGATGGATGGATGGATGGATGGGTGGGTGGGTGGGTGGATGGATGGATGGGTGGCTGGGTGGAAGGATGGATGTGTGGGTGGATGGTTGGATGGATAGGTGAATGGATGGGTGGATGGGTAGATGGATGAGTGGGTGGATGGTTGGGTAGATGAATGGACGGGTTCTTGGGGCACAGAGTTGATGTGCCACAGGTCTGCATAGGTGAGCTGTCCCTCAGAGATAGGGTCACTACATGCAGATGTGAGAAGCACTGGACCAGGGATCTGGGGGTGGGTCCTCCCTCAGTCATTAATTATCTCCATGCAGGACCAGGTATGTCCTTTATGGGGCATGATACAGAGTGAAAATGGAGGAGTCCTTGTTAACAAATTATCATGAAATTTTAGCTATAACAGCAGAGCACTGAAAGGAGGGTGGAGCCCTTCTGAGCATGGACCCTGAGAGACTGCAGGTCTGATGCCCACAAAGCCCATCCTGACTTTGTGACTTTTAGACAAGAAGCTTCTTCTTATATGGAGGGTTCTGTTTTCATGCCTTAAACCAACTGGTTTAATGATTGGTTTAATGATATGGTTTAACCAACTGATATGTTTGGCAGTTTTAGCCATAGCTAGGGAGGGGGTGGTGGGGAAGGGACTGAAGTGCTATCTGGTGTTCCTGAGCATGGGAAGGCTGTGATATCTATGGAGAAAATCAGTGTGTTAGATAAGCTTTGTTCAGGCCTGAGTTAGTGTGTGATTGGCTGCAAGTTCAGTGTTAATGAATCAACAGGATATATTAGATGTATTTAGATAGAAACACACATAAGACAAGATCATGTACTGATTAACTGATGGGAATTTTGTGATCAGAGGCTCATGGGAACCCAGTATAACAGCATGGTTCAGTATTCGCTAATTCAGGGGTTGAGGGAGGTTGTAAAGTGCCTGGAATAACGAGAATAGATTGTGTGGTTGAGAGTCCACCTGTTCATGTGAAGGGTCAAAAGGGCAATGGAATGCATCCCATCTTTAAGGAGTGTTTAATGACAGAACTGATCATTCATGACTCCTGCTCAGTCCAAGTATCTTAAGTACATCATCTGTGAATTCTGAAAATTGGGCATTAAGCCATTTACAGGAACGAAGACTCGGGTTGACATAGCTACGAAGTGGCCCTTGCAGATGTCATGAAAATAGCCTGTTATGTTTTCTCCCTTTTCATCCTGAGTCAAAACCAGTATGTCACTGTATTGTTTACTCGTTGCAAATATTTCTTAGAAATAGTCGAAGCCACCAAGATTGTAAAACCACCAGAACCTGATTCCAGCACGCTGCTTTTCGATGTTCTTATCATCTTCTGCCTAGACGTCCCAAATCCCACCCTTTCATCTGAGGACAATGGAGGATGGTGGCCTTTCCCATCTTAAGTGTCCTGTGAGCGGAGAGAATTCCTTAATTCTCTCCTAAACTCTGTGTCTCCAGATTCCTTTTCTGCCTTGATCTCCACTCTGTTCGTCTTCCATTCTGAGCCCTCAGGTTCTGGATCCTCCTGGAAGCCTCCTTCCCACCATCTTGTCTCTGCCTCCTCCCCACCAGGAATTCAGCTTGCTCCTGAAGTGTAGCCTTCTTGTCCTGATTTTGAGAACAGTGGCTTCTTCTGGAACTTGCTTCTGACCCCTGACAGCCTCAGGACCGCACATTTGCCAGCTTGAAGTCTGAACTTTCATGTGGTACCTCTCGGTCTTCATCTTGCTCCTCTGGGGGCTAGGAGAGTCCATCTGGGTCCCTGCCCCCTGTTACAGGACAGCCCGGTCTTTTGCAAATGCAATTGTAAGTGGACACGTGTGCAGAGAACACTTGTGCGTGCAAGGAGATTCCCTCCACGTGCAGGAGCCCACTTTCAGCTGCCCCACTCCAGTCTTGAGAGCAATGGCCAGAGAAGTCACTCACTGGTGGGCTGGGGTACTCTGGTGCAGAGTGGCCGTCTCAATTCATCTGGCCGATTGTGTTTGCAAAGAAGCTTGAGTTTCAACTCTAATTACAGCCGCTAATTCAGGCCTGGCCTTCTGATCATTCATCTTTTAAGTGTTCAGCTTCTGAATCCCATTTGGTTCCCTGTCCTTCCCCCACCCCCTCCCCTTGATGTGGCCAGAATAGTTAACTCAGACAATTAGTAAATGCTGAATCATTGAGTCAGTGAATGAAGCGAGTGTCTGTGTGAGGTATACAACTTCCTGAGTGGGTTTAATGGAAGCCTAAAGAGATTTTTCACAGATTCATGGGTTTTCAAAGGAGAAATTTGCATATTAATAAGAAGCTGTTCAGACTGATTCGCTTAATGTGTTTGGAGTAAGTATAATTAAATGTCAAGGGAGATATATCATGAAGTAATGGAGCTGAAGCCAATTTATCAAAAATAAGGTCTAGGGAGAGACATTTCAAATAATAAACAGTTCTCCAACCTTCCTTTTTAAGGTGATTTGCTTAGTCTGGGCCAAGATTTACACATTTTTTGAGACTCGTTCAAACAAAGATGCTGGGAACAGAGTCGGGGGGTGGGATAGAAGAAATGAACATTTTTTTTTTCTATTCAAGTTTATAACATTCAAGGCAGTCTTTCCTGCCTGAAACATTTTAAGGGAATCAAACCTTTTTAATTTTTTCTCTCAAATATTGGGATGTGGTAAGATCAGCACCTCTGAGCCTCTCCTCATGTACGCAGCTGCCATTTGCAAATTCCTTGTTCTGATGAGAGGGTATGTCACGTTTAGCAGCATCTGGTCACCCAGGAAATGCACCGATGACAAAAATTGGTTGAACATTGAAAAGGATTCTAAATGTTGAAGGCGAGCATTTACTAATAAGCATGTCTAAGGAGTTGACTGTTCTTTGAACAAACTCAATCTGTGGGTCTTCACCTTGAATGTACTCTGGAGAGAAGCCATGGTTAAAAGTACACAGACACCTTTTTATGCTTTTCTCTCTAAATGTTTGAATGGACCAAGACATCCAGGGAAGTAGATGAATTCTCTTGAATTCTGGATATCACTAAGGTGACCTTGGGATTAGATGCTTGAGCAGATCAAATGGAAATGGGTCTTGATTATGTTTATCAAACTCTGAAGCCAGTGAGGTCATTCCTGGGCAGACTAGAATGAGCACACACTCACCACCCCTCTTCAAAGAGGTTTGGGGTGGGAGAGAAGGACTTGATTCAATGCTGTAAAATCACAGGATGGAAGGGAGGTCGTGCCCACCTCATCCTTGTGTGTGATGCCAACAAAATGAAAACTTTAAACATTTACAAAACTAAACACGTTTACAAAACTTTAAACATGTTTCCACATGCAGTGACTATGCATGATGCTGACTGTAGCCATTGAGAAGATTATATAGAGAGAGCCACTTGAGGATATAAGCTTTTTGAAGCACCATTTAAATTTTGGTTGGTAGCAGTTTCCTCCAAGTTTTGCAAAGCAAACTCACCTTGAGTTTCATTGGGTTTGATCTGCTTTGTCCTATATCTGAACACAGTGTATTACCTAGGGCTTTTTGTGGGGTTTTTTTTTTTCTGTTTTTTCCATTTATTTTCAATTGGAGGATAATTGCTAGATGTCCATCAACAGATGAATGGATAAAGAAGTTGTGGTACATATACACAATGGAATATTACTCAGCCACAAAAAGGAATGAATTTGAGTCAGTTCTAGTGATGTGGATGAACCTAGGGCCTTTTATACAAAGTGAAGTAAGTCAGAAAGAGAAAAACAAATATTGAATATTAACACACATATATGGAATCTAGAAAAATTGTGTTGATGAACATATTCATGGGGCAGAATAGAGACGCAGATGTAAAGAGCAGACTTGTGGACACTGAGAGGGAAGAAGAAGGTGGGATGAATTGAGAGAGTAACATTGAAACATACACATTACCATATGTAAAACAGATTGCTAATGTGAAGTTGCTGCACTTAGGGTTTTTTTAGAATTACTTAATATGACTTTGTAATAGCAATGCCCATCTTGGGTTTAAGTCCCAACACTCCCTCTTACCCTTTGGGTAACTTGGGACAAGTTGTTGAGTCTCTCTGCACTTCAGTTTTATCATCCAGAAAGGTGGAAGCCTTAGAGATAGTGAATGTGAACTATCTTATTATTGTGATTTTTGGCATTTGACCCGTGAACTCATGAAGCCATCATTTTTGGACCACTCATCTGTAAACATCCTTTGCATTTAAAATGACTGGAGACATCGGACCTAACCAGGAGAATCCCCTGGGAACTTCATGTGGCCTCTATTTAGAGCAATGAGAAGGAGGACATTTCTTCCCCTGGTCATGTCCCTTTTCCTAATGACAGATAGATTGCAGCTCTGTTTTCAAATGTTTGTACAAAACTATGGCAAGTCTTACTCTGTGATAGAGTCTGTGCTGACTGCATGAGGGAGGGTGGATGTCCAGAACCCACCTGCTTCACCTGCCCTCTCACTTAGCTTTTGTTGTTCGGTTGCTCAGTCTTTGCGACCCCATGGACTGCAGCATGCCAGGACCCCCTGTCCTTCGCCATCTCCTGGAGTTTGCTCACATTCATGTCAGTGACGCTATCCAACCATCTCATCCTCTTTCATCCCCTTCTCCTCCTGCCTTCATCTTTCCCAGCATCAGTCTTTGCCAAGGAGTCAGCTCTTCGAATCAGGTGGCCAAAGTGTAGGAGCTTCAGCTTCAATTTCAGTCTTTCCAGTGAATATTCAATGTTTATTGCCTTTAGGATTAACTGGTTTGACCTCCTTGCAGTCCAGGGGACTCTCAAGAGTCTTCTCCAACACCGCAATTTGAAAGCATCAAATTAGTAAACATATCACTTAGTAGGGCATCCCTAATACATTTCCAAAGAACTTTCAGCACTGTATTCAGCCAAATTTGAGTGCATGACTCACTGGCTTACATTTTCTCTAGCTGTTTGGCTGGATTTGCATCATTTTTTTAGTAACGTGCCATTTTGATCACATCCATAAAATTTCAGATGGACACAGGAATACTGCCCTGGGGTCACGGACACCAAGACAGCTGTATACAAACATTCCTTCGTTTTGCAAAATAGAAAGTTCATTCTATAGATGATTGCTTGGCAAGTCAACAAACCATAGGCCTGAAATTTATTATACCTTCAAGGTGTGCTTCCAGCTTGGAGCTTTTCTTTCAACTAAATATATTCATTACTAAATATAATATTTCCTGGCTCCACCATTCCCTGGACTTTCCACACCATGACCAGTTGGAAGGACCCTCCACATACCTAGCTGAGAATGAAGCCTATTTAACTTTATCCTTGAGTCCAAAGGTACCAAATTCAAAAACAAAAGATGGAATTTTGTGAAAGCAATGGTTTTGTTTGCTACTATCACATTTCAATAGGAAATGCTTTTGAAATCCTTGAAGTCTGCCAGCAAAATATATTCCCTGTAATGTTACTTCTCTAGTGTTTGCTGGTGTTATGAGGGCAGGAGGATCTTGTGGTCAAATATGAGTGGGAAATGGATTCAGCCAACTTAAATGGGCTTTAATGGTGGACTTTTAAGGGTTGTGTTTCTAGGATTTGCTGTGACAAGTAAGTGACATTTGTCATGCACAGTGTTTCCCCCGCGACAATGAAAACCCAAAGGACTGTTTGTTTCTTGGGTTTTCACAAATGAAGTTTGGTAAATGCTGTTTCGTGGGTTTTTTTTTTTTTTAATTACTTATTTTTGGTTCACTGGGTCTTCATGGCTGCGTGGGCTTTGTCTAGTTGCGGTGAGTGGGGGCTGCTCTGTGTTGCAGAGCTTGGTCTTCTCATTGTGGTGACTTCTCTTGTTGCAGAGCACAGGCTTAAGGCACATGGGCTTCAGTAGTTGCAGCTCACAGGGGTCAGTAGTTGTAGCTCATGGGCTTTAGTTGCCCACAGCCTGTGTGATCATCCCATGTCCCCTTCATTGGCAGGTGGGTTCTTATCCACTGTACCACCAGGGAAGTCTGCTGTTTTGATTTTTTATTGAAACAAATTGTGATTTATAAAATGAAAACTTTGTCAGGATGGATGAACTTCATTGTTAGAATTTGATAGCAGTCTTAAGGAAGTTATTTTGTATCTCAATGGGCAGATCTTTTTTTTTTTTTTTCTTTCCTGAATAAGTAAATGGGGATGGGAGTGTTAACTGCCAGTTTCTTTCCTGAAAACATGAGCCTGGAGGCTGAATTTTACATGATAGATTGGCGTTACTATATGATTGATTTTGCAGTAACGTGGGACAAGTAATTCATTTTCTCCCTGACAAATAGCAGGTGGTATTCGTCCAAGGAAACCACCTACATAGAAGTAAAATGTCTTTTTTTTAGGGCTGTCAGGAGTACTGTGCTATGGAATTTTCCATGTTTTATTGCTTTGGGTAGCTCATTCTCCCAGGGTTACCATTTCCATAGTCTACAAACCAAGAGTGTTACTGAAAGTGGGGGCCAGCTGCTCACTGCTGAAAACAAATAAAGAGGCCAGGCTGGTGGAAAGGAGTGTGTGTGTGCATGCTCAGTTGTGTCCGACTCTTTGTGACCACATGGATTGTAGCGCCTCAGGCTCCTCTGTCTATGGGATTTTCCAGGCAAGAATACTAGAGTGGGTTGCCATTCCCTTTTCCAGGGGATCTTCCCGACCCAGGGATCAAACCCACATCTCTTGTGTCTCCTGCATTAGCAGGTGGATTCTTTATCACTAGTGCCATCTGGGAAGCCCCAGGTGGAAAGGAAAGTTTGCTTTATTTTGGATGCTGGCAGCTTGTGGGGGAGGGCATACACCGGTCCAAAGGCCAACTCCCCACCCCCCTACCCCCCTTCCCAACTGGTGGGCAAGAGCTTTTATAGACACAGGGAGGGGCTCCATGCAGAAACAGCACAGTCATCTTGAAATGTGTCATCAATGGTCTGACCAGTGTCATCTTGATTGTTTTAAATACTATTAGTCTTTAGCTTCAGGATCGGTTGGTCTCCATTTCTTTGAGGTCAGTTCTTGGAATTGTGGCAGCTTATGTCGTGGCTACAGCCTGGTCATCATGCAGATGACTTCTCCCACCCAGTGGAGGCTTCAGTATCTGTAAGACAGCTCACAGGATATGGCTCAGAATGCTATCTATAGCCCTTGAGGAGGAACTAAAGGTCCCTGACTTTGCTGAATGACTAAACTCTTATTATTTGCTCTCCTTTCACTGTTTTCCTTTGTTTCTGTATATTCTCACCTCTCTGATTAAACTTATTCTTTGGCTAAAGTATTTTCCCAGATCAAAGGCAGGCTGAGGACACTGGGGGCAAGGACCATAGGGTCCCGCTTCATTTCAGCAGGACTGTACCTGCAAGGCTTCTGTGATGGTGGTGTATCTCGGATCCTGTGTTTTCCACCTTTTTGTTTCCAGTGTCCCATCCTGCCTCCACCGCTGCAGTTGTGGAATACTCCGTTCCCACACACCGCCCTTGGTCCCACATCCGCATCTTTATATCTCGTGCCTTTTCACCCATTTCTCTGCTGGAAATGCTGAGTGTTTTCTTTTTCTACCCATTAAACCCCCCACTCATTCTTCAGATGTGCTAAGTCACTTCAGTCATGTCCAACTGTTTGCAACCCTATGGACTGTAGCCCGCCAGGCTCCTCTGTCTATGGGATTCTCCTGGCAAGAATACTGAAGTGGGTTGTCATACCCTCCTCCAGGGGATCTTCCCAATCCAGGGATTGAACCCTCGTCTCTTAAGTTTCTTGCATTGGCAGGCAGGAAGCGCCTGGAAAGACGCTTCTAGAACCACCAGGAAAGCCCATTCTTTAGAGGAAACCTCAAATGCCACTTCCTTCATGACCATGTTTTCCCACATGGTTGGATTCACCACATCCTTTCCTGAGTTTTATGCCATATTGTTTACATCTCATTCCCCGTCATTCTTTGGGTTTTCCAGTAGGTGGATCCTGAAGAGGAATTAGATGTATAAAAGATGACTTGGAAAGAGGCTGCCTGTGGAGGAAAAGGCAAAGAACCTGGATTGGGCAGACCCAGTGTAGACCAGACAGTCTCTGCCAGCCCCAGTGGTTGACCCATAGCCAAGATCGCTCATCAGAGGCTTACCGATTTGGGCTAAGCTTCTGTGTCACCACTTTGTCCAGTCACTGACCAAGAGCTGCCCGGAGCAAAGTCTGTGATTCCCACTGGGATGAACCCTGTGGGCTCCAATGGCTGGGACCTTTCTGCTGGTCACACAGCTGGGCTGAAGGTCCTTTCATGAAGGGAGATCAGTGTTAACTCATTTCTGAGCCTTCCATGTTTTTTGCTGCTGATCAAAGTTTTTTTAAAATATAATTTTATTTCTTTGTTTGTGGCTGTGCTGGGTCTTCATTGCTGTGTGGTCTTCTCTAGCTGCAGTGAGTGAGGGCGCCTCTCTAGGTGCGGTACACAGGCTCCTCACTGCAGCGGCTTCTCTTGTTGGGGAGCACCAGGCTCTGGGGTGCACGGGCTTCAGTAGTTGCGGCTCCCTGGTTCTAGAGCCCAGGCTCAGTAATCGTAGCACACAGACTTACTTGCTCCATAGCATGTGGGATCTTCCTGGATCAGGGATCAAACCTGGAAGGCAGATTCTTCACCACTGAGCTACCAGTGCAGCCCCCATCAATTTTTTTATTCTTTGACCTGAATACCCAGCATGTTAAAACTAGAAGTAATTTCAATGCAAGTGCACTGGAGCCTCTACATTTTACAGACAAGGAGGCAGAGATGCTGTCTTATTATTTCCTTCATTCTAGGATCCATTCTGAATTGACTCTCAAATTAGAATCTGCTGGATCAATCCAACCATTCCCATTCTTATTCCATTCCAGTGATATTCAAGTATCCATTTTCCCAGCCATCTCACTGCCCTCCCCACCCCCCCACCCCCCACCAGGAGGCACTACCTTTTCCTGGGAGCCAAGAGAATGAATGCTGATGGGTGTCAGGGAAGAAAATGAGGGAATTATTTGTGATATCAGTGCTTGGCCCAGTGGTTCAATGACACCTTTACAGAAAACGGCATTGACACTTTAAATATCAGGCTTTTGTGACTTGAAGTCCCCAAATAATTTCAGACAATAAGGGGAGCTGAACCCACAAAGGCAGATGAGCTGCAGCAAGAGTTGGGAGTCTGAGTGCAAATTTTTGTTCATTGAAGGAGGAAGATCGGCGGCAGAATGGGAGTCCATTGTAGGAATATCTGCCCGTCGTCCTGGGTATCACTCACTCTTCCTAGAAGGTGCTGGGCTCTGGGGTCTTAGATGCCCTTGGGGGGAGCTCTACACACTGGCTGTGGGTACCATCCCTTCCTCCTCTCCTGAGAGGTCCGCTCTGCTCTGGGGTGACGGTCTTGCCCTGGCTGCCAACCCCATAGCAGGTGATGTCTGTCTCCTTGGTCCTGAGGGCCCTTGATGACTCAATTCTCTCAAAGCAAACACTTTCCACATCAATAATTAAACAGATCAATTAGGGGGAATTTACCAAGTATAATCAGGCAAAATCAACTGTGTGCCCCTCGAGCATTCTATTTTTCATGCCCCGTTCCCTCCCTCCCCTTCCCCTGAAGTATTGTTTTGTGGACACAGAAAGTCTCTGTTTTGTGTTTTTATAAAGCCCGAGCAGAAAAGGGGGGAAAAAAAACAAACAGGCAGTTGTAAAGGATGGACGTGAGCAGTGGTAGGTGACCCAGGCTGTTCGGTCTCCGCTCTCTCCTTATAGCTCCTGGGGCTTGAGGAGTGGAACTGGGGCAGGTTGTTTTGGGGGCGGCACATGCTGTGGGGAAGAAAATCCATGGGGAGGGGGCCCTGGTCCCCAGAACGGTGAAGCTTTCAGCCAGAAGCAGTGTGTGTTAGGCGTTAGAAGGCTTCTTATCCCACAAACAGAATATAGGCCATCTTTTCAAAAAGCTACAAAACATTGATAAAATGTTCATCTGCTTGGCCACAAGAAGGATAATAAGTTTCCTGAAATGTTTAATGTTAAACACAGTTTGACCACAAGGGGAAAGTAATAGTAAAAGGACAAATTGAATGAATGAAACCACTACAAGATTAAAAACCATTTTCCTAAATCCCTGAATAAAAGAGGAAGTCAAATCAGTGGGAAAAGGTCATTTAGAAAAGGGACAAACAGTAAACTAAATACCTGTCGTACTTGTTCAGTCAGTGATACACAAAGGGTGAATTCAAGTCCTCACATGTTTTAATATCAAATTAGCAAAGAATGAAATCAATATTCAGATTCAAAAATCAGAAAATGAGCAAAATGCAAATAAAACAATGAGAATAAATATGGTAAAAAATATCAGTGAAATTAGAAAACATACAAAGAAAGTGAAAATCAGGAAGGTTGTCCGGCTCCAAGACGGCTGTAAGTGTATGGATTGTCCACCTTTGTGATTGTGGGGCTTCCAGGCAACTGTTGCCGCCTTTCCCAGCATCACAAGAGGTGGGGAAAGATGTCCAGATCTTTCCTAAAGAGCACAGTCCTTCATAATCATTACCCAAGGCACTGAAAGAGCCTGCCTCACCTTGGGAAGTTGGCAGGGGAGGCAGGCATTCTCTACTTGGGGAGCAAGTGTCTGCCGTGTTGTCAAAACCACCAGCCTTCACCGCCCTTACTCACATCTTTGCAGCATTTGATTTTTGACTTTGTTGGTCAGGACCACTTTTTATAAGGTAGTTTTTCCATCCCCTGTTTTGTCTCTCATCAACACCAGCCTTCTCCTTCCCTGCTTTGTTCCATCAATTGTTAGCATCCTAGACTCAACCACCTGATCCTGTTTCCTTCTCAAGAAACTAACCGGGTTCTTTGTCTTGTCTTTATTTTACCCATTTTCTGCACAAATACACGGCCAGATCTTAACATCACTTTTGTCCTAGAAAGGAACAAGTATTGGGGGAAAATGGATAAAACTTCTCTTGATCTTTTGCCTTATTCTAGAGTCTTCAGTGCTGAACCCTTGAGACCTAGTTCCTCCCTTCTCCCTATGAACCTCCTCACTTGTTTCACAGCTCACTTTTGACTTTACCTCTTGCCTCCTCTCCCTGTCTTGACCTCCTTCTGATCCATTTTCAAACACTCAGCATTTCTAGCTCATTTTAGATGTCTATTTCAGTTTGGGCTTTCCTGGTGGCTCAGTGGTAAAGAATCTGTCTGCCAATACAGGAGACACGGGTTTGATCCCTGGGTCAGGAAGATCCCCTGGAGAAGGAAATGGCAACCCACTCCAGTATTCTTGCCTGGAGAATTCCATGGACAGAGGAGCCTGGCGGGCTACAGTCCATGGGGTCGCAAAGAGTCAGATACGACTTGGCGTCTGAGTACACATGCACACAGGGAGCTAAGATCCCCCGTGCCGGGCAGCACGGCCAAAAAATAAATAAATAAATAAATAAAAAGTAAAATAAGTGCTTTTCAAAAAAAAACAATGCCTTCTATTTGATCCTGTCTAATAAATTCTTATCTTGTATTTTATTGTAGTCCATTCTTTTCACTGCAGGTGGCAGTTTTCTAAAGCTGTGCTTCCCAACAAGGGATGAGTTTGCTTCCCAGGGGACACTTGTCTGGAGACATGTTTGGTTGTTGTCATGCCCCAGGGGCCTGGTGAGATAGTTCTGGCATCTAGTGGGTAGAGGTCTGGCATCTAGTGGGTAGAGGTCTGGCATCTAGTGAGTAGAGGCTTATTGGCTGAAATTGTTTGGGGACTTCAAGTCGCCTGCTCACATCCTACAAAACACAGGCTTGCCCACCACAAAGAATTATCCGTCCTGAAATGTCCATAGTGCCAAGGTTGAGAAACCCCTCTCTGAAGGGTTGTGTCCATAGATCTAAAAACACTTCTCTGCCAGGGTTACCAAGAAGGGGGCAACACTGCCCCTAATAACACACCAAGTTTCTTCCAAGAGGAATAATAAGGACAAGTTTTGTCTTTCTGGTTAGTCTCATTTTCCCTTCCTTTAGTGCATGGCGTCCTCTTTCTTCAAGTGTGTGTCAACTAGTGAGACTTAGGTCTCCAAGGCCACTTGGAGGTTAAAGTACTAATGAACGCTCCTCCAAGTGTCCATAGAGGCTGATTCAGCACGCGGGGCGATTAGCAGGGTCGGGTTAGAACTAATGAGCTCTGGCTGCCAGTTGTGGCCATTGGAGTCTAGTGGGGCTTTGAGACCCAAAAGCCCTCGACTTCATTCTGACCGGCTTGGACTTCTATTACTTGAAAACCCAGGAGGGAGAAAACTGCTGAAATGGTAGTTTCCTCCCCATCAGGCTAATTACTTCTTTTCCCAAGATCAAGACTGTATTTGGAAGGGCTGAGACATCTGAAAGCAGAGAATATCCTGCCTACTGGGGCAAGGAAGCAAGGGCTGTTGTGTGCCCCTCAAAAGAGATGGGCGATTAGCAAAGACTCTGAAAGCAGAACACGAAGTGGAGAGACTTGGAATAGAGTCTGCAGACCCACCCGGCCAAGAAAGAGGTGGTTGTGACTGGAAATGCCAAAGCCCGGGCCTGGGAGGTGTGCCCTCTGCTCCTGAGTAGGAAGAAAAGATGCCAGTGGGACTGGAAGAGTTCAGCAGAATGCATGAAAGTGGTGGAGAATTTGGAAGGGAGCAGATGATGTTGCTTTTGGGTGGCAGGTGTGAGATGACCTCACCAAGCTGTCAGCAAACTCAGCCTAGAGGAATGTGGTTCTAGTTTTCCTATGAATAAGTGATGCATTTTATTTATCTAAATGGAAATATGTTGCCTATTCTTGAGCATTCTTGTTTGTTTATTTGTTTTGGCTGCTCCAGGCCTTAGTGGTGGCACTTGGGATTTTAGATCTTCATTGTGGCATGTGGGATCTAGTTCCCTGACCCAGGGATCAAACCCAGGCCCCCTGCCGTGGGAGCTTGGAGTCTTAGCCACTGAACCACCAGGGAAGTCCCCAGCATTGTTAGCTGTAATCACTATGGATTGGTTTTACAGATGTGCACTGGTTAGGAAGTCTTTTAGAGGTTGCTCTGGCTTAGAGCATAGGGTCCTGGATTTTTTATCCTATTTGATTAGTAGTGCTCAGTCACTTCAGTTGTGTCAGACTTTTTGTGACCGTATGGACTATAGCCCTCCAGGCGCCTCCATCCATGGGGATTCTCTAGGCAAGAATATGGGAGTGGGTTGCCATGCCCTTCTCTGGAGGATCTTCCCAACCCAGGGGTAGAACCTGCATCTCTTATGTCTCCTGTGTTGGCAAGCATGTTCTTTACCACTAGCGCCACCTGGGAAGCAGTGTTGGGCAAATTATTTTGTGTCTCCCAGCCAGACTTTTGTAATATTTAAATGCATGGTTGGACTGGTGTCTTATATAAAGCTTTGTTTCTCCTTGAACTTACTATGGATTGAAGAGAATTGGTTGATGTCAGAACTGTCCTGTTAGAATAATTTCTTTACATCTTCACCTAAGCTGAATTAGACATTAAAAGCATACCAGGGGAGGGGGACTTAATAACAAGTGAAAACTTTCGATTATAAGAACTAGGAGAGTGCCGACAACAACGATATGTTAGTCAGTTTTCATAGGTCCTTTGCAGGCTTCTTAGCATTTTGAAGGCAAAAGTAGGGAGATGATGGCAAGTGACTGAATTTGATTTTTATAATGGGATTATTTCATTATTTCCATTAAATGAAAGAGGAAGCTGAGACACCAAGAAATTAAGACACTTATGGGTCACATAATTATTAGGAAATGGAACCAGACGCTTCTAGTCCCAAACTTGACCCATTTTCACAGTATTTTTCCATCCAACCACCTCTAAGTTCTGTGCTTCATATCAGGGGATTGTCTTCTGATATTTTGGATTTTATGGTTATTTTAAATGCCTTGAAGGCAGTTAACAGTATTTGTTGAAGCTTAATAGGAAGAACAGTCCAGCCCAATCAATGAGTTTCTAGTGACTTGCTATTTTCCTAGACTTGCTGAAGGTTAAACAATAACAAAATCTTCTCCCAGACAGTCAGCATGAAGGGAATGAAATAACTATGTACATCAGTATCTAGGTATTTACAAAAGATCTCTCTTATTTTCATCATCTGAAAGTCCAAACTAAATCAAGCTCAAGGAGTTTGAGAGATCATATTGTTTTTGTTCAATTGCTAAGTCGTGTCCGACTCTTTGTGACCCCATGGACTGCAGCACGCCAGGCTCCTCTGCCCTTTGCTGTATCTTGGAGTTTGCTCACATTCCTGTCCACTGAGTTGGTGATGCTATCTAACCATCTCATTCTCTGTTGTCCCCTTCTCCTTTTGCTTCAATCTTTCCCAGCATCAGGGTCTTTTTCCAATGAGTCGGGTCTTAGCATCCGGTGGCAAAAGTATTGGAGCATCAGTCCTTCCAATGAATATTCAGGATTGATTTCCTTTAGGATTGACTGAGAGATCATATAGCAGTTGGCCATTTCTGTGGCTAAAAATAAACTCATCGCAGCGCCATCACATCATCAGCTTCACCATACCGAGCGCCTTCAACTTGTTTGCTCGCGTGTGCAGCATCTTGGGTACCTCTAACAGTTTCTCATCACGGCTTTTCCCATTCCTAGGAGACACAAGCATTATCTTGATGGCCTTACCCACCCCCAACAGGAGCCACACACATCTTTACCAAAAAAATAGGCTAAAATAAAGGTTAAGTGACTCCTTCACTCATGTCCACACCATCCGTGTTGCAGACAGGCACCAATGCTGGCCATTCAAAACATTTTGCAAACCAAACCAGTGATGTAACCACGTAGACTTCATTTTAAGACGTCCGGGATTAGGGTCTATTTTCTTATTTACTCTGCTTTTGGCATTTTAGGACTGAGTTAGGGCTTCTCTGGTGGCTCAATGATAAAGAATCCATCTGCTAATGCAGGAGACCTGGGTTCGATCCTTAGGCTGGGAAGATCCCACATGCTGCGGAGCAGCCATGCCGATGGGTCACAACTACTGAGCCTGCGCTCTAGAGCCCAGGAGCCACAACTGCTGAAGCCCACGTGCCTTAGAGCGCGTGCTTCCCAACAAGAGAAGCCACCACAATGAGAAGCCCTTGCACTGGAACTCGAGTGTAGCCCCTAGTCTGGAGAAAAGCCCTTGCAGCAATGAAGACACAGCAGAGCCATAAATAAATAACATTGTTTTAAAGTGAATAAGTTAAGGAAGATGAGTCAGAACAGAAGGAGCAATTCTATTTCTTAGAGGATACAGCAAAACTTTTGGTATTGGGACATGTAAGTTGATGAATAATTCCACTCACTAACCTGTTAATAGTTTGGTGAGCATCTGTCCAGATTTTTGGTAAGCCCATATTATATACCAGTACATCATGTCAGTTATTATGGCTAAAATCGTGTTTCATAACATTACCACAAGACCTCAAAGACATATGGATGCTTGTTTGACAAGGCTGCAGGGTTCTTCTGATCTGGGTTGGCCTGAGATTGCTGCTGGCCTTGCTCACATGTCCGCATGTCTGTGGTCAGCTGTGAGTTGACCAGATGGCTGTCTTGATCTTGCCAGGGTCTACCCACATGACTGGGGAATCAGCTGGCTGAAGGCTGGTCTCGGGTAGGCTTAGCTGGGATAATTGGGTGACTGAACTTTGTTCTGTTTATCGTCCACCCTCCAGAAGGCTGGTCCAGACATGACCTCACAGTGGTGGCCAGACAAATGAGTGGAATATGCAGGAGGTTTTTCCAACCTCTTCTTGAAATAACTATACAATGTTATACATTGTATAACTATAACATTGTATAATGTTATAACTATACAATGTTGATGCTCATTGACCAAAGTAAGCCACATGGCTGAACTCAGTATCCAGTCATGGGAAAATAGATTCCGTGTTCATGATGAAAAAGCTGTAGAAGTCATGGCAAAGGGCGAGGAGAGTGAGAGGGACCAAGAATTGGGGCCATCAACACACTCAGACCAATAATCACTGAAACATCCTTTAACACATTAGTGTTTATTTATTTATTTATTTATTTTTTACAAGTGTTTTTTTTTATCATATTTTTACACATATGAGATAATATCCTATTATTTTATGGCTTACACAATACTGAAGATCTTTCTTCATTTGAAACAGATACAGTTACATCTTTTTTACCTTGCACAGTGTTTTTTTGGATAGCATATGCAGTTTTTACCCAGTCCCCTAATAATGGGCATATAAATTGTTTCCTGTTTTGGGAATTTTTGGATGGTGCTGCCATAGACACACATTTGCATAAAGTTTTCTATACTGACACTGATGTTTCAGTAAATTGAACCTATGGAATCCCTCCTGTTTTATCCTCCAGCAAGACTGAGCCACTTGTAATTCCCTGAATGTGTCACCACCTACTGCGCCTCCATGCTTCAAACCCTGTTTCTTCTAAAATCCTGCTCCTTGGTCCACTTGACTGATAAGCTCTCGTGAAACCCATGAAAAAGTGAATCTGCATGTAACATCACTGACGATTGCCTTCACCGCCACCCTGCAGGGTCTCAAATTCATAGTGTGTGCAACTGTACTGTTATTCCAGCCTTCACTGAGGCACCACTGTGTTTGTGAAGCCTTCTCTAAATCCCTTAGGCAGTTCCTGTCCTTCGCTGAACATCTAAGCACTCCTATTACAGTCATTGTCCCAAACCCCTTTGCTATTCTGTCTTTCTGTCAAGAGGGTAAGTAAGCTCTTTGAGAGCAGGCCTGCTGTCTTTCTGATTCTTATTGTTCCATTTCCTGGTGGGGTGCTTGACCCAAGTGGACACTTGACAAAGGTTTGCTAAATAAAAATCTTACACTTGGGGTCAAAACTAAAGGTAACCGTACAATAATAATTCAACAGATACTCATTCATTCACTTAACAAATAGTTATTGAACATTGGCAGTGAATTGCATGTTTGAAATGGGAAGATGGCAAGAATGTCAGTGTGATTTCTTGACATCAGATGGTGTTTTGAAAGACTCCTTATATCAATGTAAAGGAAATAAAATCTAAGAAAAAAGGCATCTCAGTAGAAAATAATAGATCAAAATACATAACCAGGAAATAGAAATAGCATTCTTTAGAAAAGTCTTTAGAAATAGCATTCCTAATAAATGTCTGGGAAAATGTTCACTGGCTTAAAACATAAGTATTAAATATTTAAAAATTTTTCCCATATATTTATTGGCATTAATTATGCAATATTCATAATGCACAGTATAAATGAATGCATTAGAAGACATACTTTAATATATTGAAGTAGAACTGAGATATCTGAAATAATATATTAAAATTCAGAGATAAAGTTTAAATACTTTCACAGAAGGCCAGTTTGCCGTTATGATTCAAAAACCTTTACAATATACACACCTTCCCTTCTACTTCAAGGAAATAATTAAACATGAATGAAATGTTTAACTTTGGAAACAACCTAAGTATCCAACAATAAGGAATTCACTGAACGCTTCGTGGCAGTTCACATAATAGCACACTACATGGTCATTTAAAATTAAGTCAGTGTGTATTTAAGGTCAGAAATTTCCTATTTCAAAGTGTACAAAAGCAGTTCAGAATGGTTTACATACATAATGATCTCATTTCACAAGTGTTATAAAGAATTGCATAGAATAGCTTGGATGAATAGACTTCAAGACACTTCATCTGAATGTACAAGAATTTGGGGCTTCTCTAAACTTTTTCTACAATGAATCTTCTCAATTTGTATGTTAAATTTTTTTTTAATTTAATTTTAAAAAGGCCTTGGGGACTTCCCTGGCAGTCCAATGGCTGAGACACCGTGTTCCCACCACCGGAGGCCCAGATTTGATCCCTGGTCAGGGAAGTAGCTCCCACATGCCAAAACTAAAGAACCTGAATGCTGCAACTAAGACCCAGTGGAAAGCTGCTGTTTTTCTCTGGAGTCGTACCCTGCAGCCTGCGGTGTTTTGTTTCCCTGAATTGATGGGAGAGCGATTCCTTCCTGCTCCATCCCGTGAAGGTGGTGACAGCATGCCTGCAGCATCTCTGCCATGGAGGGCCTCCCTGTGAGTCGCTTCATTTCGAAAGTCCAGTTCCCAGGGACCCTCAGGCTTGTTTGGAGTCAAAGCTTTGTCTGTCTGCCTTTTTTCTCTGCGATGACCTCTCTGAGGCCTGGTACATCCTCCCTGTGTGCTTAACAGGTCCCTGGACAGAACTATTCATGCATCTAAACATCCCGTGCATCTAAACATTTCCAAAGTGATAAACCAAGCGAATAAACCGTTAAACAAAATATATTCTGTTCTTCTATTTTGATAGAAGAAATATTTGAATTTGAAATACTCCTTAATAACAACAAAACAAAAAACAACAGTGCTTAAATCTATTGTTTTTATGTGTCTGAAAGTTTAGGCAAAATACCAGAGGTAACTCGATTTAATTGTTATTGCTCAGTTGGGTCTATGGATGGGCCAGCGATGTGTGGGTGAGTAATGAATGGAAACACGCACACATCATGAGCAATTACATCTTCTGCAGTACAATTCATTTCTCATGCTTCATTTCAGCAAAATACTAATTACATTACCGTCAAGATTTTTATGATAATTTTGTTCTGGTGGCAATAATGACCTAGAGCAGGGGTCGGTAGACATTTTCTGAAAAGGTCAAGATCATAAATAGTTTAGACTTTGCAGGCCATCTGGTCTCTGTCACAAGTGCTCGACCTGCCGTCCAAGTTCAGAATCAGTCACAGACTTTCCATAAGCAAAGCCTGACTCTGTGTTCACTATTCGCTACTGAGACAAATAGCTGGATTTGACCCGTGGGCTGCCTGGTCCCTGTTGGAGCCATGATTTTCTCCTCCTGGGCGGCACAGGTGGCAACCTTGTCGATGGAGTGGATCTGTGAACCCTCACTGATCGCTCTCCCGAAGTTGGTTTTGTCCGTTTGTCTCACTTCACAATTGATACCGTGATTTTGGAGGTTGGTCTCATCTCACCAGAGTGAGACTATTTTGGAAGTTCTGTTAGTGAGACAGAACATAGGTCATTTTTTGCAGGTCAAACCCAGGGAAGCTGATAGCAGGTCCTGATGGCCCATTTTAGAAAGAACATCCAGGGAGGCCAGGGCCCTAGTCCCTGAAAAACCACAGCTTCATGTTGATTTTCCTGCTTTGAACTTTAAAGGCAGGGGCTTCTACGGTGTGGCTCAGTGGTAAAGAATCCACCTGCCAGTGGAGGAAACACAGGTTCGATCCCTGGTCTGGAAAGAATCCACATGCCAAGGAGTAACTAAGCCCATGTGCCATGACTACTGAACCTGTTCTCGGGAGCCCACATGCCGCAACTACTGAGCTCATGTGCTGCAACTACTGAAGTCAGAGCGCCCTAGAGCCCATGCTCCGCAACAAGAGAAGTCATTGCAGTGAGAAGCCTGCTCACCACAACTAGAGAAAGCCCGTGCACAGCAATGAAGACCCAGAGCAGCCTAAAATACATACACATAAATAAACTTTGCAGGCATATTGCTGAGCACCCACTCTGTGTCCAGAACCTAACAAACAGAAATCAAGGAAACCAAAACCGACAACAACAAAAAATGCATCCTTATCCAAATGTAACAAAGAGGCTTTCTAAAATGTCAAGGTTTTTCTCATCCTGCCCCCATGTGTCTCGGCTGCTCTGCTGTCCTTAGATCGTCAATTTCAAGCCACGAAAGCACATTTCTTGCCTTATCTGTAGTGGCACGTATGCGAAGGGCTGATAATTCCAGGCTGATGAGAGGATCCGTCTGCAGCTGCACAGAAGCTGACAGCCCTCAGACCAGTCGTTTATAAAACCCTGTCTGGAGCCAGAATGAGCTGAACTGGGGGCATGCATGGCCGTGGCCATGGCCGCAGCCCTGGCTGTGGCCGCAGAGCTAGGAGAGCTGCCCCCACCCTCGGCCCTGGCCCTGCCTGCCCCATGAGGAATTCCACGTCTCCTCTGGATGGTTGATCTTGGAACATGGTTAAAAGTACCAGATAGGATGAAGAACAGCCCCTCCTTTCATCGAGGCTGGTGTTTAATGCATCATTCCTGCCTCAAAAGGACCACAAGGGAATTTCCCCTGCAGGGATGAACTATATGGTTTAGGGAGTTGAAACCTCAGCATGGTCGAACCCAGAGCTCTCTGTATTTCTAGAATTTGAGAAGAATTTTGTATCATGGAGACAACAGTGAACCAGGGCTCAGGTGAACAGGGTCTAAGCCAAGCCTTGGGTCCATCCAGCTTTGGGTTTTTTCAGAAAACCCATGGTTTCCTGCCTCTGTGAAACCACAAGACTGGGTCGGGGATTGGGTTGGTGCTTTGAGACTCCCCCCAGTTATCCGTCAGTGATGGTGCCCCCACAAGATCACAGTCTTACCTACTTCCTTTTCTCCAGCTCATTTTGGTTTCTTTTTGGTTTTTACTTTATATTGGAGTATGGTTGGGGGCTTCCCAGGTGATTCCAGGGGTAAAGAATCCACCTATAATGCAGAAGATGCAGGAGACCTGGGTTCAATCCCTGGTTCAATCCCTGGGTGAGGAAGATCCCCTGGAGGAGGGCCTGGCAACCCACTCCAGTATTCTTGCCTGGAGAATCCAGTGGACAGAGGAGCCTGGTGGGTTATAGTCCAAAGAGTTGGACATGACTGAAGCAACTTAGCATGCACTCGGAATATAGCTGATTGACAATATTGTGTTCATTTCAGGTTCAGCAGAATGACTCATATACTATTCATTCTAAATATATTTAAATACTATTCATTCATACTAAATACATCTGTTCATTTTAAATTCTTGTCCCATGTAGGTTATTACAGAATATTGAGTGTAGTCCCCTGCGCTCTACAATAGGTGCTTGCTGATTATCTATTTTATATATAGTAGGCTTTGCATGTTACTCCCAAACACCTAATTTATCCCTCTTCCCCCAACCTTTCCCCTTTGGTAGCCATCAGTTTGTTTTCTATGTCTGTGAGTCTGCTTATGTTTTGTAAATAAGTTCATCTGTGTCATTTTTTTTTAGAGTCCGCATGTAAGTGATATCAAATTATATTTGTCTTTGTCTGACTTTCTTCATCTCATTCTTGATCTGTCTGTCTTTCTGTAATCTCTCTCCCTCTCACACACACACACTTTTAAGAGTTTATAAATATTATTTAGGCTGTAGATGCTAATTTAATTACAGTTTATCTCTGTTTTCTATCAGGTTCAGTTCAGTTCAGTTGCTCAGTCATGCCCAACTCTTTGTGGCCTCATGGACCAGGCTTCCCTGTCCATCACCATCTCCCAGAGCCTGCTCAAACTCATGTCCATCGAGGCGGTGATGCCATCCAGCCATCTAATCCTCTGTCACCCCTTCTCCTCCCGCCTTCAGTCTTTCCCAGCATCAGGGTCTTTTCCAGTGAGTCAGTTCTTTGCAATAACTCCAATTCCAATACTGTTTTCTATAGTCATTTTTTTATAACTAGATTTAGAAACGTTAAGACATTTCTGTTGTACAGTCACTAAATCGTGTCCAACTCCTTGTGACCCCATGGACTACAGCATGCCAGGCTTCCTTTCCTTCACTGTCTCCCTTAGTGTCCTCAGAGTTATGTCCATTGAGTCAGTGATGCCATTCAATCATCTCATCATTTCTCTTCTAATTGAATTTCTATGTCCCCTCTGTTTCTTGGACATTTGAGCTTTTCATTTTGCTCTGTCTACTGTTCAATTAAAATGAAATCTCAAGGTTGCTTTTTTGCTTAAATTCTCCTAGATGCCAAGTGTTTGGAATCATTGCCTATCTGAAGATGTAATTTGGATGCTTCTTTCAATGCAATAAAACTGAGCTCAGTAGAAACAGCTCAGATTTTTCTCTTTATAATCTTCTATACATTGCGGGCCCTAACTCAGGTCTATGCCAACCCCTCTCCCACCTTCATAGGTGTCAGTAGCCTAGATATTGTGCTGTTTTGTTTGCCTTTCTTTGGGAATGCCCTTGAGATACTTTCTTTATCCTCAAATTCTAGAACACTTTGTGAATACTTTTCAAAGTGTGGATCTCTACCAAGGCCAGAACTAGGATGCGGCATCAATAGTACATAGAATGCAAAAGTCAAGGAGATGTTCACTCCCAGGCTAGCACAGGTATTGAAACCTGTGTACCTGGACTGAGTAATGATCATCCCTTCCCAGCATGATGCATAAAGAACACCTGACATCCAGAGATAGATCCACTGTGGACAGACGGAAAATCCCCATCTTTTTCCCAGGTCCTCTCTTTCCCAGACTCTGGTTGTCTTTATCAATTCTGCCACTATTATTAGGTGGTCCGTTACCTCTAGATTTTAATGGGGTTAGGGCTTTCTTTCTGGGTATTCTTTGATATTTTGAGAGGACTTTGGGAGAGGTACGTCAGTTCCCAAGAGCCAGACACCATTTTAAAACAGAGTTTGGGGGACTTCCCTGGTGTCCCAGTGGTTAAGACTTCGTCTTCCAATGCAGGAGTGTGAGTTCGATCCCTGGTCCGGTAACTGAGATCCCACATGCCTCGCAGCCAGAAAACCAAAATGTTAAACAGTAGTAATTTGTGACATTCAATAAAGACTTCAAAAATGGATCACATAAAAAAAACTTAAAAAAAAAATAAAAATAAAACAGAGTTTGGGATGCTGTAAACGAGGTTAGAAAGGATATTTTCAATCTTATGAACACATGAGTTTCCCAAAGAAGTAAACTTAGAAGGAGAAAATGAGAGGGTGGAACAATGAGCCTTGTAAGATACTGGTCTATTTTTGTATTTCCTAAGAGTCCACAGATGATAAAAATTGTAGAATTGCTTGGGAAACTCTGAGATCCCACACCGACATCAAGGATTATGGATTGAATTTATGATCCCAGATAACCCTTGCCTCTTCCCCTTCAGGACTGCCCTGCTATATGACCTGGATCCAGATGTATTTTCTGTCCTTCCATGAGGCTCCCCCACATTATCAACCAAGAATCCTTGACTTCCCTCTCCTCCCCTGCAGTGCCAAGGAGCATTGTGTTGCTTTCTTGAAATAAGCTGGTTTCCTTGGTCCATAAGCCTGAGGAGGGTGAGAACCATCTCTTTCTGTCTCTTTACTTGATTGTTCAGATGTTTAGAAGGAACACTGGCTTTCAGGGCACTGGGAAATGTATCCATCTTTAAGTCTGACGCTTGGATATCTTGACGACAGTTTGCTTATCAGATCTGCACATCGATATTCGGTCAGTGTGGGAGCCGGTTCCAAAACCATACATCTTCCTTTCCTACAGAAGCCAACTCAAAAACATCAGCGAAAGGGAGTTTTCTTTCCAGCCTCAGAAGGCACGTTCGGAGTGGGGGTCCCACATAATGCCAGCAGGAAAAGAAATATTGCCATAGCTGCCCTTGGCCCGGGCGACGCAGGCCCGGCGGCATTGGAGTTACTTTGCTTCCTGTGCTCCTGGCTCACGCCATCGGAGGCCCCCCTGGGAACCACCTTCACTCCATGGCCATGAAAAGAGCATGTTTTCCCTAGAATTTCCTGCTGCCGGAGGTTTCCAGAAACAGACACACAGTTCTGTTTGGTTGCAGAGACTAAAAGGAAAAAAAAAATGTATGTGTACATGGACCAGATTTATTTATTTCTCAAGGTAAATTACCTTTGCCTTACAACTTAGGTCCTTCCCTTACAGAAGAAAGCCTTTGAAAAAACAGGCAGTGTCTGCGACCTGTTTGCAAGATTCCAGGCAGAATGATTCATGCTCTTGAGGTGGATAGGGAAGTAGTGCCTGTCATATTCCCTCGTTGTGACAGAATGTCAGTGATGGATCTGCCATCTGCCAACAGACCCCTGCCCAGGTCCAGGAAGGTGGAAGGAGCATGTGCTGTGGGGCAGAATGGACCTGGATTTTCATTCTGTCCCTTTCACTCATTACTGTGTGTCTTTGGACAACAACTGTAATCTCTCTGAGCCCATTTCCTCCTCTGAGATATTACGCAAGTAATTCTAGCTTTTCACTGTTGTGAGATGCAGGAAAGAATACATCAGATCTCGATCTACAGTAAATGCTAAGTATGGGTTCCTTTGCTTCTGTCTTCATCATGTCTTCCTAAGACACTTGGAATTGAATTCTTGAGTGTCCTGTGTCTGTTATTGGTAACAGAGTCTTTTCTGTGGACTTCACTTTCTAGCAGTGACATCTTGTTTTGATGTTTTGGCCACAGAGGATGAGTGATGCAGAGATGGGTCTCCTTCGGGACTTCCCTGGTGGTCCAGTGGTTAAGACCCCCTACTTCCAGTGCACAGAACAAGGGTTTGATCCCTGGTCAGGGAACTAAGATCCCACATGCCACATGGTGCAGCCAAAAAAAAAAAAAAAACCACACACACACACACACGCAGATACAGAGATAGGTCTCCTTTGTCCCTGTCTTCCTGAAGGCAGCAAGATTACTCAGCTGGTGGATGGGCTAGTTGGTCTTTCTGCTGCCTCCAGGCACCAGGGAGATGCCAAGACAGCCTTCATCTGAACCAGCCTCAGCACTTTGCCTTGGTGTCTGTTACTGGAGCTGTATTCTTTTCAGCCTCATTGATTCTGAAATCAATTCTGTTGATGCCAAGTTGCCCTGCTTAATGGTTTGCAAAAATCTTTTTATTTGATTGGTAGTCACACTTCAGAAGAGATCAGCAAGTGTGAGGCTGGGTGGAACTTTCAATCTGACAGGTTACTAATGAGTTAAAGCCCTGAACATACGTGGAACTTTAGAGCTGGGATGGTCTCTAAGATATGGGAGATGGTGGTCTTATTTTGCTGATGAAGAAACCAAGGCCCAGAGAACTTAAGTGATCCACTTAAGGTCACACAGCTTTTAATATCAGAATCAAAGCTGAATCCACACTTCTATTCCCAGTTTTGAGTTTCCTATGAAACTCTGTTTTCTTCATGGAGATGTATGATCCATCTAAGCCATGTTTTAGGATAAAAGCAATCATGTGTTGTCTTTTGTCTTCATTAGAATTCTCAGGCAGAAATCTTTTTTTTCTCATGTGAAAGATTCTTTAGTGTCTTCTATTTATTCATCATATAAATTAAGTGATGTATTTCTTCCATTAGTTATTTTTTTTAAAAAAATGAGTGTAGCAATGGTCTTATTTTTTTAACTTTTTTTTTAAGTATAGCCAATTAACAAACAATTAACAGACAGTTTCAGGTGACCCTCAAAGGGACTCAGCCATACATACACATGCATTCTCCCCCAAACCCTCCCATCCAGGAGGCCACATAACATTGAGCAGAGTTCCTTTTGCTGTGCAGTTCAACTGCATTTTTGTTTTGGGAGCTGTTTGGGGGGCTTTTTTATAGTAAAATTTCTATCATTTTCCACCTGTAAAACTTTGGGATCTTCTTTGCAAACATCCCCTCTGTTCGCTCCGTGAATCAGTTGTGTGGCCCCCTGTGGCCCCCCCATCAGTATTCCTCCCTTTCTCACCACCTTTTTCTTCCTCACTTTCAGCCCCTAACCCAGGTCCTCTGCTCCTCAAGCTGGGATCGCACTGGAAGAACCTCCCCAGATATATCTAACTACCTGCAGGGCTTTCCTGATCCATCCTGACTTGTACGCTGACTCAGATTTAATCTCTCACTGACGTTAATCACACCCTCCCCTTTTCAGTCTAATTTCACGCAGCTCCCCTGTTTCAAACAGACAAATTCCTTCATCTGTGTTCAATTTGGGCCTTTCAGCCTCTTCACAGCCACCCTATGGGGTAACTTTCTCACATTATTGGGTCTGCATCCATCGAACTGGCTCCGTCCGAGTCACCCTCTGTATGTCCTTTTCCCATTGCTCTTGTCTGCTGACTTTTCTCTCATCCTATGCAACAGGGATAACCTGGCCGCGGGCACTGGGAGGACCATCCATCACCTCTCATAGACAACCATGGGAGCTTGGACCTGCTGCTTTTCCTGCCTAAATCTCAGCTTCTTCCTCAGAAAAACTGGGAGCATAATGTCTATCTTATCTTACAGGAGAAAACCATTGATAAATGTTTTGCAAGCATACTACATTCTTCAGCTATCTCTGTGCTTGTATCCACACTGTAGAGACACATCCTCCGTGATACTGTGAACTCCAAGGCGCTTATAGCGCTGGGAGAATCTCATTTGGGACAGAGGCCAGGCAGCTCCTGTTCTGATAACTTGCCCGGGGTGAGGGGCAAGGGGTCCCTAGGAGGATCACTGGTTCCTAGAGATGGAAGCTCAATCCTTGTCCCTTCATGAACTAAACTTCCACAAATTGTAAATGTAGTTGGTTTAGCAAATGCCCTTTTTTATAAATTATTTACTTATTTTTGGCTTTGCTGGGTCGTCATTGCTGCACAGGCTTTTCTCTAGTTGCAGCAAGTGGGGGCTACTCTCTAGTTGCAGCGCATGGGCTTCTCATTGCAGTGGCTTCTCTTATTGTGGAGCATAGGCTCCAGGCTACAGGCTGCAGTAGCTATGGTACACAAGCTTAGCTTCTCTGCGGCATGAGGGATCTTCCCAGACCAGGGATTGAACCCTTGTCGTCTGCATTGGCAGGCAGATTCTTTACCACTGAGCCACCATGGAAGTCTCGCAAATGCCCTTCTTGAAATCCACGTGTTCCTTGGAGAATTGTAGAAAACTGGTCCATTTATTTTTATATGTGCCATAAGTTTTTACTGAAGTATAACACCATTCAGAAAAGGACTCAGATCCTAGGATCTGACTCAGTGATGTTTCACAGGGTGGATACTCATGTCACCAGCACCCAGATCCTGCACTGGGGTATTCCTGACTTTCCAGAAGCCCCTGTGGCCTCAGTCACTAATCCTCCCCCCCACCAAAGGTAACAGCTGAGCTGACATCTAACACTAGAGGTGGGTTTTGCCTGTTTTTGAGCTTTTTATAGGAGACATCATCTAGTGTATACATTTTTGTAACTGGCTGTCTAATTCATTTCTATTGATACAATTCGATGTCTTTGTCTTCTGGGTGAGTTCTTTTTTTAAAGAAATCAGGCTAAAATAGACATAACATTTGCCATCTTAGCCATTTTTAACTGACCATTTTAACTGACCATTTCCCAGGTCAGTAGCAGTAAGTCCATTTACGTTGCTAAGTGATCATTCTCCTGAACTCTTTTCATCTTGCAAAACTAAAATCCCCACCAAATACAAACTCCCCCTCCCCCAGCCCCCAGCCCTGGCAATCACTATTCTACTTTCTGTCTCTGTGAATTCAGCTTCTCTAGGGACCTCATACAAGTGGGATCACACAGTCTGTATCCTTCTGAGCCTGGCTTATTTCACTCAGCATAAAGGCCTTAAGGCCCATCCGTGTTGCAGCAGGTGTCAGAATTCTGTTCCCTTTTTAAGGCTGCATAATATTCCACAGTATGGGTAGATCATGTTTTGTCTGCCCATTCAGCCCTCAGCCCTCTGTGGACACTTGTGTTGCTTCTACTCTTTGGCTATGGTGAATTCTTCTTTTTTTTCTTTGGAGACAAAGAACAAAAGTGTGCCATGCACCTGGTAATAATCCTCCATTTGCTTGTGAAACTCTTTCTTCTTGTGAAACTCCTTCTTCTCCTTGACATCTTCAGGAGAAAACAAATAATCATCTCTAATTTTTCTTTATAATTCTAGTTTCTACCCTTTTATCCTACCCATTTCTACTATAAATTGTCTCAAAATTATTTTCACTCCTGCAAAGTGAATGGAACAGCCAATCCCGTTTGCCTGGAAATTAAGGCATCCTAGGACCCACCCTGTCCATTGTTCACTGGAATTTCTCACCCTGCACCCCAGCTTGTCTGGTCTTTAGGCAAACCCACATGTCTTCTCATTGCACTCGCCTCTCTGCTCCCCTCACTTGCCCGGTGTTTCTGAGAAGTTCTCATTGTGCTTGTGTGGCTCTTCCATTGAGTGTCCCAGGCTGAACCCTTATACAGAGCAGTCATAGTACATGCTTCACTTGGGTAAGGAAGGAAGATGTCTAAATTCACCTAAACACTTTGAAATACTATATTCCAACATATATGTGCATTTTGTTTTGTGTGATAAAGGAGCTCTTTTCTGAGCATTAAAATTCAAGTTGCAATAAGAAAACGAATCTAAGAATTTAAAAGGGAGATGGCCATTTAAAGAATTCTGAGATGAGTCCTTTTACAAAGCAATAATTCTCTGCAATATAAGCCTCATCAAGGATTTACTTGCACTTGCATTTCTTCCTTTATGAAGAAAGTAGGTAGCAGGCAGCCCCTAGTTCACTCGAACTCCCCATCCCGTCCACTTTCCTCATCCTGAAGATGACAGTAATTAATGTGTTTTTCCTCTGAAATCCTATTTTAGCTGTTTCCTCTTCAAACTCCTCCTACTTTGGATAGCTCTTTTTCCTACCCTATCGAGATAATTTAAAATAGCATTTCTTTTCTTCAGGGATATGGGTAATATTTCCTCTGGGCCGGCACAGTCTATGACTTTAATCTCTGCTGACAGGCCGCTGGGGAGTCTGTACTTCTCCCCGGGGCCGGAGGGCAGGAAGACTGAGATTGCCCACCAGCAGCTCCCATCTGAAGGGTGTTATCTCTATTCTACTGGCAAAATGCGAGGTCGAGTGGTTAAAAGTCAGAGATGATAGGAAAGGAGGCAAGAATGCTGACTCTTTTTAAAAAATCATGAAATACTCCTCCTTATCATTTCAGTGGTGTCTGAGGTGTGTTTTTTTTACAGCCCAGAACTTTTTTCACACATTTGATCCAATTTTCTTCCCTGAGATAGTCCAACAGTTTCTGTATAGATCTCCTGGCTCATCTTATAAAAGTGTAACTTAGCTTCCAAAGTAGGTTGGTCTAGCCGACTTCTCAGTTCCATGAAGGGGCTATGTGTGTGTGTGTGTGTGTGTGTTGTCGTTGTTGTTTAGTTGTTAAGTCCTGTCCAACTCTTCTGTGACCCTATGGACTGTAGCCCTCCAGTCTCCTCTGTCCATGGGCTTTCCCGGGCAAGAATACTGGAGTGGGTTGCCCTTCCCCTCTCCAGGGAATCTTCCCGACCCAGGGATTGAACCCAGATCTCCTGCATTGCAGGCTGATTCTTTTCTGCTGAGCCTTGAGGGAAGCCCATATACGTGTGTATATATGTGACGAATCCACAGATTCAGTCACTGTGAATATATATATATACACACACATACACAGTGACAAAATCTGGGGATTTGTGTCACACGGGGGCCCCAGCATTACACAGGCAGTCATGACCATCTGTGTCTCCCTTGTGTCAACACAGACTTCCCTGGTCTTTGCTTTTTCTCACCCAGACCTTCAGATATGTCTAAGAAATGGGAGATGGGGACACAGTTAAAAGTTCTGAAAAAGGAATTGCAGATTTCTTAAATCAACAAGGAAAAAAGCAACAGGAATCAGATATCTAATTATCATTTCCCCTCCAAAAGAAAAGTAAAGATAAGCTGACTAAAATATCAAAGAAAGAAAATTGTGAGGAGATCTGTATCATTAAACTAAGCCAGCATCAGTGGCTTATTGCACGAATGTTGAAGAATTTGTGCCAGGTATAAATGCACATGGTAACAGATTGTTTGTGAAGCAATTGACATGATGTCTGAGATAAACGTCAAAGTAATTCATTTGGGGTGATGGGGGAGTTGACACAGTGGGTTAGGAAGGAAATGAAGTTGGCAGTCAGTTGCTTTTTGAAGTTGGATGTAAGTTACGTGAGATATATGTTATAGTTTTCTCTACTTTGGGGTATATTTGAAATTTTTCATAATATACAATTAGCAAATATACAGGAGGAATAAAATTACAGGAAATCAAACAAAAGCAGACTCATGTAACACAGTACATTTTTTATTACAAAGGTGAAATAGAAGTTAATAATAAAATTATGAATGAAACCAGCAAGTCAACCATCAGAATTTAATAAAAGTAAAAGCAATCCTAATGCCTGAACCAAAAAGAAAAAGCATCAAGTGCAATTACTAAATATTTGTGAAGTTATGCAAAGGACCAACAGTACATGTCGAAGTTTGGGGAATTTGACCAAGTCTGTACTTAAAGGGAAAATAGTAGCTTCAAATGTTTTTATTACTTGAGATGAGAGAAATTATAATAAATGAACTAAACATTCAATTAATTAAATTGGAAGAACAAAGCATGAATAGAAAAAGAATAAATGTCATTAAAAAAGTAAAATGCAAATAAGTAAATTTGAAAAGTCATCTACCAACTAGAAAGAAAGGCAGGAAGAACCCCCACAAAATTATAGTTGAGACAGGGCATAAAACTTCAACTACTCAACTGGGTGATTTTTAGGAAAATATTAATTGACAAAATTCACCGAAGATGAAGCAGATCATTACAAAACAACAATAACCACAAAAGAAACTGTAAATGTATTTGAAGATTCTAGTCCCTTTCTTATCCTCAACCCCCAAAAGCACCAGTATTAGATGGCTTGGGGCTTCCCAGGTGGCCCTAGTGATAAAGAACCTGCCTGCCAGTGCACAAGACACAAGACTTGGGTTCGACCCCTGGGTCAGAAAGATACCACGGATCCAGGATTCTTGCCTGGAAAATCCCCTGGACAGAGGAGCCTGGTGGGCTACAGTCCATGGGGTCACAAAAGAGTTGGACATGACTTAGCCACTAAACAACAACATATAGATACATATTTCAAATCTATGATAAATAGTGGATTTAATGGCAGTACACTTTTGGAAAAACACATAGGTTTTATTTCACGTGCTTGTACTTTTGGACTGGCTCTGAGACCCATCCTTTCTCATGCTTGAATTCGGTAGCAATCTCTCCAACAGGACTCTTAACAGGAATTTCCCCCCTACCCCCACATGACAAGTGATTCTAACATTTGTCAGGAAGAATAAACAGACAAGAATCGTCAAGAACGTTTTGAACAACAGAGTCAGAATTTACTTTGATGTACAAGAAAATATATTACCGTAACATGATAGTAACTTAACATGACAGTTGGGCCAATAGAGAGAGGGACCACGATATTTAAACTATTTTAAGGGTGGCATTTCAAATTATTAGATGATAAAAGATGGATTATTTGATAAGTCTTGTTTGTTATTGGAAAGTTCAGAAATTATAAAGAGAAATATTTTGTGTACTACACAATGATATTATGTTGATTATAGTTTGTTTATAAGAAAACGACAAAAAGGGCTCAGGGTATTTTAACACCATCTCACTGCTGTATAATTGTGTTTATTACAATATTCTAATTCACCTAAAAGAATTTGATCAAGGTTATTGTCTTACAGCCTTGTGGGTTGATGATTATAAAAAAATTACATAGCACTTATTTTGTGCCAGGCACTTTTCTAAGCTATCAAGGTATATTAATACCTTTAATATTACACAACATCACAACATCCGTGGGAGGTCAAAATAGTGTTATTATTTCCCATAAAGTACATCCACTAGGAACTAGGGGTGCAGAGTGTCTGTGCAACTTCTCCGAGGTCACAGCGACATACCTAGTAAGGGGAGCGATTGGTACATCAACTCAGGCCGCCTGGCTCTGGGTGCATAAGACTTTCGCTCTCCTAGAAGGAAGCTCACAGAGTCCATTAGGGGAAGGCACTCAGGCTCCTGGCTCTAATGTGCCTTTCTGCTCCACTCAGGGACCTGAGGTTCTCATATCAGATGTTCAGGGCCCTCTAAAAGCTGGATACGGCAGAAAATAAGGGAAGAGGTGACACCAGGAGAGGATCTCAGAGAATGTCGAATCTTTCTCCTTCTACCCTAAACTAAGGTGCCTTCACATCTTAGGTGGATAGAGATCATCTGACCTCCAAGCTTCAGAGGGACGTTCCTGTATCTCTCAGCTCTGAAATTTGGCTTACATTTTTTCATGTTTCTACAACTGTAATTAGATGGAGCCAGGATTGAAAGTGTTGACATTGCAACTGGATGCTCGGTGATGACCTAGAGGGGTGGGATGGGGGGACGGGTCCAATGGAGGGGCGGGTGGCAGGGAGGGGGTATGTGTATACCTATAGCTGATTCACGTTGTACACCAGGAATTTACACAACATTGTGTAGCAGTTAACCTCCCATTAACAATCAATTTTTTAAAAAGTGTTGACTTGGAGATGTGTGGCCAAAGAGCTGTGACCTCTGACCCGCCCTGGTCTGTTTGCTCCGCGCAGGGACCTGATGCCGAGGACCCTGGACGGCCAGATCACCATGGAGAAGACCCCCAGCTACTTCGTGACGCGCGAGGCGCCCGCGCGCATCTCGGCCATGTCCAAGGACACCAAGCTCCTGGTGGTGGTGCGGGACCCGGTGACCCGGGCCGTGTCGGACTACACGCAGACGCTCTCCAAGCGGCCCG
The DNA here is from genome assembly GCF_019320065.1 of Cervus canadensis. Classification (NCBI taxonomy): domain Eukaryota; kingdom Metazoa; phylum Chordata; class Mammalia; order Artiodactyla; family Cervidae; genus Cervus; species Cervus canadensis. Next base: position 29,018,187 of record NC_057386.1, read on the forward strand.
ACATCCCCAGCTTCGAGAGCCTGGCCTTCCGGAACCGCTCGGCGGGCCTGGTGGACCGCTCGTGGAGCGCCATCCAGATCGGCCTGTACGCGGAGCACCTGGAGCGCTGGCTGCGCCACTTCCCCGCCCGCCAGATGCTCTTCGTGAGCGGCGAGCGCCTGGTGCGCGACCCGGCCGGCGAGCTGGGCCGCGTGCAGGACTTCCTGGGCCTCAAGCGCATCATCTCGGACAAGCACTTCTACTTCAACCAGACCAAGGGCTTCCCCTGCCTCAAGAAGGCGGAGGGCAGCGGCCGACCCCACTGCCTGGGCAAGACCAAGGGCAGACCCCACCCCGAGATCGACGCGCAGGTGCTGCGGCAGCTGCGGGATTTCTACCGGCCCTTCAACCGCAAGTTCTACCAGATGACGGGCCACGACTTCGGCTGGGACGGATGAACTTTTAATTTAAAAAGAAAAAAGAAAATATCAGAAGATAATATATTTTTTTACCAATCGGTAGAGAAGAAGCAGTTTAATATTTGCGCTGCCGATATTTGTTTCAGTATTTTTTTTCCCCCATGAATGTTAAAGAGATTGTTCTCCTCTCCACCCTCACAACTACCAACCGCAATGGTTTCCATAAAAAAAGGAAACCTGCAGGAATCTCCATTTTCCATCTTTATTTTATGTTTTACGTGCACAGTTATGAAGTATGAGTGTCAGTTGCCATTAAAACTTTCAAGAAATTCCTGAGAGTATAGCTCACTCCCTCTCTTTTTTTAACACAGCCCAGATAAAACTGATATCTCTCCTGATGTTTTTCTCCCTTTAATTTTGTTCCTGTGCCACTTTTTCTTAAACCCTTTCCCAATTAATAATTCTGTACGGTTACCCATCACTTCTCGGATATCACAGTGTTTTCAACTACATCTTTCTTGATCCTTATATTCAGCTGTGATTTAACAACATAGAACAGGAAGGCTATTATCCCCATTTTATAGATAAAGAAACTGAGTATCAGGGAGGTTAAGTGACGTATCTTACTGCCAGGTGGTGGACCCTTGACAAAACTCCATCTTCCACTTATTCCCTGTTTTGTGCCACTCTTCTCAGGAAGTATGGGAAAGGCACAGACATCCTTTAGAAATACTTGGCTAGTTTGGGGAGGGTTTCCTGTTGCTTTTGAGTTCTAGGCAAGCCTTATGGCGCTCAAGACACCTTACACAGTTGTGCTCAAGGAAACGACTCTGTCCTGGACACAACGTCTTTTAAGAGGCAGTCTTCTTGGCTTGCTAAAGCACCCCAAGAGGTGGAAATCCCGACTGAATTGAAGTGAGGGGAATTACTGGATTGTTGCATGGAGAACAAGGTGGCTACTCGCACTAGGAGCAGGACAAGCTGTGGTAGAGGCAGAATTTACGTATTCTTGTTTTGATTACCTTATTTTTTTTTCCTTAAAGAAAAACCCACATCAGTAAGAGTTTGCAAATAGCAACCTCAGTTTTTAACCTATTTTTTAACAAAGAAAGTCTGCCTCTGCTTATAACATCTTATTTCTAACCTTGGAGCTAGTACTAAAAAAAAAAAAAAAAAAATCAACATCTTATTTACAAGGCCCTCAGTTTTTTATGGGTGGAGGGAGGGCTGTCACTTTGTCACTTTATTTTTCCCCATTTCCTCTTTATACCAATTATAATATTCATTGATATTTGGAAAATAGTCTTAAGAAATGCAGATATGGGTATAACGGTGATTTTTTTTTTCTATTCTCCCATCTGTTTCTGCCTGTTCCCCATTTAAATAGCTCAAATAAATCAATAGTTTATTAAGAGTGTTCCTTTCCTCTCTGAGTGGGCATTAACCAGATTAGCATTAATGGGAATTAAATTGGTTTAGAGAAGAGCACATATGCACAAACTATATAAAACATTTATAATTAGTCTGTCAGCAACATTTTATTACAGGTTTAAACCCAAGAGGAAAATGTCTCCAATCTCATGAACGTTTTCCATGTCTGCCAAAATGGAAAGGACCGGACACTCCAGTGTTCTAAAACAGTATTCTTTTTTCTTCTCTGTTTTGTCAATCGAACCTAACGTCATTTTAAAATATGAAGTTTTATTGTGCATTTGACAGAGATGCTATTACTGAGTGAACTATATTTCTTGAGAAGTCTAACACAGGATTAAAATGAAGGAAAAAAAACTTAAGTTTCTAGGTATCCTATTCTTGCTTTAAATCTCTGGATTTATTTATTAATTCTCTTTTATGGGTGTTAAGTAGACCCCAAATCCAGGTCCCCTTTCCCAGCTGATCTCCTTCCCTTCTGTGCCCTCAGCTTCCTGACACTACAGCCTGTTTTTCTGTTCTACTTGAATCATCACTACCAGCAGCAAGAAATGCGTTTTATACTCTTCATCTTTTCTCTTATATCTGTGCTTCTGATTCTCTCATAAGCATTTGTTGGCCTTACCCAAAGGTGGCTCGCACAAGGAAGCAAGCACATCTAACAATTGTATTCATCAGCCTTCATCTTTTTATGTTAAGAAATAATAAAAGAACAGAATTGAGTGCAAAGAATTTCTTGCATGTAGATTTTTTTGTTTGCTCATATGATTTTTTAAATGGATGACTACAGAGCATTCCAGGAAAACCTTCTAAGATTTCATAAGAATATTAGAAGTTCTTGATCCTAACCAAGTGTATGAAGATCTCAGGTCAGTGTACCCCAGAACAGGAATTTTCCATTTCTGCCTTTATGTGATATTTCCCCTTTCTGTGTGTGGACTTGGACTCAGATTTCTTTTGTCCATTTGGCTCCATCACATAAGAAATAGGCTGTGCTCTTGATCTGAGCCTCTTCGTCACCCTTCCTCCAAGCTCTCTGCTCCACAGTCATGTCCACTGACCTCCTGCTCTCCTCTCAGACGTAGAGAACAACCAGAGGTCAGCCTCACTCTGAATCATTTTGCTTTTGAGGCCATGTCTACAGTGTATAAATTCTTCTGATTAGTAAGAAATTCTAAGAGAAATAAATTTTAGTCTATTGACTAGAGATCAGTAAGCTTCTAAAGAATGGATATTTATTATTCCTGGAGTATCAATCCCACTCCAATTATCTTATTTTCAAAGATCCTCAAAGTTAGAGTAAACCTTGACAGTGATCGGGATTAAATCCCCATTTGGCACTTGAATTCTTTCTTCTGCTGGTTGTGCAGGGGTTTAAAACACTGATGTGTCTATCAATTAACTCTTGATTTTTGCAGTTGTAAAGAGGATAAGTTTCTTCCAAACACTTCCATCCTGTCAGCTGAGACCTGCCAAATCTGATGCCTGTGAAAATAAGCAGCATTTAACATGTGAATAAATAAAATCTATCTGTAAAGCGGTAATGTAATAGTTTATGTGAATGTAGCAGATTACCCTTAAAGGCATCTTTTGTCCTTAAACCAACACCTATTTCCACTCACATTCAGTCACTGTACAGATGAGAAGACTAAGGTTGAAGACAGTGGTTCTCAAAAATAGCAATTTTTCATCCCAAGTGATGTCTGGAGATATTTCGGGGTTCTAAATAAGCATAGTAGAGAATAGGGTACTCCTAGTGAATCAGCGCCAGGGATGCTGTCGAATATCTAATAATGTACATGAGAGCCTTCATCACAAAGAATCATGACACCCAAATGTCCAATGATGCTGTGGTTCCCCGCTGAAGAAGTAAACCAGTTACAGCCAGTGTGTGTCCAAACCAGGTCTAAAAAACCAGACTGTAATTAATGCTTGACTGGTAATTCTTTCACTCAGCACTCTAGGTTTTCTCTTGAAAACATTTCTTTCTCTCACTCTATAAATGACTCCATTATAGTAAGCAGATCAGAGTTTAAGGGTGTGCTTTGTCAAGAGAAGTACTAAAGAGAAACTTTGCTGAGCTGGGTTTTTACAACTGAGACACAGAAGCAGCTTGTAACAAACGGTGGCTGCATTTCTGAGAAGTGGAAACAGCTTCACATGAAAAAATGTCATTAAACATTTCTAGAGTGTTCCTCAAGTTCAAGTCTTACAGCTTCAGTCCTCCTCCATGAGAGTGGCTTGACAGTATTTCTTGTCACCTGATGCAACCAAGTATCAAGAAGTAGAGGTAAATGCCTAGGCTTCTGTTAATCAGCTAAATTCAGATGGACATGCTGTGGTTTATAATTGACTCCTAGTGGATGCAAAGAAAGATGAATTCTTACTGCTACGTTTTCTACCAGGTCTTTGTATGTGATCACCGTAGAATCAAAGAGAAGGTATGGTTCCCCAAATTAGAAAATATGGAGTCAGTCCAGTGAAAGTCTTAGTGTAGGAACTTCCCTGGCAGTCCAATGGTTAAGAATTCACCTTCTGGAAGTTCCGTGGTGGTCCAATAGTTAAGAATCCACCTTCCAATGCAGGGGACATGGTTCAATCCCTGCTGGGTGGCGGGGGGAGTAAGATCCCACATGCCACAGAGCAACTAAGCCTGAACACCACAGCTGACAAACAACGCAGCCAAATAAATTAAAAAAAAAAAAATTTTTTTTTTAAAAAGAATTCATCTTCCAACGTAGGGAATTCAGGTTCAATCCCTAATCAGGGAGCTAAGATCCCATATGCCTCATGGCCAAAAAGCCGAAGCATAAAACAAGCAATATTGTAGCAAATTCAATAAAGACTTTAAAGAAAGGTCCACAGCAGAAAAAAAATCTTAAAAAATAAAAACGGATGTCTTAGCATAGAAATAAAACCCCCACCTATGCTCCTGTTGCAGCCGATAACCACTGAGGATGAATGGGACTTTCAAAACCCAAACATCAAGAAGCATCAGTGTTACATGGAGTTTATGGTCCTTGAAATATCTTCATCAGTGTGAAAATAGATTTGCATTCAGAGTCTCGGCTACATAGGTGAGAACCATGGATAGGAAAAGCACAAACCTGTTTTTCACATCATGAAATTTTGTAACCTTTAAAACTTAAAAAAAAAAAAATGAATTTGGGAAAATTATAAAGCAGTGCAACCTCAAATACAGAGTAATAAAATAATGCATTTTTATTATGTCAGGAGGAAATAAAGCTGAAAATAGAAATCGCTTCTAATATAGGAATCCATTGTGGGACATTTAAGATATTTAGTGAGTATGTTTCAGGCTATAATCCTAATTTTCTAGTTAAATTTCCAACTGTTGGCTGTGTTCGTTTAATAGCTATATGCTCAACATCTTAACTCTCCTCTAATTTCTCTGTCAAAAGGTAACAAGAAAGAAGGATCATGCATTCTGCTCTGAGCCCTTTTCATTCCCATCATTCTGGGTCTGATCTTTTAGGTACAAAGGGTCAGACAGGATGAAACAGCATCCTTTGCTAGCTCTGGCTGGCTGGCATGTGATGAAGCTAGATTTCTAGCTTTCTAATTCCTCAGAGGCGTCAAGGTTACTGTCTAATCCACACATTGTTAAACTATGGTCCACGTGTTTCTTATAGTAAACATCGAGTATTTATCATCCTTGGGGGCTTCTTTTCATTGCAACGAGAAGTGATGTAGATTTTCCCCTCCTACCTCCAAGCTCCCTGCTCCCTTCCACTTTCCAAGTGCCTTTTCTCTGCCTTCATCTACCTGTGTCCACAGATCCTTGGTGTCCTCAAGGGCTTCACCTACTGATCTAAGTTCTACCCTCTCTTCAAAGGCACCGTGCTAGATGCTATCCACTCCACACTTCAGATACTTGCATTCCACCTAAGGCAGCAGCTCTCAGCTTCAGCTCTAGGGAAAGTAGTCTGTTTATCTGATATAGACATCAGGAGAGACTAAGGTCAGATGGGTTTCAGTTTCCCCAATGGTATTTACATTAGGAAAAACAGGGCCCACAGGAAGGTGGATGAAACAGAGGTGAAAGTTGGGGGCACCCCTTTGACTGGAGCTGGAGGTGTTCTCGGAAGGACACTTCCCAGGCCTCCAGGGCCCCGCCCCTCATCCTTGACCTGAAGGGCCAGGGTCAGCGACTTAGCATTCCACTCCTGAAAGGTCGTCTGCCTCTGGTCTGGGCAGAGGCATGTTTCTCCCACCTGTTTTCCCACAAAGCCTTATCGAAGCTCGGATTTCTTTATTTCAAGCCTGCAACAGCTGGTCAACCAGGGAACAGTAGGAAGTGAGAAAACTCGACAGTCATTTCACTGCAGTTTTTCAGAGGGAACAAGAGTTCTTGATCAGTTACCATCAACTGATACCTCTAGAGCCAAACCTAGTTCTTATTTCAGACCACTTGATCTTACCCTTTAAAGCTCAGATCAGTTGTTCTTTGTCACAAAGAGTTCCAGTAAATATTCTAGAATAATAAGAATAACTTTATATAGAATGATTCAAAGCATGTTTATACTGTAGTTAGGCCTGAATAGTTTCTTTTATTTCTAAATTAAAAAAAAAAAGTTTAGTCTGTTATAGCTTTTCAGCATTTCCAACAAACTCCACATGTCCCATCAACTGAATAACTTACAAATATCTTTGCACCCTTCTTTCCCCTCGCCCTTCTTGCTTCCATATCATTTCTCTTCTAGGTGACCTCTTACCCCTCAACATTTTAGTGTATCCAAATCCTATACCAAAAGTCATCTTGCATCCTTATGTTTTTTAGATTCATTCCTTTCTTTTCACTGAGACTCTTAGCTGTTACTTTTCGCTTTTGGTAACCACCTGGCCCCAAAATCATACGTTATTTTTTATTTCCAAACTTGCCCTTGATTCTGCCTTCTTTGATCTTCTTCACCTTTTATTAGAATGTGTCTTTTCATTTTGGGCTTCCCTGGTGGCTCAGATGGTAAAGAATCTGCTTGCAATGCAGGAGACATGGGTTCGATACCTGGGTCGGGAAGATCTCCTGGAGGTGGGCATGGCAACCCACTCCAGTATTCTTGCCTGGAGAATCGCATGGACTGTGGAGCCTGCCAGGGTTGCAAAGAGTCAGACACAACTGAGTAACTAACACTTTTCATTTTAGGAAAAGTTCTCTTTAGAGAAAAACACCCTTCCCACCAGTATCCAAGCATCTGGCACTGAAACCTTTCTTGAGGGTGCAGCTTTCTTATCCCTTCTTATCCACAAAGATGGAAAAGCACCAAGCAGCCTCAAATTTCAACTGTAAAATGATTCTGTACTCAGCACATCCAGCTCTTCTTCCACCCAGCCATAAATAATGAGCTCCTCTTCAGACTGTTTGGCCCCTGCTATTTGATGAGGCCATTAATAAAAAGTTCTGTATCAACAGAATGGTAAACTCGATTAGCCTGAGCCATATATAATGAATACATAGAAAAATTGGAAGCAGATCTCTTTTGACCAGCCTCATCCTGTCTCCTAACTCAAGTTGCAAATCTCCCATGTGATCATAATGTCCAGACTCCGTCTCCCTCATCAGTACTTCAGCGTGTGTCCTTAGCTCTCTCAGCAGGCTCTTCCCTGCTTTTTCAGGCCAGTTTATTCCAATGACATCTTCATTATTTAACTGACTCTAGCTCTAGTTCCTCCAGTTTTATCGTCATCATTTTTACTGTCCTCTGGGCTTCCCTGGTGGATTGATAAATAATCCGCCTGCAATGCAGGAGACTCAGGGTTCACGCCCTAGGTCAGAAAGATCCCCTGGAGAAGGAGATAGCAACCCACTTCAGTACTCCTGCCTGGAAAATTCCATGGAAAGAGGAGCCTGGTGGGCTACCGTCCATGGGGTCACAAAGAGCCAGACATGATTGCATGACTAAACCACTACCACCATCTTTTTTTTCTGGTATTGTCACCGTGATGTCTGTTATGTGCCTAAAATTGTGCTGTCCACCTTTGTCTGACTCTTTATCACCTTTCTAACCAATCCTTCTCATTTCCTACATTATTTAAATTTTCCCCCCATTCATTGCTTCAGGTCAGGGATATAGCCATGCTGATAAACAATAGGATTATACATTCATTAGATTTACCTAACACTTCATTAGATTCATTAGATTTACTTAACCCACGAGGTTCCTCTATCCATGGGGTTTCCCAGGCAAGACTACTGGAGTGGGTTGCCATTTCCTTCTCTAGGGAACACTTCCTACTTAAATAGACCATAAAAGGAATCCATGGTTTGTCCAATCCATCCATTTCTTAACCCTATCTTCTTTCTCTTTTTTTTTTAAAATGGTGTTCCAATTCATCAGCTCTTTCTGTGCCTTCATGATGAAACCCCAGGTCTTGTGGATTATTTTGTGAATAGTCTTGATTTGATCAGAAAGGATGAAATCTTGCATGAATCATTCAGTATCACTAAACCTCAATTTTTCTCATTTTCTTTTTAAATGCACAGGATAAACTGTACTGTCAAGTTCATTCCAACTGAAATGTCTGGAAGCATTTTATGGCTGGGGCTGTCACAACCATTTTTCTTCTGTCTCTTAAAATGATTATCATTTCCATCACTTTAACTATTTGCCATAGTCCACTGAAAACTGTCACCAATTGGACTTCTTGGAAGTCCAGGGGTTAAAACTCTGGGCTACCACTGCAAGGGGCGTGGGTTCAATCCCTGGCTAGTGAACTAAGATCCCACATGCTGCACGGCACTGTCAAAAAATAATAAAAATAAATTCAGTTTCTAGATGTGTTCAATCATTCATCCAGCTCACCAAACATTTTTTAAAAATTGCGACCGAAATTTGCTTTTATTAATAAGCATCAGTGCTAGCTTGGCCACCAGACATTTCCTTCCTCTCTTGCTTGGCCACATGTGTCAATGTCAGAGGAGCCACGACTACCCTTGAACTGTGAGTTTCTTCCTATATTTTCTGCTGCCCTGGTGTTCTCAATCCTTGACTCTAAGGCCATATCTTTTCTGGATTCTGGGGGAAAAAAAATCTGTTAAAAAAAAAAAGCCCTTAATAACAGTTTCTAAACTGAGACTCTCTTAATCCATCCATTTTTGGCCCTTTAATTTACAGACTACCTCCCACCTTGAACAGTAAAATATAGCTATGAAGAAACTTATTCATTCTTGTGTTAATCATTGCCTCCATCATCACTTTGATCTGGTCCAGACAGACCATGTTTTTCCACTGACATATGCTATTTTCTGTGGATTTTTTTACTCTGACTTTTTCTTCCAACTGCATCATCCATTGCCTGCTCAAGAAAGAAAGAGACAGAACCTCACCCTGTGAATATTTCACTACTGAGAGAATCACCATTGATAACCTTTTAGAAATGAGAACTCTGCTTCTTGCCTCTTGCTTAGCCATACAAATGCCTCCTGAGTCCAGTGCTTGCCCAAAGATCACCATCAAGTAACCTGAAAAGACAATATCTATTATTTCATGTCCTGACATCTAAGGTTTTAATAGTTAAATCCAATTGGCTTGAATTTGTGGGAATTTACTTAGTTTCCAAGGGATCTTTGGAACTCTCTTTTTAAAAAGGGATCTTTAAAAAAAATTATTTGATAAAATACACTTAAAATCTACCATCTTAAACCATGAAGTGTATAATCCGGTGTCATTAAACATATTCATAATGTTGTTGGGCAGCCATCACCACCATCCATCTCCAGAAATTCATCCTCCCAGACAGAAACTCTAAATCTGAAACTCTAGACAGTAACTCCCCATCTCCCCTCCCTCACCCCAGGCCGTCTCTGCTCTACCCTCTGTCTCTGTAAATCTGACTCCTCGTGGTACCTCATGATGCATGTGTGCTCACTCAGTCGTGTCCAGCTCTTTGCAACCCCATGGACTGTACCCCGCCAGGCTCCTCAGCCCATGGAATTCTTCAGGCAAGAATGCTGGAGTGGGTTGCCATTCCCTTCTCCAGGGGGTCTTCCTAAACCAGGGATTGAACCCAGGTCTCCCGCCTCGCAGGCAGATTCTTTACCATCTGAGCCCCCAGGGAAGCCCAGTGCCTGGCACGTAGCAAATAGGATGCAAGTTTCAGCGTTTCTAGTAGCTATTGTTTAGAAGCCTTACAGACTCCCTCTCTTTTAGGACATGATCATTTGTATGAATCATTTTACACAGGTGTATCCCTATCTTCCTATGCATTTCCCGGCCTCTCCGCACAGATTACGCAACTTGGGATAACTGCTCTCCATTTTAAGATTATTTCACCCTGAAATTAGAAGACTGCTCAAACACACACTGGAAACTTCTGAATCCTAAAGTTCTTGAAGCAGAGATGGAAGGAGAGAGGAATAGCATAAACCCACTGATGGAGTTCGTGTTTGAGAGTCCACAGTCACAACCCCCTGTTTTGCAGAAACAAATCATGGGCAGGGGAGAGTCTACCTGGGCTTGCTGACTCTAAATCATCCAACAGGAAGCAAACCCTCAGAGTTACTTGGTGGAGGGACCCATGGGTCTCGCCAGAGAAGGGCTGTCAGAAGCCACAAGGAGCAGCCCCCATGGCCTCTTGTCCCCATTCTCTCTTGTGACTTTCCATTAATCCTTAAAGCTCTTAGAGGCTCACCTGTCTCCTCAGAGAGTAGGTGAGATGGTCTTAAATGTTCCCATCAGCTCTCAATAAGGATAAACACATGTTTTGGTCAAACTTGAAAATAGGATGGCTTGATGAACCCTAATGATGACACATTTTAACTGTGGCCATGTTAAAGTTTGCTCAAGCTTTTTGATGCCAAATATTAACTTTTTTTTCATCAGCATCCCTGAAGGTGGAGCTTTACATGTTCATCACAGAGTATTCCTTGGAGACCCTAAGTTTAATGGCATGTCCTCTCTAAGATCTTTGCAACCACAGGCAGAATATTGTCTTTATTTTAAGAATTCTTATCACGGGCACAGAGATCGAACAGACTTAATGTTAATACCAGTGTACACCACATCCCACTGCTGTAATCATCAGGTAAGGAGACAATATAAGTTCACATTTCTTGTTTTTATTAGAAGAGGAAGGGACTTACCTGAGGGTCCAGTGGTTAAGACTTTGCTCTTTTAATGCAGGGGTCTCTAGTTTGATCCCTGGTCAGGGAGTTAAGATCCTACTTACTGCACAGTGTGGTCAAAAGGGGGAAAAAAGAAAGTTGGAGAGGAAGAAAGATGGTGGTTTGCAAGTTTAAAATATATTGATTTTTCAAGTGATAACTTTAGGGGAAAAAAGCCTGATGAGAGAAGATGACTCATATACTGGCAACCTCTCCAAATATAAACTAGGTTAATCAAACTGGGAAGTTGTGTTTATCAGACTGGTTTGAGGTCATGGAATTAATTCATGATTACAGTTACAAAACCTCAACATGACGCAAATGCTCTTTAGTAGCACTTCTATAAAATGAAGATATTTACCATGAAATAGGACTTATGTGCTATGAAATAAAACTTTACAAGCCTCCCAGCTTTACAGACTAGGACTATTAGCATTTTATATATCTATCAAATTGGTTAAAGAGTTTTAGCTTCTCTGCCTTTTCTGAAATAAAAAGTTGTAATTTTTCAAGGGTACATCTAGGCTTCCTAGGGATTTTTGCAAATATATCAAGGTTCATAAAAAACAAGCAAATTCATCGTTTGCCTTGATGGTTGGGTTTCATTAAAGCCAATGGCACGCATTTATTTATTTTCTTCCCCCTGGAGTGCAAAACCAACTGAAAGGAGACCATTGGTGGTGGTGGATGTTGATTCAATGTAATTTATTTTCTCATGTTTGTTGAAGTAGAAATTATATTTACATATATGCTATATTAAGAGGACACTCTATTTGAAGTTCCAAGTTGTTTGGTTGTTTTATATGATGACCATTAACAAAGAAAAAGAAAAGCCTTTCAAAGATCCTTTAAAATATTTTTCTATGACTAAATCATCAAAAAGATAGCTTTTATGTGCTTTGAATTTTCTTTTCAGTATTGCAAATTTTGCCTCATCTGAGACAACTGACCTTTTTATTCCTCCAAAGAAATATAATTTCTTCTTCTGCTTTTAGCCCATAATTTTTGATTAGTTCTTACAAAGCTGCTGAGGTCTTTTATTCAAAATGTTTCTCTTTTATTCAGAATTTTCTTAATTCTTTAACTTATCTACTCTAGTAATTTAAACTAGACACTATGTTTAATGTCTTAATTGCATTTAATGTATTAAGTGTAAACTTGCTGTGATAAAGTTACAAAAAAGAATACTATAGGCAATAATAATAAATTGAAAATTTAAGCTTAAGGGAATTTCTTGGTGGTCCAGCGGTTAGGAGTCTACCCTTCCATTGCAGGGGGCATGGGTTTGATCCCTGGTCAGGGAACTAAGATCCTGAATGCCACCGGGAATGGCAGAAAAAAAAATAAGCTTAAAACTGGAAAATCCCATTTTAAATATATTTATTAAATTGCACCACTATACCAGGTTTTCTATCTCTTTCTAGTAACATGAAATGTGTATGTCTTCTGTGATAAAGATTTAAAGAGTTTAAAACATCTGTTTTTATGTACTTTATTGGCTACTTTCTGTTCTGTGTTATTCCTGTTTAAAAAAAAAAGATTTTGTTTGTGTTTTATATTGTGTGTAATAAATGGCATCCATTTCATACAATGCAGGGTCTGTTGCTGGCATTCACTGGTGCTTACTTATGGGACAGTCTGTCTTATTTTCCATGGAGATTCAAGTAAAGTAATTCTGACTGAGGGCCAGTATTTGGTGAAACTCTTCTTTGGGTCTCCAGCCTCATCACTGTGGACCATCTCTCAGGGCAGTAATGTTTGACCCAGGCCTCCCAGGATGGAGGGGATTATTGCTGGCGATCTGAGGGTACGAGACAGCACAGTCCCATCACAGAGCAGGGTCTCTGAGCACCCAAGTCAATGAGCCGGTTTATTCTTTCAGGTCCCTATTGAGGGGTCAATGCAGGTCCAGTGGCACCACTGTGGGGGATGGACGTGACCTGCCTCCCCTGTGTTGTCCACTGCCTCCCACACTCACAGAAGATGCCATTCTCCATTCATAGTGCGATGATGTATTGAACCCTGAATCCCTGGAAAATCCTCCCCAGGCACATGCTTAGAGAACCTACTACCAAGTGGCCAAAGCCGCTGCACATGATGAATCTATCTGCATCCCTGTTGTAGACCTCAGGGCATGAACTCAAGGGATCAAATGGAAAAATGAGGCTTAGAAAGAAAGATGGACAAGATCCCTGGGGCCTCAAATAGTATGAGACCTCTTTGATAGTATGTTCAGCTTCATCACATTTCAGCTTCCCAGACCTTCAGCTACAATACAAGAGCCCAGAGATATCTGGCTTCCCAAAGATCACAGAGTCAGATGATGGTGTTTTTAATTTGCTTCTCTTTCTTATGTTAATGGAGATATCAATGACATCAGATCCTTAGAATCGTTGTAAAGATTCTGCAAAGTTGTGTGCATCAGGTTCTGAGAGCAGGGCTTGGTGAGGGATGGGTACTTGATAAATGTCAGCTGTCGCTGATATTCACATCACTCAGGACCAAACAGTTCCCCTCCTGGTGAGGTCTGGGGGGCCTTTCTTGTGTGGGCTCGGGGGAACCTCACCCCTGCTCTGGGGACAAGGCATGTGAAGGAAGTGACAAACTCCCTCTAAGTTAACCACATCACGTCAGAATAGCTACATCAGCGGGGTCTATAGCCTTGAGTGAATTCGAATATATTTCCCCCAGGCAACCTGATCCTGGCCCCTCACAGTGCTTTCCATTAACTTTTACTTCTCCTCCAAGAGACTTTCACAGGAAATGTGGTTTTAAAAGTGTTGGAGGAACTTGTCAGCCAGGACCTCCTTCATTACAGAGCCCAGGTGAGTAACCAGGGCAGGAAGACATCTGTTCCTTGGCACCCGGCTGCCCCATTGGGCACGCAGCACCCCCACTCCAGGGGAACAGTTCATAGCCGAGTCCCTTCTCACCGTCATCTGCCCCCATAAATCCTGCATGTACTGCGCATTGATACCCGTGGTATCCTGGGATGCAGCGCTTGATTCATTAGCCACCGGTGAGGTTAGGAATCCGAAGGCCTGCCTTTTCTTCTCTGCTTCATTATGTTCAAGAGCAACTAAGAAAAGCCGTGTTGTCATCACAGGCTTGGCCATAAATGCCCTTTCAGTGGGTGAAGCTGTAGCCTTGAGGCAAAGAAAAAGGGTCGGGTGTTTCTATCACATTTTCTAGATGAAGATAATGAAGGCCATTGTCAGAGCCTTTTGGTCTGTGTCTCTCAGAGGAGCCTAGTAGGCTACAGTCAAGCTTCCCTGGTGGCTCAGTGGTAAAAAAAAAAAAACCCAGCTGCCAATGCAGGAGATGAGGGTTCTATTCCTGGTCTGGGAAGATCCCCTGGAGGAGGAAATGGCAACTCACTCCAGTATTCTTGCCTGGAGAATTCCAAGGACAGAGGAGCCTGGCAGGCCATAGTCCATGAGGTCACAAAGAGTAGGACATGACTGAACATGCATGCTTTGATATGGACCATTTTTAAAGAACTTTTAAAAAATAATGTTTTAATGTAGACCATTTTAAAAGCCTTCATTGAATTTGTTACAACACTGTTTCTGTTTTATTGCTTTATGTTTTGGTTTTTTGGCCAAGAGGCATGGAGGATCTTAGCTGCCTGACCAGGGATTGCACCAATACTTCCTGCATTGGAAGTCTTAACCATTGGACCGCCTGGGAAGTCTCCTAGAGACCACACTTTTGTAAAGAAAACCACCAAGAAAGTTTCATGAGTGAATCCTATTGTCTCCTCTTTCTCTGGTTGTTCATCCCTCATTCATACAGCTGTGAGGACCACCTTTCTCTGTGGCAAATACCGGGGCACTGGCAGGCTATCTGGGCCAAGTCAGTTGACCTCCAGAGCTAGTGTTATACAACTCCTGTATCCTTTTCATCCATGCCAGATGTTACATCCACTGTCATCGTTTAATGCACACAGCATCCTGGTCAGAAGTTTCAATGTCAGATTGTTTCTGGATAGTTGTTCAGTTGCTCAGTCATGTTCGAGTCTTTGTGACCCCATGGACTGTAGCACTTCAGGCTTCCCTGTCCTTTACTATCTCCTGGAGTTTGCGCAAGCTCGTGTCCATTGAGTCAATGGTGCCATCCAACCATCTCATCTTCTGTTGCCCCCTTCTCCTCCTGCCCTCAGTCTTTCCCATGTGTTGGGTCTTTTATAATGTGTTGGCTGTTGGCATCAGGTGGCCAAAGTATTAGAGCTTCAGCTTCAGCATCAGTCCTTCCAGTGAATATTCAGGGTTTGTTTCTTTTAGGATTGACTGGTTTGATCTCCTTGACGTCCAAAGACAGATCAACGAAAAGGATCCTGTTTCTTTGATGTCCCTGACTTCACCCTACCACTACAGTAATGTTCTAGAAACTTCTTGTTCAAAAATTTTTATTAACCCACTATTTGTCTTCCATAATTGGTCTGGATTTTTTTTTCTGATGCTATTTTTTGTGATTCCTTTCTTCCTTTCCTGCTACCCATCTGACAGTCCACGTGTCTGGCTCATGCCTTTTGGAATATTCTACTCTTGTTCTCCTTCCTCCTAATTTCTCTGCAGGTCATCACACCCTGACCCTTTCATGACCCTGTTGCAATGCTTTTTTACATAATCCTTCCTCCAATCACTCCATGACTTCAGCTACTCCCCTTCTCTGAGCCCTTCACTGAGCCTCTTCTGACACCTGACAATCTCTCTCTCTCTCTTTTTTAATATATATTTTTTTGATGTTGATCTTGCCCTTTGATTGTTAGGGATGGGGGAGATAATCTTTGCACAGGAGTCCACCCTCCCCCCGCAACCCCTCCTGTTGCCAGCATCCAAAATAAAGCAAACTCTCCTTTCCATTCACCTGGTCATTTTTATTGGCTTTTGAGAGGCAAGCAGTCAGACCCCACTTTCGGTTACAATGTTGGTACCTTAAACTCAACCATGATGAGAGTATTTACACTGTGGAAATTAGCAAACACTACAAACATGGCCTTTCTTTTCTTTTTTCCTAAGAGAGCTAGTTTACCAAATTCCACTGAAGCAAGTTCATCTCTACTCCTAAAGACAAATATAAGACAGAATACCTGCCCACAGGGATGTTATCCCATTTCTCCTAAAACAGAAACTGTATCCTATCTCTTCAAGGCCAAGTCCATATGAGGAAGCTGAGGCTCACAGCTGACTTCTCCAAGGGAAAGAACAATGAATGGAGCCCCCCCCAGTCATCTAGATCAGCATCTTAGTTCCACCCAGGTCTGGACTTAAGGTACCACATTTTTTTCTGCCCCAGAGTCAGATGAAGCTAAGCAAGATGGAGAAAAGTCAAATGGACTGTTTAACTTTTTTAAAGGATTTTATTGTTGTTCTGTTTCTAAGTTCTGTCTGACTCTGTGTGACCCCATGGGTTGCAGCACACCAGGCTCCTCCATCCTCTACTGTCTCCTGAAGTTTGTTCAGATTTATGCCCATTGAGTTGGTGATGCTACCTAATCATCTCATCCTCTGCTGCCCCCTTCTTTTGCCTTCAATCTTTTCCCAGCATCAGGGTCTTTTCCATGGAGTAGGCTCTTCACATCAGGTCGCCAATGTTTTAGAGCTTCAGCTTCAACCTCAGTATCCAGCTTCCAATGACTATACAGGGTTGATTTCCTTTAGGATTGACTGGTTTGATCTCCTTGCAGTCCAAGGGACTCTCAAGAGTCTTCTCCAGCACCACAGTTCAAATGAAGTCAATGAACGCTTAGGATAGAAGGAGCTGCTTCCACCCCAGCCTCTCATACATTTCCACATCATGCCAGCCCTAATGGGGAGTGACAGCTGATGAAAGCTGCTATTCATGGTCATCTGAAACAGCTTTTCCTCCCAGATGAAATTCGGTGTGGCATGAGTCTAAACATGCAGACCAAAGGCCGGGCGAGTGTATTCCCCAGGTCTCTAAGGGCTGGCAGAGGCAACTCAGTTTGTGAAGGGGGCTTCCTGACAGGGCATCACACAGGCCCAGTGTAAACAATAGGAGTCTTTGTGCCCCAACCCCCCGGCCCTGAGCGTAGGCCCGAGAGGGTGGTCCTGGCCCTGGACTCTGCCCATCTCAGGCTCTCCTCTTTGTTTATAATCAGCAGCAGGCACTAGGGTGACTTTCGAGTTTGGTGACTCGTATTTTCCACCACCCTGTGGAACAAAGCTGGGATTTGTCCTCACTGCCTCCTAGGTGGACCACGTCCCTGCAGGGAGCCATGTTGGGTGGACGACACGATGCTTCAAATGCTTCAAATAGTCAGAGATGGTTATTCTGACTCCTTGTCTGGAAGAACCAAAAACGAATGCATGTCCAGCCAAAGGGCTTTTTGTGTGGAGTTTGGAGACATTGGGTTATTCCAGCAAACTGTAGACGGATCTTTACCAGCCTAAGGCAAGCAGGCACCCTTTGGAACAAGAAGCCAGAGCTTCTACTCTGAGTCTTGCCATCTGACACTGACGTGAAGTAACAAACATATGGTTTCCATCAAAACAGAGTTGGCTCTATTCCATCAGCCTCTGGGATCCAGGGACTTAGAAACTGGGCGGGAGGGGGAGGGGGGGTAGTTTCTCGTAGTGAGAGGTTGGATACTTGGAAGGTGTCTGGGCATCGGGGCCAGGAGTTGAGTCCTTTTGGAAGAACCAATGCACAAACTCCAAGAAGGTGAGCATGGGCCAAAGTGGCAAGATCAAGAGAATATAAAAGAATGAAATACTGCCATTTGTAGCAACAATGGCAGACCTAGAGATTGTCATACTGGCTGAAGTAAGTCAGACACAGAAAGACAAAATATGATGTCACTTATATGTGGAATCTAAAAAAAAAAAAATGGTGCAAATGAACTGATTTACAAAACAGAGAGTCACAGAAGTAGAAAACAAATTTATTGTTACCAGGGGTAAGGTAGGAGGAAGGATAAATTGGGAGATTTGGACTGACATATACATACTACTATATATAAGATGTGTGTGTGTCAGTTGCTCAGTTGTGTCTGACTCTTTGTGACCCCACGGACTGTAGCCCACCAGGCTCCCCTGTCCATGGAATGCTCCAAGCAAGAATACTGGAGCGGGCTGCCATTTCCTTTTCAAGGGGATCTTCCTGACCCAGGGATTGAACCTGCGTCTCCTGCATCTCCTGCATTGCAGGTAGATTCTTTACTGTCTGAGCCTCCAGGGAAGCCCCATATATAAAATAGGTAACTATTAAGGACCTACTGTATAGCAGAGGACATTCCACTCAACACACTGTAATGCCCTATATGGAAAAAAAGCTGAAAAAAGAGGACATATGTGTATGGATAACTGATTCACTTTGCAGTAAACCTGAAACTAACACAACGCTGCAAATCAACTAGACTCCAATAAGTTTTTGTTTTTATTTCCCCAAAAGCAGAGTCTAGGGCTGAGAGAAAGCTGATTTAGTCCCACGGCTTCTGCCTCCATCCCGAGTCACCTATCAAGGTGCTGCTTCTTCCTTGCTCTGAGGTTCACTTCAGTTCAGTTCAGTAGCTCAGTTATGTCCAACTCTTTATGACCCATGGACTGCAGCACACCAGGTCTCCCTGTCCATCACCAACTCCTGGAGCTTGCTCAAACTCATGTCCATCAAGTCGGTTATGCTATCCGTCCTCTGTCATCCTTGGCTCTGTTTCAACTACCAGAAATTTGGTTGTGGATGCCCAGCTAGGAGAGGTGAAGTGTACTGTACATCACACTGGCAAAGGCAGGCCGCTGGGCCAAGAAACCAGAGCAGAGCATCAACGTTTCTCTCTTTGGCTCTCCCGACTCCTGCCCCGTCCCTGAGATCCCTGAGGAATGATTACTCATCTGAGGCCACAAACGCAGCTTCTCAGACATCTTTTCTCCAGCTAATCTTCTTTTCTCTATTAAGATCCTATGCCACTGTTCTATTCTTTTATATCCCCAGGAACTTAAAACTATGTATAGAAACTCAAGAAATAAGTTCTTGATTGTGTAAATTTTAGGATCTTTCAGTTCCCATAGTGCTGTGTTTCAGTGTCTTGCTAAGTGCCCAAGCAGGGTGTGTGTGTGTGTGTGTGTGTCTGTGTGTGTTGGGGGATGGCCTGTCTGGTCCTCAGTAGAGCCAGCATTCATTGGGTTTTCCTCCCTTGTCCCGTCATTTCCTACAGTTACTTGACCATCCAGTCTGTCGCTTCATCCTTCCTGCAGCAGACAAAAGTCTCTTCATACCCACCTGTCTAGCTCTGAGTTAGCCTTTTCTGTTTCTCTGGGCAGGGAGCGGTGTGCAAGGCAAGTATTCACCCACTCTCTGGTGCCCTTCTTAAGTCTAAGGACTCTGAGTCCTCGAGACACCCACCAAGGCTCTTTCTCCCCTAGAGCATCAGAGAAAGGGGTTTTAATCTCCCCAGGCTCCACAGGCAAGACAGACACAGATGTCACGGCCGTAATTCTCCAGCCCACCTGGAGCTGTCATCCTGCCGACCTGCCTGAGGACCAGATGGGTAGAGAGTGGAGCTGCACCACTCCTAACCTGTCTCTAACCTCCTTTCTCTCCTCTAATGGGAGGAGGAAATGGCAACCCACTCCAGTATTCCTGCCTGGAGAATCCCCATGCACAGAGGAGCCTGGCGGGCTACAGTCCATGGGGTCGCAAAGAGTCGGACACAACTAAACATGAGCGTGAGATGGTTGTCTGAACTCACTTCTCCGAAAATATTTTGAATGTAAAGTAGACATTACAAACCAGGTAACATGGGTGAGAAAACTGAAGCCAAGGAAAAGGGAATTACTCATCCAAAATGTTCTGCTAGGGAAAAGCAGCAGGGTGACTTCTGTGGAAATTCTGTTTCCCACTTGATGAGTTTAATCAGATTTCTGGTAGCTGGAATAATGGGTGCTAATAGAATAAGCATTTTAATATGGCTTTTACATGAGAACCAGGAATGAATCTGAGTGGTGAGAATTCTAATTTGGGTGTAAATGTTAAGGTTGTAGAAAATACCAAAAGGAAGCTTGAAGTCACTGGCTCCTAGGAGCTGCTAGAGTATGAGTGGGGAAATAGCATAGATAAATTCTGTGGGTTTTTTATTCAACAGTTATTACAACTATGTTAGCACTGCTCTAGGCATAGGTGACAGGAATATAAAGATGAATAAAACACCATCAAGTAAAATTCAGATGTAGTGGAATATGAGTGTTTCGCCTATCTTTTACAGAGTTCAACTTGATTTTTACTGTTTTCTTTGCTTTATTAGGTTTCATAATACACCTATGTGGAATCTAGAAAAATGGTAAACATGATATTATTTGCAAAGCAGAAATAGAGACAAAGACATAGAATACAAATATGCAGATGCCAAGGGGGAAGGGGTGCTGGTGGAGTGAACTGGGGGATTGGAATTGACACATATGCAGTGTCGATACTGTGTATAAAAGAGATAACTAATGAGAACCTACTATATAGCACAGGGAACTCTACTCAGGGCTCTGCAGTGACCTGAATGGGGAGAAAATCCAAAACCAAGGATAGTGTATGTATATGTGTAGCTTGGAGTAGGAAAAGGCAGCTCACTCCAGTATTCTTGCCTGGAAAATTCCATGGGCAGAGGAGCCTGGCGGGCTACAGTCTCTGGGGTTGCAAAGAGTCAGACACAACTGAGCACGCAGGCAAAAACAAATAAACAATAAAATTCCAAGGAACTTTTTAAAAAATGCCTTTGAGAAATGATGTCACTTTAATCATGCCCTTACTAGGGTTAGGGTAAGTAGTGATGCATGAGAAGACATTTGGCCCCAGAGTTTAATTAATGATTTAGTGATGCAGTAGGTCTATCTAGGGGGAGGGAGAAGAAAAAAGGTTGCTAGTGAATGAATGAATGAACTCTATGCATCTGTTCATGACTCTTGGGTGTCTGAAGGCAATGGGGGGAATCGGATAAAAAGGGTATGACCAGCTAGAAATCCATTATCAAATGCACAAGTTGCCACAATGCCACGTACTTTGTGAGAGTACCATCTACCACCGTCAGGAAGAAAATTGCATGTTTTAGAGGAATAAAAGCAGTCATGCCTCATGAACACAAAAAGTTGTTCTTGGAGACAGGAGTTCTGAATAAATAATTGATGCTTCTTTTCGCTGAATGCACAATGGATTTTTTGCATCATAAATAAATGAGCAACCTTTTATTTATCCGGTGAGACCTCCTTGGGTGCACATGAAACATCATTCTTATATCATCATGTTCATTTAAGGGCTAACCAGCTGTTTGCTCTCTGCTCTCTGGGACAGGAGAAATGGTTCAAACAAATGATAATAGCAAGTATGTGTCTGCCACAGGTTCTGCGGGGGCCTCGATCAGATGATGTTTTATGGCATTTTCTTAAACTTCACACAAAGAAAAGTGGAACATTGTTTTCTGGGAGATGGGTTTTATATACCTGTATTGGGAGTCATCTTGTTTTGTGAAATTCTCACTTTGTATTACAAACTGGGCTGCAAATGCAGGACTCAAGAAGGTCATCATTTCCTCCCAGGCATTCTGCTCATCGCTGAGTGCACAGTTTTGCTTAGCTTTAGCTCTGCGGGCCATGCCTCTTATGTCTCCTGCATTGGCAGGTGGGTTCTTTACCACTAACACCACCTGGGAAGCCCACTAGTTGGATAAAGCGAAGCAAGTGGAAGTGATGAAATTTTTTCCTTGCCAATACATCCTCTCTACGATGCAGAGACTGAAATTAAAACACCCTCTGGTGACAACCTAGAGGGGTGGGATGGGGAGGGAGGTGGGAGGGAAGTTTAAGAGGGAGAGAACATGTGTATACCTGTGCCTGATTCATGTTGATGTATGGCAGAAACCATTACAATATTGTAAAGTAATTATCCTCCAATTAAAAATAAAATAAGACTCTCCGTGAAACTTGAGGCTATCAAATAGGTTCTCCCAAGGCCTTTGGAAGACAAATAACAAGCTGGAGTTATTGTGGTCTAAAAGAAAGAGCATGTTGGAAATAGGACTAAAAGCCCTTGGAATGGCTGGAGTCTCACATGTGAGGTGATATAAATAGCTGAATCAAAGGATGTCTGTTCTAAGTTGTCCTTTTTGCTGGGTATTCTTGAGGGGAGCAGAGCGTGGGGCGGGTCCACTGGATCTGAGGGAGGGAACCAGTGTGGACCAGGAAGCATTGCATTCCTGGAATAAGTCCCACTTGGTGATGGTGGATAATCCTTCTAATACACTCCTGGATAGGGAGGGATTCTTTCTTAAGTAATTAATCTGATGCATAATATATGTTGTTGTTCAGTTGCTAAATTGTGTCCAACTCTTTGTGACCTGGGTCAGGAAGATCCCTTGGAGGAGGGCATGGCAACCCACTCCAGGATTCTTGCCTGGAGAATCCCAGGGACAGAGGAGCCTGGAGGGCTACAGTCCATAGGGTCGCAAAGAGTTGGACACGAATGAAATGACCTAGCATGCATGCATCCAATTAAACAGGCAAGAGAATGTCCACATACTAAGAAATATTAGACATTTGTCTAATTTTAATCCTCAATTTGAGAGGTCAGGGAGCAGTGAATTCAAACTTGAATACAAGGAGTCTTACCAGAGCTGAAGCTGGAATCTGCCTGGAGGGAATGGCTGGATGGAACATGGTTTTGTTTGTTGGTTTTGTGAATTTTCTCTGTTTGTTCTGTTTGGCTGCTTATAGCTCCTTCATTACGAGTAGCTGCCTTTGTATTAATACCAAGCAGCCCTTCAAGTGTGCACTTGCTGACTCCCTGACCTCAGTGACTGATGATGCTCTGCTGCCAAGCCCTGGTGTCGACACACCTAGAAAGAGCAGGGGTGAGCCGATGCTCCTAGGCTTGAAATTTCTGCCTTCCTCACAAGCCCCTGAACTTCAGTATTTGTGACTCTGCTAAGCTGCTTATAGTCAGTCCCCCAGGCTACACACTTATTCACTCCCTCAACAGTTACTCACCGAGTGTCAATCACATACCAGGTACCACCACCCTGAGTATTAGGGATGTATGAACCAAAAGAAAAGACCTGATCTCAGCCCCTATGAGGTTTTACCACATTCAAGGGAGACACACAACATATACACAAAATAAGGATCCAAGATTTACCATCAATTAAATATTACCTTCTGAATTCAAAGGGGCTTCCCAGGTGGCTCAGTGGTAAAGAATCCACCTGTCAATGCAGGAGATGTGGATGTGTTCCTTGGGTCAGGAAGAGCCTCTGGAGGAGGAAATGGCAACCCACTCTAGTATTCTTGCCTGGAGAATCCCATGGAAAGAGGAGCCTGGTGGGCTACAGTCTGTGGGGTTACAAAAGAGTCACACATGACTGGGTGACTGAGCACACTCTGAAATAAGATTCTATTGATCCTAAAGATTGAGGTTCTGGATGTGGGGTGGACTCAAATTTAACTCAGGACTCTCTGAAGAAATTATTGCTTACTTACGGAAACACATTTTTTGAATTCTGTCCCCAAACTCCAAAAAATAAAAAAATAAAGGAATTCTTAAAAGCTGGTTTACTTAGGTTGCTTTTCTCTCTCTTGGCTAGTGTAAATAACACTGCAGGGATGGGGGGGACATGTGTGTGCACCCATGGCCGATTCATGTTGATATATGACAAAAACCACCACAATATTGTAAAGTAATCATTCTCCAATTAAAATAAACAAATTTTAAAACAAAACAAAAATAATGCTGCAGTGAACATAGGGGAGCATATGTCTTTTTGAGTGACTGTTTTTTGTTTCCTCTGGATGAATACCCAGAGGTGGGATGGCTGGATCATATGGTAGTTCTATGTTTAAGCTTTTTAGGAACCTCCATGTGTTTTCCAAAGTGGCTACACCATTTCACATTCCCACCAAAAATTAAAGAATCATTCTTGGTGAGTTTTTTAAGTGTGGATTCTAGATACAAAGCTGAGAGAAAAAAAGCATGTTTCCATTTCTGTTGGTCTTTTGAGGTCTGGGCGGGAGAGAAAGTAGGGTTTCTTGCACTGTGTCTGCTGTTTCCTTAGTAAAAACAACTGTTCTAGGTCCCCTATACTTTCCACAGAACTGACTGGCACCACAGTGGAAAGGCTTGAAGACTTCAAGCTCTATTTGGTGTTTCTGTATAATGAAGATACAGAGTCTCATAGCCCACCCCAGGAATTTCTACTCAGAGCCCAAGACTAAAGGAGTTTTCACCTAGCAGGTAATGGAAGCCCTGTAAACTGGCTAAGAAATTGAGACTGAACACTGTGTCATTCCGCCTCCTGGACTTCGTCAATTCTAAATGAGTGTGAGACAGTCTCAGAGAAAATGAGACCAGTGACCGTAACAGTCATGAAGACGGATGCATGGCTTTCCTAAAACAAGGATGCAAGCTGAGAGAGAGAGAGATGACAAACACACAGCTTTGGATGGGAGTGTTCTTGAAGGCGGAACATTTCGAAAGGTCATTATCATTAACACGACATCATCCTTTCCGTGAGTCTCACGTCAAACAATAACTTTCTCATTCCCAAATGCAACACTATAAAACATATTTTTGAAATTTATGACACTATATATCCAGTTGATGACGAGAGCCAAACAAACGATCACAACACTTAATGCCTTTTAAATGCGGTTATGGAAATAGATGGAAAACAGCCAGCGTCTGCTCAGCACAAGGATATTCAAATCTGATACAATAATCATAAGTTTTATGTTTCTCAGAGCACCCTTCCTCATGTATCAAAAGCCACACGAAATTTAAATAATAGAGTCAATCATCTGGCAAATTTGATTTGGTGGGAAAGGTTTTTCATTAGACTCTCTGGGGAGATTTCAGCCTGATAAAACCCCTATTCTCTAGATTCAAAACCCAGACAATGTTTTGTTGACAAAACATTCGAGAAGCAGGTTATTATAAACATCAAGGAACTCATAACCAAACACTGAAGAACTTCTTGGAAGCCATAATAACCACAGAGGCAGGAGATGCCATGTGTAAAATCATTGATTTTTGGAAGCAAAATCAAATGGCAAATGCTCAGGAGAATATTTCCATTTGGGTCTAATTGGGCAGTTTTTTGGGTATCACTGGAATCTGGGGAACAATTTCCTCCAGATAGATTTAGAAGAGACAGCGCTCTTCTCTTTAGAGTTTTACACAGCATCACATCAATTTATTAAGCAAAAGTCAGCAAAGGTGGAGACTCCTTTCTATGCAACTCTCCAACCCTTAGTAAGATTGTAAAAACACGGTCGATGCTTCAATGGAAACTGGAAGCCATGTGGAAAATCAAGCCCATGCCGTGATAGGAATGAGAAGACTGCTCTGTGTTGGGTTGTGGCGCTAGTGATAAAGAACCCGCCTGCCAATGCACAACACAAGAGATGCCAGTTCGATCCCTGAGTCAGGAAGATTCCCTGGAGAAGGAAATGACAACCCACTCCAGTATCCTTGCCTGGAAAGTTCCATGGACAGAGGAGCCCACCAGGCTACTACTCTCTTGCAGAGAGTGGGACATTACTGAGCGACAGAGCACACACACAACACATACCGTGCAACTGGACAATAGAGGCTGATCCTGGACTCAATTATGGAGTACTTCTTCCTTTGAGGAGCTGGATCTCTGTGATCTGTCTGACAGTTACATTATGAGCTAAAGCTGCAGAGAAAGTGACGGGCGATGGGGAGAGGCCCCATTCATCCACCAGAGTTTACTTTGGCAAATTACCCAGCTAGGATGGAAAAACGCCATGGGGCCGAGGGGCCGAGAGAGCATTTAGTTATTATTTCTGCCAGCAACCTCTGAGCTCCTGAAGGAATCCCAGAGGAATTCGGACACCCTGGTTGGCTCCATTGCCTTTTTGAGCCTCACCCATGTAACTGATCACTCCAGCTCACATGCTGCGGATCACAGGTGAAAGAGAAGTGAAGAGAAATTTTTGTCAACGATTTTCTGGGAAGAGTGCTGGAGACCCTCACAGCCGCAACAAGGAACACATAGAGGCTTCACTTCAGCTGGCCAGTGGCAATCCTGCCTTAACCATGCACTCTGTGTCGTCTTGTTGTTGTACAGTCCCTAAGTCATGTCTGTTTCTTTGCAAACCCCATGGACTGTAGCCCACCAGGCTCCTCTGTGCATGGAATTCTCCAGGCAAGAGAACTGGAGTGGGTTGCCTTTCACTTCTCCAGGGGATCTTCTCAATCCAGGAATCAACCCCAGGTCTCTACATTGCAGGCAGATTCTTTATTGTCTGAACCACCCCAGAAGCCTCGGGGAGGGGGAGGGTGGAATGAATTGGGAGAGTAGGTCTGACATATATACACTGCCGTGGGTAAAAGAGATCGCTAGCGGGAACCTGCCGTATAGCACAGGAAACACGGCTCAGTGCTCTGTGATGACCTAGAGGGTGGAATAGGGAGACAGCGGGAGGGAGCTTCAAAGCTAGGATTGTGCTGGAGTCACCGCACCAACTCAGCATGAAAAACATTGTCCAAAGGCCTGTACTTCAGTCCCTCTAGTGATGGGAGAACAGAGGGCAGAAGGGAACCTGCCTCTGTACTTGGTACCTCTGCCTGTATGGGAGGAGTCCGGGCCACCCAGGGCTGGGCTGCTGGCTTTTTCTCTATCCCCTGTCAGATTTTCTGTTCTTCCAACAGAAACAAGAAGCTTACAACTCTGATAGAAAAAGGAAAGAGGACAACTGGTCTTCCTCCTTTAGATCCTAAAACATATTTACAGTTGCCTTTTAAACTACACATCAGCAACCCTTTTATTTTGTAAATAAAGTTTTATTGGAACACAGTCACAATCATGTGTGTGCCATTGCATATGGCTGCTTTCATGCAACAGTGGCAGAGTTGAGCAATTTAATGCATTATGGGCTTCCCCAGTAGGTGGCTCAGTGGTAAAGAACCCATCTGCCAGTGCAGGAGACCAGGCTCAATCTCTCGGTCGGAAAGCTTCTCTGAAGAAGGAAATGGCAATGCCCTTCAGTATTCTTGCCTGGAAAAAAAATCCTATGGACAGAGGAGCCTGGCGGGCTACAGTCCCGAGGGTCTCAAACGAGTCAGGTATGACTTAGCAACTAACCAACAATGACTGTTTAGCTTCTTCCCTACTGTAGTGGCGGAGAAGGCAATGGCACCCCACTCCAGGACCCTTGCCTGGAAAATCCCATGGACGGAGGAGCCTGGTAGGCTGCAGTCCATGGGGTCACTAAGAGTCAGACACAACTGAGCAAATTCACTTTCACTTTTCACTTTCATGCATTGGAGAAAGAAATGACAACCCACTCCAGTGTTATTGCCTGGAGAATCCCAAGGACAGGGGAGCCTGGTGGGCTGCCATCTATGGGGTCGCAGAGAGTCAGACACGACTGAAGAGACTTAGCAGCAGCCGCAGCTACTGTAGTGGAAAGTGAGGGGCTGCCTTGGATCTGAGCAGAAGTCCCAGCCCTGCCCCTCACTGGCCATGAGACCTTGGACAAATGACTACCTCTCAAACCATGGTTGTCTTACCTATAAAATAAGAGCAACTGTCTCTGTCACAGAAATGTGTTAAGATTGTATAGAAAGGGCAAAACCTATTTTTTTATGCTTAATTTATTTATTTTTAATGGAAGGATAATTGCTTTACAATAATGGTTTGATTTCTGCCAAACATCAACATGAATCAGCCATAGGTATACATATGTCCCCTCCCTCTTGAACGTCCCTCCCACCTCCCACCCTTTCCCACCCTTCTAAGTGTTACAGAGCCCCAGTTTGAGTGAAATCTATTTTTACTCAATCAGCAGGTCAGATAAGAGATGCCCATGGTTGTCTGAGTGGCTTGGGAGGATGGCCCTGGACGAACTTTCCTAATTTTTGTCCTCTGAGTTTTCTTTGGAAGAGTGAATGTTGCTGTTTGGTCAGTGTTTGTATGTATGCCTTTTTTTTTTTTTTTCTGGGCAAATATTGATTTTTCTTGCTGGCTCACTGAACTCCCAAGAAAAACTCTCCATTTCATAAGAGACCATTTGTAAGAGAGTAAATACTGGTCATATTCATAAACACCTGATGAAATAAATTTTATGAATGCTTGGGCTTGACTGATGGCATGACTGGGGTTATGATGTGGAAAGGTAAGCAGGACAGAATCAAGGAAACTGAAAGGGAAAAAATGCCATTAGAAGTTTCCCAAATACAGTCCCCAAGAGAGGGATGTTGGCGTCCCATTTTTCAAGATTGCCCCTCCCTTTGGGACCCTTCAGCCTGTCATCCAATCTTTTGATCTGATGCACAAGTGAGACTGGCTAAGTACACCTCTTCTTGCAAGACCTTGAGGATATTTGCATCAACACTAACACAGGGCATTTCTTTTTAAGACAAAGTTTTATACAATGTGTTTAAAAAGGATGTTGAATGAATTCTGAAGGTCTAGTTGACTTTTTTTGTTTGTTTGTTTCTTGTTTTTGAGAATAAACATATGAACACCAAGGGGGGAAAGAGGGAGGTGGGATGAATTGGAAGATTGGGATTGACATATATACACTATTGATACTATGTACAAAATAGATAACTAATGAGAACCTAGTCAAAGCTCTGGTCTTTCCAGAAGTCATGTATGGATGTAAGAGTTGGACCATGAACAAGGCTGAGCACTGAAGAATTGATTCTTTTGAATTATGGTGCTGGAGAAGACTCTTGAAATTTCCTTGGACTGCAAGGAGATCAAACCAGTCAATCCTAAAGGAAATCAACCCTGAATATTCATTGGAAGGACTGACACTGAAGCTGAAGCTCTAATACTTTGGCCACCTGATGCAAAGAGCCGACTCTTTGGAAAAGACCCTGATGCTGGGAAAGATTGAGGGCAGGAAAAGAAGGGGGTGACAGAGAATGAGATAGTTAGATAGCATCACGGCCTCAATGGACACGATTTTGAGCAAACTCTGAGAGACAGTGGAGGACAGGGGAGGCTGGTATAGGGCAGTCCACCGGGTTGCAAACAATCGGACACGCCCGAGTGACTGAACAACAATAAATGGAAACCTAGTGTACAGAGCAGGGAACTCTGCCCAGTGTTCCGTGGTGACCTAAATGGGAGGGGAATCCAAACAGAGAGGGGGTATGTGTGTACTTATAGCTGATTCAGTTTGTTGTACAGCGGAAACTAACACAGCATTGCAAAACAACTACATTTGGGGACAATTTTTTTTAAAATGGTGCATTTATAAACATTGTCCAGATGTATTGTTGACTATGCATTCATTACCCAGAGGTTTTCTTAAGACAGAGGAGGAGGAAGAGCCTCTCCATGTGTGACCGGAGGAAGAAGTCGGGGAGACGGGAGTGGAAGGCTCTTCCGAGTCCCGATCTTGGGGAGAATTTCAGGGGCTTTGGAGACACAGCTAAGCACTGGCTTCTTTAACTTGCCAGGAGAGAATTTCCGTACTTTGAGAACAAAGGAAACTGAGTGTATGCTACAAATCTGAGAACAAATCAAGAAATAGATCTCAAGGAAAACCCCCTGGGGGTGACTATGATCAGGTCGCTTCACCCACCAGGCAGAAAATCTGAGCAGCTCACTGATAAGATCCCCCCAAGTCACCACAGAGGTTAATCCGTTCCTGATGCTGTTCGGTGGAAAAGGAGACGATTATCCAATGTGTCCTGCTAAAGGCATGGCTCTTGCAGGCCTGGCTGCTCACCTCACTGCCCGGCCAGGCGAGAGGCCCAGGTCCCAGGCCCAGGTTTTTCCCAGCAAGCGCAGGATTCCCCCTGGGTGGGCTGAGCTGTCTTCATTCCTGCTAAGGGATGGGACTTCTGACCCGTGAGTTAACAGGAACTGCCCTTTGAATTTCTTCTGGCCTCCGTGCAATCTATTAAGGCACTTGAGCTTCTGCCTTCTACATAAAACACTCCAATTTTTAAAAACAAACTTTTAAGTCAAAAATGACAGGGTTAATTATTCTGAAAAATGCTGTTTACAGCACAAACTCCATAAAAGAGGATTCATGATTTAATACCCCATCCAAGACAGCGCTGGTTTTCATTTCTGCACAATCAGGGCCTAAATCTATGTCACTCACCCGCCCTGTGCACGCTGGAAATGGTTTTATGTTCCGTCTTACTTTAAATTATACACATCAAGCTCATAACGGGACACAGTCCACTTTGTTGCCAAAACCTGCTAGGTTAGATCATCTATTAAACTCTATTTATTTTTTATGACAAACAAGAAAAATGACAAAGCAGCTACCGAATGCCCACTAATGAACACCAAATGCCCCTCGAGGCTTCCATCCTATCACACTCGTTTGTCCGGGAGTCCACTTAACTTCCTCTTTGATGCCCTACCTCCTAAAAGTAATGCAAAGAAGAAGCTGGTTTTCATAAGCTACCGGGGACGGAACTGGTTACCATCTGCCCTCGCTTTCTGATTCTGGGGTCAAAAGTTTGATTCCACTTTGACATGCAGAGTTCTGTCAAAAGGAGAGAAATTTCACATTCCACTGAAGCTCTTTCTCTTAGGGGCCAAATGAATGAAATGAAAAAATTAACTCTAAATTTGCAAGAATCACCTTTGTATCCATCAACAGTACAAGATAAGGTTAGAGATGAAAACATTCATGGGAGATAATCAAGATAAGCCCAGAGTTTCCTAAGAAACAGAAGATGCGAAAGGGTATTTGGAATTAATCTGATCAACAATTCGGATTTGGACAGTATCACAGATTTTTCTGCATTGTGTATTTTTGCATGTTTGTTTGGAAATCTTTCTAAGTTGTATTTTTTTAAATAAATTTTTATCAGAATAGAGTTGATTTACAGTGTTGCCTTAGTTTCTGCTATACCGCAAAGTGAATTAGTTACATATATACATAGATCCACTCTTCTTTAGATTCTTTGCCCATAGAGGTCATTACAGAGCATTGAGTAGAGTTCCCTGTGCTGTAGAGTAGGTTCTTATTAGTCATCTATTTTATACACAGTAGTGTGTCTATGTCAATCCCAACATCTCCCAATATATCCTTCCCCTCGATTTCCCCCTTGGTGACCATAAATTTATTTTCTACATCCATGACTCTACTTCTGTTTTGTAAATAAGTTCATCTGTATAATGTTTTAGATTCCTCAGAAAAGTGGTATCATTTAATATTCCTCTTTCTCTGTCTGACTTACTTCACTCAGTATGACAGTCTCTAGGTTCATCCATGTCACTGCAAATGGTATTATTTGGGTTGTTGTTTTGTGGCTGAGTAACAGTCCATTATATCTATGTGCCACACCTTCATCCATCTGCTGATGGATTTTAGGTTGCTTGCATGACTTGGCTATTACGAATAGTGTTGCAATGAATATTGAGGTACATACATCTTTTCAGATTATGGTTTTCTTTCTTTTTTTTTTTTATTATTATTTTTTTTTTCCAGTGGGTTTTGTCATACATTGATATGAATCAGCCATGGATTTACATGTATTCCCAATCCCGATCCCCCCTCCCACCTCCCTCTCCACCCGATTCCTCTGGGTCTTCCCAGTGCACCAGGCCGGAGCACTTGTCTCATGCACCCCACCTGGGCTGGTGATCTGTTTCACCATAGATAGTATACATGCTGTTCTTTTGAAATATCCCACCCTCACATTCTCCCACAGAGTTCAAAAGTCTGTTCTGTATTTCTGTGTCTCTTTTTCTGTTTTGCATATAGGGTTATAGTTATCACCTTTCTAAATTCCATATATATGTGTTAGTATGCTGTAATGTTCTTTATCTTTCTGGCTTACTTCACTCTGTATAAGGGCTCCAGCTTCATCCATCTCATTAGGACTGCGTTCAAATGAATTCTTTTAATGGCTGGTACACATTCCATGATGTTACTATGTACCACAGCTTCCTTATCCATTATCGGGCTGATGGGCCATTAGTTCGCTTCCTGTCCTGCTATTTAAAACAGTCGCGATGAACATTGGGGTGCACTGTCTCGTTCAATTGGTTCTCAGGTGTTATGCCAGAAGCGGATTGCGCGGTCAATATGCAGTCTATTTCCAGTTTTTAAGAAATCTCCACCACTGTTTTCCATAGCGGCTGTACTAGTTTGCATTCCCACCAACAGTGTAAGAGGGTCCCTTTTA